>NW_012116855.1:414477-447555 GCF_000951035.1 Colobus angolensis palliatus | reverse complement strand
CACTGCAAGCTCCGCCTCCCAGGTTCATGCCATTCTCCTGCCTCAGCCTCCCGAGTAGCTGGGACTACAAGCGCCCACCACCACGCCTGGCTAATATTTTGAATTTTTTTAGATGGAGTCTCACTCTGTTACCCACGCTGGAGTTCAGTGGCGTGATCTTGGCTCACTGCAACCTCTGCTTCCTGGCTTCAAGTGATGTGCCTGCCTCAGCCTCCTGAGTAGTTGGGACTGCAGACACGCCACCACACCCAGCTAATTTTTTGTATTTTTAGTAGAGACAGAGTCTCACTCTGTTGCCCACGCTGGAGTTCAGTGGCGTGATCTCAGCTCACTGCAACCTCTACCTCCCAGGTTCAAGCGATTCTCCGGCCTCAGCATCCCAAATAGCTGGGACTATAGGCGTGCACCTCCATGCCCAGCTATTTTTTGTATTTTTAGTAGAGACGGGGTTTCACCATGTTAGCCAGGTGGGTCTCAAACTCCTGACCTCAGGCAATCTGCCCACCTCAGACTCCCAAAGTGCTGAGATTACAGGTGTAAGCCACTGCACCCAGCCCAATTGCTTTTTAACTAGATGACAAGTTACTCCAGTTTCTGAGAACATCGTCTTGAAACACTGTTTTCCAGATAGCCTCCAAATAAGCGTTTTCTCCTCTAAAGACTCCAATATCATGTTCCAGTGAGTATTCCTCAGCATGTGGTGAGAGCTGAAGTGGTGGCAGTCACTACCGATTGTGAGCAAGATGATTTTAGGGTGTATGAGATTAGGCACCAAGTTAAATTATTATCTTTTTCTTTTACCTGTCAACATGTTTTTTTTTTTTTTTGATCTCTTAAGGTCACTTGTCACTTAATCAGGTCAGCACCTAAATGCATTTGATACTACTCTAATTAATATTAGAAAATAAGAGGAGTTTCACAGCATTTGACATATAAGTACAATTTAACAATATTAAGTTACATGTTTATTGTATTTTTTGTGTGCTTATATTTTACATATGACAATAATGCTGGTTTTCTATTCAGTGTCAGTAAAAAGCTACCTTTTCAATAAACTTAATTTTCAATGTGTATATATTCATACAATAGAATAGAATACTGAGCAATGAAAAATGTATGAACTATTGATGCATGCAGCAACATTAGTGTGTAGAATGTTATGTTGTATGAAGGAAGCCAGACACTCAAGAAAAATACCGTATGTTTCTGTTGAAAGAGAACTCAAGAAGAGGCTAAACTAAGTCATAATAAAAAAAATCAATAGTGTTTGCCTATGAGAAACACTGGTTGACTGAAAAGGGGCATAAGGGAACTTTATAGGGTGGCAGAAGTGTTCTGTATCCTGATTTCATGGTGTTTACACAGGTGTATACATTTGTCAAAATTCATATAACTACACTTACAATCCACGTATTTTTACGGACATTTTAACTCAGTAAAGAGACAGGGAAGGAGAAGGAAAGACAGAGGTAGAGGAAGACAGACTTTTGGGCAAAATAGTAGATATACTACATTGTGTTACACTGATTTGACTGAGACTAGGAGTTGTCTTTCTCAGAATCTCTTTTCCTGTGTGGCCGAGAGAGGTCCTGCACAATTCAGAAGGCAGATGTGAAGGAGTAATTATTGTTACCGAAGGTAGCTGTGGTTAGACACAACGTCTGTCCATTACAGGGGTGCCCAGATTGTCCTCGCTATCTTTGCTCCTTGCCCAGCTCCTCTTCCTGATGGCCAATCCTGTTGACCAATGGCAGCCCCAGGTGTACCCCTAGACGTTCAGCGGCGTAGCCCGGTAGCTACTTCCGGCAATGTAGCTTGTAGCTATTTTTATAGACTCTTTACAAAATTCCCCTTGGCAGTCCCACTTCAGACGTGAATATATTTGATTTCTCACATGTTCCTACTACCATATTGTCAGGTAAAATGCAGCGTATCAGTTAAATTTAAATTTTAGATAAATAATAGAAAAAATGGAATAAGTATACTCATATATTGCTTAAAGATGTTTATACTAAATAGATGTGTTATTATCTGAAATTCAAATGTAATGGGGTGTGCTGTATTTTTAGTTGCTAAATCTGGCTATCTTATGCTTTAAGCTCTGACTGGATACCTGTACCTGTCCATGGATGGGGTGATGAGAGGCTTTCTCTCTCTCAGACCTTCACTTCCCCTGATTGTTGTGCATTATTGTAAGGTCTAATTACTATAAGTAACTAATCTAGTTAATGCCATAAAAATCGATTATTTGTGCAATTCTTAATGTGGCTCTGTTTTCCCGACTAAACTGACTGATATGGGAGGGGGGTCAGTTTACAGGGAAACTTTAATTAAATGTACATTCATAAGAAAGTCACCTATGATCAAATTTCAGTAAGTGGTACAGCTGCTCTAACACTACACATTTCTCTTCCTTTGACATTGTGGTTCACAGGACAGATCCTTTTCATGGAGTTTAGTTGAGCACTATGCTTACATAGATATAATTCAAATTTGTTTTTCCTCATCTTTAAGCAGACATAGCACATTCGAACATACCTTAACTACACCCAGAGAAGTCAACCTGCTATTGTCATGAACAGACCATGGTTTTAGAGGCTAATAAGCCTGAAAACATATTTATTTTGTAACTATGTGATCTTGGACACATTATAAAACTTCTTTAAATTCTGCTTTACAAGTCTGCAATGTGATCTAGATAATCTCTGCTCTACATGGTTACTGTGAGAATTGTTTCAACATATGCAAAGTTCCCAGTACAGTGGTTACTACACAGTAGATATTATTTTTCACTGGCCACTTTTCTTGGTGGAAAGATATCTGTTTCTATCTTCTAAAATATTTATCTTTCATAACCTGGAGGCTTGTGCAAGTCTTGCATAACCAACTTTCAGCCCTCTGACTCTGGGAAATATATTCAAATTTCTGAAGTCTTTCATTCTGTCATGAACTTGCAATGCCCTTTCCTCTCTTAGAAAGCAGGGACACTCTGGCATTTACTTTAATACTTTAAACCTTAAGATATTAAGGTTTAATACCTTTGGGCTACATATATATGAGACATTTGATTTTGATGACATGTTTACATTTTTAAGATCATAGAAACTGGTTGTTTCAGATGATTTTAGTTACTGGTATTTTGTTTAACTCCCTAAAGGAGTAAGAGAACCTTTATGAAAACCCCAATTTTTGTCTTTTAACTTTGGCAGAAGGAAGTAAACCAAGTCTGTAAATAATAAAAAGTCAGGGCTGATGTATTGCCAAAATAAGGAATAGATGAGTCACAAAAGCAAAAGGAAAGGTTGAACTAGCCAGATATTTGATGACATTAAATAATAATTATTTTTTAATGAAATAATGCTATTATGTTTCTGTTAAAGGAACAGAATCCATGCCTTTTAAAAATTAAAAAGAAAACAGAAATGTTGAAAAGTATTCTTTGAGATGAAGAAATACAAATATTAAAAATATATTATCCAGAGCAAGGTGACACTAATATAATCAAATAGAGACATTAAAATTCTTGGCTCCCCCTTGGGAGTGGAAGACGAGCATCCTAGGTTGAATCAGAAATAGTCATTTAAAAAACAGGAGTAATGACAGAAACAAATGAAATGAGGAGAGACACCACCTTGTGAAAACACAGGAAATGTTCTGTCCTTTTACTCCTCCTCTGAGCACTCTCCCATCTCCCAGCTACCTCATAAGTCTTCATTCATCCTCTCGTCCTAACTCTTGGCTTCTTTATTTCCCCAAATCACTGCTTAATATGGTTTGACTGTGTCCCCACCCAAATCTCATCTTGAATTGTAGCTCCTATAATCCCCATATCTGGTGGGAGCGACCCGGTGAGAGGTAATTGAATCATGGGGGTGGGTCTTTCCTGTGCTGTTCTTGTAATAGTGCATAAATCTCATGAGATCTGATGGTTTTAGAAAGGGGAGTTCCCCTCCCCAAGCTCTCTTGCCTGCCACCATATAAGACGTGACTTTGCTCCTTCTTTGCCTTCCACCGTCGTCGTGAGGCCTCCCCAGCCATGTGGAACTGTGAGTCAATTAAACCTCTTTCCTTTATAGATTACCCAGTCTCAGGTATGTCTTTATTAGCAGCATGAAAACAGGTTAATACACTGCTCACAGGTCTTCCACTCCTACCACTTTCTGCGAAGTTTCAAGAGCCTTTTCAGGTTTCTCAATTGCTGCATTTGTTCAATTCTGCAGGGTTTTCCTTCAGTGATCTTGGGGAACATGCAGCTGTATTACATTCCCCTCTCTGTCTCTTCTGCCTCTTGGAATTTCCTGGTCAGCTAATCGAATGTCTATCCACCCAGCTGTATATATTCTAATCCAGTAGTCTCTTAGATGCATTTATTTCACTACCATTATCTGTTGCCTGAAATATTGAGGTTGTTTCTTAAGTAAGCCATCCTGCCTTCAAGGTTTTGAAGTGAGAGACAAGATTTGCAGACCATAGAATTCCAACATTTTAAGTCTCATTTATACAAGCAATTAAAAAAATAGTCATAAATAAGAAATCTGTGTAAAGGATGATTATCAGGAGACAAGTATTGTACTCTATCATAAAAAAACTCAATAAGCCATTCCTTTTGGTAGCTTAAGAAATAAATTCCAGTGATGTGTTCCTTTGTACTTATACTATGAGAGAGTCTCAAATCACACCAACCAAAAAAATAAGAGAAAGATGCAACCACTGGAGCAGATCATGGTTCCAATGGTAAGGAAACGGAAACAATGTGATTGTTTTAATTCTCCATAAATGCAACTAGTTAGCAGACACTTGTTATTTGATTAACCTTGTGTCTCCAGAATAGTGACACTCTTGGCTTTACAGTGGACATTTATGTTAGAAAAAAAGAAAGAAAGATTCCAAGACAAGAATTTGGGTTTTAGAAGATTATTTAGGAGGCAGCAAAATGAGGAAGTAGGAAAACTGGGGAAAGGAAAGAGGAGAGCCAGAAAGTGTATGTTACCCCTTTGAGAAACTGTGTGTCAGTCCCACTGGGTGCCCTCTGAGAGACCATATAGAGTACAGAGAACACCTCAGAATTTCAGGACCTACAGAGTCTGCCACAGAATTTTATCTACCAGCCTCAATCCTTCATTGGTTGATAGTTGCTTATGGGAACATTAATTCTCCAGCACTTTTGCCCTTTACCACTCATGGGTCATGGGTCAGACTGCTCTCTTAGACATAAAGACACAGTGCTTAAGAGATTAGCAGTAGCAGGCATGGGAAGCTGCAGCTGATCTCCAGGGAGTGCTGAAGGGATGTAGGTGGGGCACCAACTTTGTCTGCTACAAACCAGAAGAAGGGTTAGTCACCAGTACGTCTCAAGAAGTCACATTAACAGACCTGTAAATTGGTTCTAGAGCCAATTCTACATCTTAAATTTATAGAATCTCTGTAAAGGGACGCACAGTGGGAAGAAACCTTCGGTCCTTATGATATTAAGTTCTCATCACAAATAGAAAATCTAGCAGAGAGTTATTCCTAACGCTTCACAGGCTTCCTCACGGTGAATCAATGCAGAGGTGTGCTGCACCCAACAAAAACTTCCTAAGTGCAGATTGAGCTTTCTTAAAAGATAACTCAAAATAATCTAGGCCTCTCTTCTCTGTCAGATCTAGTACCCCTTCTCAACATACTGCCTTCAACCCCTTCATACAGTAAAATAGCAAGTTTTGTTTAGTGAGAAATAATTCTGTGACTTGGGAAGTTGTTATCAGTTTTACGTTTTTTATATAATTTGTATGTATTATATATATGTTATGAAGTTATATATAAAAATATTAAAAATCATATGGTCTAAATATTTCAAAGATAATTTTCATCATCTTATAAAACTAAAATATTGTTCTAATTTTTCTCCATTCATGGCATAGGAAAAATTCCAGTGGTCATCTAATAAAATCAGTCAACAAACTTGAAATTTAGTATAAAAAGCTCCATATATTACCAGGCACAGTGGCTCATGCCTATAATCCCAGCACTATGGGAGGCCGAAGTGGGAAGACTGCTTGAACCTAGGAGTTTGAGACCAGCCTGGACGATGTAGTAAAACCCTGTCTCTACAAAAAGATACAAAAAGTAGCTGGGTATGGTGGTACATGCCTGTAGTCCCAGCTGCTTGGGGGACTGAGGTGGAAGGATCATTTGAGCCCAGGAGGTAGAGGTTGCAGTGAGCCATTATCACATCACTGCGCTCCAGCTTGGGTGACAGAGTGAGACACTGCCTCAAAAAGAAAAAAAAAAAAGCCTCACAAAGAGCAGGAAGAATGAAACACTATAAATGATTCGTTTTCAAGTTATTACTGAAGACTATAAATAGTTTTCAGTGTTTCATAAGTATCAAAAATATATACTTTCTTCTGAAAATGGAAATATTAGTCCTTTGTTCATATTAATTTGTAAGTGATTTAGCTCATTTTTGCCAATTACTCATATAATGTACATTTGAAATAATTACTATTGTCTGACTAGAACTGAGCATTTTATTTCTCCTCACTAGCAGTTCAGCACTCTGTATAATTATATAGGCATCCTTCTTTCCTTTTGTATTTTGTGTGTGTGTGTGTGTGTGCTTTATCTTTGCCAGCTTCATTATTTGCTATTCATTTCTATGGAAGCAATTATTACAGATATAGACTACCAGCCACAGCATAGTTCCTATCACTATTTGTTAGCCAAAGTAGTTCTTCTACAGGGGTAATTAATATAGAAAGGTGGCTGTTAAAACTTGACAAGAAGCCTCCACTGTCACTAAATGACTTATTATCCAACCCTTACGGGGGAAATGGTATTGATATAACTTGTTCCTGTATAATGGAAATTTGATCGATCCTGATTTTTATTATGAAATCCAAGAGTAATAGGTGGCCCCTTTTTAGATCTTAGGAAGCAGGGTGCAGAACCATTATTAAAGTTTAGACAGTCACATACTTTTAAAATTTGAGTTAGTCATGTCAAGGTAAAGTTTGGAATTCATTTCCTTGACACTGACCAGTGGTAGTGGTGAGTTACTTACCCAGATGGGCGTGAGTATGCTGGTAGTCCCAAGAGTGGACTATTCTCCAGACTATTCCTGGAATGTGGCCTTGGCTGGGTTTCTTACTATCTAAAGTCCTGTCATTCCTGAGCTAAATTCTCAAGCCTTCCAATTGCTTCTGTGACCTATCCAGTATCCTTCCAGCAATTTACTTTTTACTGTGTAAATCTATCCTAATAATTTCGATGCCTACAAACTAATGCCCTAACATATGCATTTTATTATATTAATAATGATGGTGACTTCTTAAATGTGTTAAATTTGTCTTAGTTTTTAAAGTACTTTCACATGCATTGTCGTATTTAGCTTCATGATATCAGATGAAAATAATAAGCCTCAAAGAAGTTAAATGATTTAGTAAGGTCATGCTGCTAGGAGGTGACAGAGCTTGAATCTGGTCTCCTGGCACACTGACCACTGTTTTTTGTTTGCTTGTTTTTTATACTGCACTATGCTTCTTTGTCTAGAAATGCAAAGCTGGCCACTGATTTCATTCAATATAAAGTCTTCAATTGCAAAATCTTGCACAACTCAAACCAATACTAATTGGACAAATCAATGGATGATGAGCCAAATGTTTTACATTGTTGCTGCCTTTTGCAAAATATATCTGATAAATGCACACTACCTTTTCTTTTCTTGCACTTTAATTTTTCATGAAGAACCAGAACAATGAAATGAATGCTGATTCAAATGGTAACATTTAGGGATTTTAGAATGCGGGCAACTTAACTTTTCAGAGGCTAAAAGTATAAGGCAATCAGAGAGCTTTTGAATGTCAGAAGGACTCTCAGGAACACTTGTAACGTGATTGGAAACTTCTAGCATCACCAAGTAACATTAGAGTGCAGTATTAGGTACAGCTTTCTGGGACAAATATTAAGAACTTAGTGCTCCTGAAAAATATTTTTAAGAACAGTAAACTTAAGTGTATTTTAAATGCTGATTGCATTAGCCAGGGTTCTCCAAAGAAACAGAACCAATAAGACATATACAGAGACATAGAAGAGAAGATTTATTATGGTAATTGGCTCATATAACTATGGAGGCTGAGAAGATCCACAATATGCCATCTGTAAGCTGGAAAACCAGGAAAGCCCATGGTATAATTCAGTCCAAGTCCAAAAATCTGAGAACCTGGGGAGCCAATGGTGTAACTCCCACTCCCAAGCCAAATGTCAGAGAACCAGGGGAAGAAGAGAGACAGGAGCTGATATCAGGCTGGGGTAAGTCCTTAAAAGGCATCATCTAAAGCCTGAGAACCAGCAGCTCTGATGTCTGAGGGCAGGAAAAGACAATGTTCCAGCTCAAGCAGAGCTTCCTTCTCTTTTTTTATTCTATTCAGGTCCTAAACAGATTAGATCAGTGAGGGAAGATCTTTTTCATTCAGTCTGTTAATTCAAATGCTAATCTCTTCTGGGAGCAACTTTTACAGACACACCCAGAAATAATGTTTTACCAGCTATCTGGGCTTACGCTAGTCACACTGACACATACAATTAAGTAGCATCACACGGCTAAAATATGATTACTTTTAGTATAATTACTTGTACACATGTATCTATTCCTAGTATACTCTACTTACCCCCAAGATTGAATAAAAATATAAGTAATTGCTTAATTAATTGCTTAATAATTAAATATAATAAAAATATAATTAATCTCCTCATAATAACTACCCTGCAAGTCAGCCACTGTTGAACAACATCCCTATTAGACCTCTGAAGGTTTTAACTTTAAAAGAAGACTATTAAATCTTAGAAAAACACAATCAGTATGGGGCAGGGAAGAGGAAGTTGCATTTCTTTTTTTTTTTTTTTTTTTTTTACGGCAGTACTTTTATTTTTCCTTACACAATGACGTGTTGCTGGGGCTTAATGTTCTCATGTAACAGTAGAAAACCAAAATTTGTTGTCATCTCTTTAAAGAATTGAGAATTGCGTACAAAAAAACCTTACATAAATTAAAAGGATGAATACATTTACAGGTGTAAATGCAAACCGCTTCCAACTCAAGGCAAGTAACAGCCCACGGTGTTCCGGCAGAAAACGTCAGCTAAGAAAACTGGGTCCTATGGCTTGGACTTTCCAACCCTGACAGACTGGCAGGGCAGAAACTGGTTCAGGAGCCCTTGCCAGCCTTTAGAGAAATCCCAGAACACTCAAGCCCTGACACATTAATACCCTGCACAGATGAGACACTGCTGGCCACGCAGACTCACCAAGCCACAGACTTGTCTTCCATAAGAACGTTCTTACCTCAGCCACGAAGTGACCAAGCAACATGTACTAAAGGTTGAACTCAAAGATATGTACAGGGTATTAAACAAATACTAAGGGGAATAGTTAACTTGAATACACGGTCAAAATCAGCAACAAGTTCTACAATCCAGTGCTGATACCAGATACAAGCTTCAAGGACAATTTCTTTTCGAAGGCTTATTCCAGTTTCCTGAGGCTAGTATGAGGTGTATGCATTTGCCAAGGGCAAATTTATGCTTCTGAATTAACCCATGCAGCAAATGCTACGCATCTGCTCAGTCCATTTAGAAGCACTTGCGATGGACGATGGAGGGGCCCAACTTGTAGCACTCCTGCTTGCTAATTCACATCTGCTGGAAGGTGGACAGTGAGGCCAAGATGGAGCCACCGATCCACACTGAGTACTTGCGCTCTGGGGGTGCGATGATCTTGATCCTCATGGTGCTGGGTGCCAGGGTGGTGATCTCTTTCTGCATCCTGTCGGCAATGCCTGGGTGCATGGTGGTGCTGCCAGACAGCACCGAGTTGGCATACAGGTCTTTGCGGATATCCACGTCACACTTCATGATGGAGTTGAAGGTGGTCTCGTGGATACCACAAGATTCCATGCCCAGGAAAGAAGGCTGGAACACCGCCTCCGGACACCGGAACTGCTCATTGCCGATGGTGATGACCTGGCCATCAGGCAGCTCGTAACTCTTCTCCACGGAATAGGACAATGCAGCGGTGGCCATCTCCTGCTCGAAGTCCAGGGCGACGTAGCACAGCTTCTCCTTGATGTCGCGCACAATTTCCCGCTCGGCCGTGGTGGTGACGCTGTAGCCACGCTCCGTGAGGATCTTCATTAGGTAGTGGGTCAGGTCCCAGCCAGCCAGGTCCAGACGCAGGATGGTGTGGGGGAGGGCATAGCCCTCATAGATGGGCACCGTGTGGGTGACCCCATCTCCAGAGTCCATGACAATGCCAGTGTTGCGCCCAGAGGCGTAGAGGGACAGCACGGCCTGGATGGCCACGTACATGGCCGGGGTGTTGAAGGTCTCAAACATAATCTGAGTCATCTTCTCTCTGTTGGCCTTAAGATTCAGGGGGGCCTCGGTCAGCAGCACTGGGTGCTCCTCTGGGGCCATGCATAGCTCATTGTAGAAAGTATGGTGCCAGATTTTCTCCATGTCATCCCAGTTGGTGACAATGCCATGCTCGATAGGGTACTTTAGGGTCAAGATGCCGCGCTTGCTCTGGGCCTTGTCACCCACGTAGGAGTCCTTCTGGCCCATGCCCACCATCACGCCCTGGTGTCGGGGGCACCGGACGATGGAGGGAAACACGGCTGGGGTGCATCGTCCCCAGCAAAGCCAGCTTTGCACATGCCGGAACCATTGTCAATGACCAGCGTGGCAATCTCTTCTTCCATTGCGACCAGCGGAGGAGCAGGACAGTTGAGCAGCAGAAGAACAAGGTGCGCGAGCTGGCGGCGGCCACTGAGAGCAGAGGTTGCATTTCTGTTTTGTTCTAGGTGACATGTCTTGGTGTATTAGTTAGACATTAGCGAGTGGGATGTCTATTATGGAGTCATTGTGTGTGATAAACACCTATTGGGAAAATAAAACAGAATTTGGCACAGAGAGAAGCCAAACTGCATCTAAGTCTCAGTGAAGGCATCACCTGATCCTGAGGGGAGTACAGAGGATGGGAGAACCCATTAGAACTGTTATAAATTTGGTTGAGAGGACCAAGTCTTTACACTCACACCTCCTTCAGTCATTAGATGTGGGCTGCCCCAGGAAGCAGGCGTTACTTTGGGTGAAGAAGATCTCTTCAACAGAGGTAGTACCTGAAGGGGATGACAGCTGAGGGCTGTCTGTTGCAGCATCCTGGCAGTTGGTATACTATTTCATTTCTGAAGAAGCTTCTAGATAATGCATTGTAGTGTCCACCACATAGTGTGTCAGCTGCTATTGAGAGGTAAAATGTGTCAAGACCTGAGACTTGACCATTCGTGGAAGTCACTGGTGTACTCTTTTTCTTAATGATGGATGCTTACAACATTTGTGTTAGGTTTCAACATTTGTGTTACAACATTTGTGTTAGGTTTCAATGTGTATCTCTTCTTACTTAATAGTGAATAAACCATTTTTTGGATCTTCTTATTGGCTCAACTGGATCATAAACTATTTTCTCACTGTAGCCTAAGGAATGTCACCTACTGATTTCCTTTGTCCTGGCTTATATCTCACATTTAGAGTTAGAAGTAGAATTCATTTCCCCTAAAACATTTATATTGTACGGGGGAAGTGTGGAAACTTGAATGAAAATAGGGGCGTTGTCGAGAGAGGGGAAAGCATATATTGGGGAAGTAATCATAATGACTAACAATGGATACTGCATTACTTAGTTTCTGTGTTCATTTGGAATAATTGATTTCACTAATTTTTGCAACAAATATTTGTTTAGACCAGGTGGTGTTGCTCACTCCTGTAATCCCAGCACTTTGGGAGGCCAAGGCCGGAAGATTGCTTGAGCCCAGAAGTTCAAGACCAGCCTGGGCAACACAGTGGGACTCCATCTCTACAAAAAATAAAAATTAGCCAGGTGTGGTGGTGCATGTTTGTAGCCCCAGCCTGGAAGGCTGAGGTGGAAGGACCCCTTGAGCCTCGGAGGATGAGACTACAGTGAGCCATAATTGCACCATTGTACTCCAGCCTGGGTAACAGATTGAGACCCTGTCTCAAAAAAAAAAAAAAAAAAAAAAAAAAAAAAATATATATATATATATATATAGAGAGAGAGAGAGAGAGAGACAGAGAGACAGAGAGAGTTAACTTTAGGCCAGGTACCAAGGATTCAGCTGCATACTAGACAACGTGTTTATGCTCCTTGATTTAATGTTTTCCAGAGGGAGGAAGAAAAAACAAGTAACAAGTCTTATAGATGGTGTTAATTGCACTTAAGCAAACAAAGACAGCAACATGACTGACATTAAGATAGGATGTTTCAGAAATATGGTCAGAGAGGATTTCATTAGAAAATGACATTTTTGGCAACCCTATATTACTTTTCTTTTTTTTTTTTTTTTTGAGATGGAGTTGGGTTCAAGCAATTCTCCTGCCTCAGCCTCCTGAGTAGCTGGGATTACAGGCATACACCACCATGCCTGGCTAATTTTGTATTTTAAGGAGAGATAGGGGTTCTCTATGTTGATCAGGCTGGTCTCGAACTCCTGACCTCAGGTGATCTGTCCTCCTCGGCCTCCCAAAGTGCTGGGATTACAGGCGTGAGCCATCGCACCTGGCCTTTTATTTATTGATACAAAAAAGGAGTAAAAGAGAGCAAAAGAAGAAGTAAGGAGGGAGTGAGTGAGGAAAAGTATTGAAGAACAAAAGATTTACTGAAGATTGCACGCTAGATTATTCTTTTATGCTGCTGTTGTTACTTTGAAGGAAATTAGAATACGCTCCATTCTCCTGCCATGAAAATCTAAAAATCTTATACCTGTCTCAGAGAAAGGCCAGAGAAAATGGCTATATATAAAACTTCTATATTTAAATGGCTATCAATGTTCTTGAAACTTTAATTAGCCTGAGTGGTACTCAAAGCCATGCAGTCAGGAAGGAAGATGGTGGGGCGGGGAGAGAAGTGGATTATGCAGCTGTTTCAGGGACATATACTTCCACAAAAATATTATGCAGAGCCCAGCATGAAATAGATTCTTAGCATAGGCTTTTTGAGTAAATATATGCATATTAACAATTTCTATATAAATAGCAACATATTACTGACAAACATATTGACTACCTACTCAGTGTAATGCCTTCTCCCATGTTTTTGTAATTGAAAAGAAACTGTATGATTAACAGTGATAACCAATTCTTAGAGAATAAATTTATACACTGAGATCACATAAGAACGCACAAGGAGCAGTATATGAAATCTTGAACAAGCAATGCCATAAAATTGCTCCTTTGGTGCTAAAAACCAAACTTATTGGTTTGGGGAAATGGAGATGATATTGTCTAGTTTATTTGGTATAATTATGTATTATAAAATCCATTCCAATTTAGTTACATCTGAAAATTCATTGTAATAAACTTTATTTACTCCACTTACTCAGGTGAAAATTATGTTTCAGGAAGTAGAAACAGTAGCAGTTTGGGTAGAGAATAAAAAAGTGTATTCTAGAAGTCGGTGAGCACAAAGATAACTAGTAGAGGACTGCGTGGGAGCTAATTTCCAAATATGGTCCCCAAATGAATCAAGGTTCTTCATAATTTCCTTCTTCTATGGGCCCCTTCCACAATGATTGGAATTGGCCTTGTATAATCAAGAGAATATAGGAGAAGTGATGCTGAGTGACATTTGAGATTAGGTCATGTCAAGCCTTGCAACTTTCACTTGAGTTTCTTAAAACGCTCCTTCTGGAATAAGTCAGTGCCATGAAAAAATTCCAGCTACTGTGACACTCCTACACTCTTCAGGGAGGCCACTTAGAGAGACAAAACTCAGCTATTTCAATCCACGCACCACATGTAAGAAAAGAAGCTATCTTGAGTTTTTTCAACTCTATTAGACCCCATAGCAGAGAATGGAAAAACCAACCTGACCTAAAGCTCCAGTGAAACCATGCCAATCATCTCCAGTCATTTCAGCCACTCCAGCTGAGGCCCAAACCCCATGGAAGAGGGATAAGCCATCCCACCATGCCCTGACAAAATACCTGAATCACAGGATGAGCATATATATAAATTGCTGCTATTTAACCTGCTAAAAGTTTGGAATGGAATATATACCATATAAAAGTCACTCAGGAATATATACCAGAACCAAAATTTGATACCAGAGGCAGGTTTTTTTGTTGTTAACAAAAATGCAAAGCATGTGCCTTTGAATTTGGGAGCTTATGTTGAGTGGACCAGTAAAGGATCCCACGTAGACTGTGAGAGTGGAAAAAGAATGCAAAAAAAAAAAAAGTGTTATTGGAGGTAGACTGTGAGAGTGGAAAAAGAATGCAAAAAAAAAAAAGTGTTATTGGAGGCTGCAGAAAAGATAAACTGTGTAATATTGTGGTAGAAAATTTAGAACAATTGCTGACTGATGCAATGGAAATGTGGTAGTTTTAGAATGTTTCCACAAATTCCTTGATACTCCCCCTTTTAAGAGGTGGAGCCTAATTTCCCTCCTTGAGTGTGGGCTGAATTTAGTGACTTGCTGCTAAAGAAAAAATGAAATAGAAATGTATGACTTCAAAGAGTAGGTTATAAAAGAAACTGCAGCATCTTACTTGCCCTCTCTTTGGAAGACTCTGTCAAAAGATGCCTGTTATGCTGGGAGAACTCCCTGACTACCCTGTGAAACCAACACCTTCTGCCAGCAGCCCATGCAGAACTGAGGAATTCTGCCAATAGTGACATGACTCAGCCACCTAGATTGTTGATCCTCCAGCCTCAGGCATGTTGACAGTTGGCCACAAACCCCACTGACATCTTGATTGCAGATTCATGAAGCGTCTTGAGCCAGAAGCATCCAGCTAAGGCACTTCCAGATTCTTGATCCTCAGAAACTATGTGAGAAAATAACTTTTGTGTTGTTTTATCTTAAGATGCTAAATTTCAAGGTATTTTTTACATAGCAATAATAATATAGGGGACATAGAAAATAAAAATGAGCCTATCAACTAGAGCATCTGGTTTAGCAGACATTAAGGCAGAATGTAGAGAGAGCCAGCTGGTTCCTTTTAGTTGTGTATAGTGAAGTATGGCTACAGAGACGATAAAGCAGGAACTGGTCACTTTTTAAGCTGAAATTTGAGGATACATGAAAGAGCCAGGATTAGCTTCAGATTACAAAAGATTCTCAGTTTAAGTAACAGCCTAAAAACAAGGTCAAATACAGCATCTTGCCAGTAAAATGTGACCACAGAGCCATAATGGGATGAAATTTGCAGAAAGAGGGTAAGTATAATTTTCAAGTGTGTGGGATGTGGGTTGTTGTGGTCAGAGAGCTGATGGTAGAAGAGCGCATTGTCCCAAAGAGGAGAGCAATAGTATCTCTAAACCCACATGTTTCTTCTGCAGTGTAACCTTCCTAATTCTTCTTCAGAGATGACATTTATTTCTCCACCTTCTGGAATCTGGGTTGACAATGTGACTACCATGACAAAATGAAAGCAGTGGAAGTAATGCTGACCTTATCATGGATATAGCCCTTGGCTGGCTAGGCAGCTTGCATTTTCTGTCTCTGAGAAGCCAGACACCATGCAAGAAATTTGACTATCCTGAGACCACCACACTACAAAATACAAGCTATATATGGAGGTCCTGCAGGATGGCACATCATGTACAGAGAGACAGAACAGCCCAAAACCACTGAGGTATCCATCATGTCAATAAAGAGCCTATCTTGGAAGTGGATGTTCTTCCAGTCTTTTTAGTCTGTTGCATGCTGCTGTAACAGAATACCAGAAACTGAATAATTTATGAACAACAGAAGTTTATGTGGTTCACAGTCCTGGAGGTGGAGAATTCCAAGATTAAGAGGACATTTATTATAGAAGATATCACATGTGCAAAAGGAGTCATAAAGGCAAGAGAGTGTGCAACAGAGGGCAACAGGGGGCCAAACTCTCTTTTATAATAAACCTACTATGATAAGAACATTAATGCATTCATGAGAGCAGAGCCCCCATGACCTAAATACCTCCCATTAAGGCACCACCTCCCAAAACCATTACACTGGGGATTAAATTTCCAACACATGAACTTGGGGGACACATTCAAACCATAGCAAACCCCAGTCAACCCAACTGCCATATCCCACCCACCTAAGCTTATTTCTACATCATGGTAAAAAGTGGTCAAAGTACAACCGTTCTTTTAAAATACTAAATGTGATGTGATTTGTTCTATACCTATAAATTAGAACCCTAATTCTGCATGACTCACTTGAACACTGCTCTATCAAAAAGCACAAAGCAAAGCTAGTGACTTGGTTCTGACAAACGAAATACAGTAAAAGGAATGAGATGTCACTTTAGAGATTAGGCTATAAAAAGACTACGATTTCTATCTTGGTGCACTCTCACTCTCATTCCCTCTCTTTAAGGGAAGCCCGGAAGCTGGCTGTCCCGCTGTGAAGCAGCCCCGGAAAGGGGCAATCCGACTTCCAGATCATGATGACACTCAGGCAGCCTGGCAGGAAGGAAGCCCATATAGGAAAAATGAGGACTGCTGGCCAGCATATTAAACTTGAGAGACTGTCTGAGGTCTGACAATAGTCACAGAAGTGAACTGGGAAATGGACCCTCCCCTAGTTGGGACTCGAGATAACTGAACTCCAGTGGAAAGCTTGAATGCAATCTTTTGAGAGAGGTTGAGGGAAAACCACCCAAACACATTACTTCCAGATTACTGACCAATAGAATCTATGAAATCGCAAATGTTTATTGTTTTAATCCACTCATTTCAAAGTAATTTGTTATGCACCAATAGAGAATTAATGCAACTAATGCAATCCTCTTCTATCTTAGTTTTTTGGGTTTTTTTTTCCCCCTCTCTGTTGAGAAGCCTGTTCTCTAACTGTTTCTCTCTTTCTGTTTTTTGAGACGAAGTCTTACTCTGTTGCCAGGCTGGAGTACAAAGGCACAATCTCAGCTCACTGCAACCTCCTGCCTCCCAGGTTCAAGCCATTCTCCTGTCTCAGCCTCCCGAGTAGCTGGGACTACAGGCACGCACCACCACGTCCAGCTAATTTTTTGTAATTTTAGTAGAGACGGGGTTTCACCGTGTTGGCCAGCATGGTCTGTATCTCTTGACCTCATGATCCGCCCGCCTCTGCCTCCCAAAGAGCTGGGATGACAGGCGTGAACCACCGCCCCTGGCCTGTTTCTTTTTTTTTTTTATCTTTTTCTCTGCCTAAGGTGTTTACCTTTTTAAAATTCTTTATACTTTTTAAAATCTTTAGCTTTATACTATGATGTGTTGGATCAAATTTTCATTATAGTTATTATTTTGCTTGAGGTTCACAGTTATTCTACAACTTTTAAAAATAACTTTCCAATAATTTGGAAATTGAAGCCATATCTTTCCACATATTGTTTCTATACCATTCTTCTCTTTCTGAGACTCCAATTACAAACATGATAAAACTTCTCAGTATGTCCCTCAGGATTTTTATGCTGTCTTGTGCATTCTTCATTATTTTAATTCTCTGTACATTTAAACATTTTTAACATTTCTCGGTACATGGTAGGTGTACACATTTATGGGGTACATGAGATATTTTGATAAAGGCATACAATGTGTACTAGTCACATCAGGATAAATGGGGCACCCATCACTTTAAACATTTATCCTTTGTGGCCGGGCGCAGTGGCTCACGCTTGTAATCCCAGCACTTTGGGAGGCTGAGGCGGGTGGATCATGAGGTCAGGAAATCGAGGCCAGCCTGGCCAACATGGTGAAATCCTGTCTCTACTAAAAATACAAAAATTAGCCAGGCATGGTGGCAGCCGTCTATAATCCCAGCTACTCAGGAGGCTGAGGCAGGAGAATCGCTTGAACACAGGAGTTGGAGGTTGTGATGAGCCGAAATTGTGCCATTGCACTCCAGCCTGGACAACAAGAGCAAGACTCCTTCTTAATAAATAAATAAATAAATAATCCTTTATGTTTAAATGATCTAATTAGACTCTTTTAGTTATTTTTAAATGCATGATTAAATTATTATTGACTATAGTCACCCTGTTGTGCTAGCGAATACTAGATACTGTTTACTCTTTTTAACTACTGTTTTTACCCATTAATCATCGCCACTTCCTCCTCATCACTTCACCATTTTTCCCAGTCTCTAGTAACCATTCTACTCTCTATCTCCATGAGTTTAACTTTTACAACATAGATGGAACTAGAGGTCATTATGTTACATAAAATTAGCTATTTTTTGTACCCAATAAAGATCCCCACCTCCCCCAACAACTGGTAACCATCCTTCTATACTCCATATTCATGAGTTCAATTGTTTTGATTTTTAGATTCCACAAATACGTGAGAATATGTAATATTTGTCTTTCTGTGCCTAGCTTCTTTGACTTATAACAACCTCCAGGTCCATCCATGTTGTTGTAAGTGACAAGATCTCATTCTTTTTATGACTGAATAATACTCCATTCTGTGTATATACCACAATTTTTAAAATCTATTCATCTGTTGATGGACACTTAGGTTGCTTCCAAGTCTTGGCTATTGTGGATAGTGCTGGAGAAATCATGGGAGTGCAAATATCTCTTTGGTATACTTGATTTCCAGTATTTTGGGCATATACCAAGCAGTGGAATTACCGCATCATAGGATAGCTCTATTTTTAGTTTTTCAAGGAATGTCTAAATTCTTCTCCATAGCTGTACCAATTTATATTCCCACCAATAGTGCATGAGGGTTCCCTTTTTTCCATGTCCTTGTTAGCATTTGTTATTGCGTGACATTTGGATAAAAGCAAAGCCATTTTAGCTGTATGAAAATGATATCTCGTTGTTTTTATTTGTATTTCTGGGATAATTAATGATGTTGAGCACCTTTTCATATACTTCTTTGCCATTTTATATCTTCTTTTGAAAAATGTCTATTTAGATCTTTCACCCTTTTTTAAATTGGATTATTTGATTTTTTTCCTTTAGAGTTGCTTAATCTCCTTATATACTCTGGTTATTAATCCCTTCTCAGATGAGTAGTTTGCAAATATTTTCTCCCATTCTATGGGGTGTCTCTTCGCTTTGCTGATTGTTTCTTTTGCTACGCAGAAGTTTTATAACTTCATGTAATCCCATTTGTTCATTTCTGCTTTTGTTGCCTGTACTTAATGGGTATTACTCAAAAAACCTTTGCCCAATCCAATGTCCTGAAGAGTTTCCTCAATGGTTTATTTTAGCTTTATATTTGATGTATTAGATTTAAGTTTTTAAACCATTTTTATTTTATTTATTTATTTATTTGAGACAGAGTCTCGCTCTGTCACCCAGGCTGGAGTGCAGTGGCACAATCTTGGCTCACTGCAAGCTCCGCCTCCTGGGTTCACGCCATTCTCCTGCCTCAGCCTCCTGAGTAGCTGGGAATACAGGCACCCGCCACCACACCAGGCTAATTGTTTGTATTTTTAGTAGAGATGGGGTTTCACCATGTTAGCCAGGATGGTCTTGATCTCCTGACCTCATGATCCGCCCACCTCGGCCTCCCAAAGTGCTGGGATTACAGGCATGAGCCATTGCACCTGGCCAGATTTTTGTATATGGTAAGAGATTTGGGTCTAGTTTCATTCTTCTGCATATGGATATATGGTTTCTTCAGCAGTATTTAAGACAGAGATTTTTTCCCCCAAAGTATGTTCTTGCCACCTTAGTTGAAAATGAGTTCACTGTAGATAAATGAATTTTTTTTCTTTTTTTTCTGGGCTCTGTATTCTGTTCTATTGACCTATGTGCCTGTTTTCAAGCCAGTACCATGCTGTTTTCATTACTATAGCTCTCTAGTATACGTTAAAGTCAGGTAATGTGATTCCTCCAGATTTGTTCTTTTTGCTGAGGATAGCTTTGGCTATTCTGGGCATTTTGTGAATCCATATCAATTGTAATTTGTTTTTATTTCTACAAAAAATGTCATTGGTATTTTGATAGAGATTGCACTAAGTCAGCAGATTACTTTGGAAAGTATGGATACTTTAACAATATTGATTCTTCCAACCCATAAACATGGAATACCTCTCCATTTTTTGTGTCTTCATTAATTTATTGCATCAATGTTTTGTAGTTTCAATTATACAAACCTTTCACCTCTTCGGTTAGGTTTAGTCCTACATTCTTTTATTTCTAGCTATTTGTAAATGGGATTGCTTTTTTGATTGCTTTTTCATATTCTCGGCTGTTGGCATATAGAAATGGTACTGATTTTTGTATGTTCATTTTGTATTCTGAAGCTTTACTGAATTTGTTTATTACTTTTAGTTTTTTGTTGTAGTCTTTTAGGTATGTTGAAATATAAAATCATATCATCTGCAAAAAAAGGATAATGTGACTTTTTTCTTTCTAATCTGGATGCCCTTTATTTTTTTCTCTTGTCTGATTGCTCTAGCTAGGATTTCCAATACTGTGTTGAATACTAGTGGTGAATGTGGGCATTTTTGTTGTGTTCCAGAGCTTAGAGACAAAGCTTTCAGTTTTTCTTCATTCAGTACGATACTAGCTGTGGGTCTGTCATATATGACTTTTATGGTATTGAGGTGTGATCTTTCTATATCCAGTTTTTTGAGGGTTTTTATCATAAAAGGGTGTTGAACTTTATCAAATACTTTTTAGCATCTTGAAATGATCATATGGTTTTGTCATTCATGTTGTTGATATGATGTATCACATTGATTGATTTGCATATGTTGAACCATCCCTGCATCCCTAGGACAAATCCCACTTCGTCATGATAAACGATTTTTTTACAGTGTTACTGTATTCGGTTTGGTATTTTGTTGAGGATTTTGCAACATTGAATATTGGTCTATTGTTTCTGTTTCTGATGTTTCTTTGTCTAATTCTTGTATCAGAGTGACATTGTCCTCACATAAGGAGTTTGGAAGTATTCCCTCCTCCTCTATTGTTCAAAACGGTTTGAGTAGGATTGGCATTAACTTTTTAAAAGTTTGGTAAAATTCAGCAGTGAATTCATCAGGTCCCAGGCTTTTTGCTGGGAGATTGTTTATTATGGCTTTGATCTCATTCCTTGTTATTGGTCTGTTCAGGTTTTTAATGTATTCCTAGTTCAATCTTGGTAGGTTGTATGTGTCTAGGAATTTATCCACTTAGTCTGTTTGTCAATTAATTGCCATATGGTTGCTCATAGTAGCCAGTCATGATTCTTTGAATTTCTGTGGTATTGGTTATAGTGTTTCCTTTTCATATCTGATTTTGAGTCTTCTCTCTTTTTTTAGTTAGTTTAGCTGGATTTATCAATTTTATCTTTTAAAAAACCAGCTTTCATTTCACTGAAATGAAATTTTTTAAAAAACCTTTTAAACTTGCTTTGTGACCCAACACGTGGTCTGTCCTTGAAAAAGATCCATGTGTTGAGGAGAAGAATGTGTATTCTCTAGCCAATGGATGAAATGTTCTCTAAATATATATTAGGTCCATTTGGTCTATAGTGCAGATTAAGTCTGACGTTTCTTTGCCAATTTTCTGTCAGGATCATCTGTTCAGTGCTGAAAATGGGGTGTTGAAATCTCCAGCAATTGGGGTCTAACTCTCTTTTAAGATATTTTGCTTTACACATCTGGGTGTTCCAGTGCTGGAAGCATATATATTTATAATGGTTACATCTTCTTGCTGAATTGACCCCCTTTATCATTATATAATGACCTTTGTCTATTCCTATGGGTTTTTTTTAAATCATTTCATCTGATATATGTATAGCTACTTCTGCTCTTTTTAAGCTTTATTGGGGTGGAATGTCTTCTTCCATCCCTTTATTTAGTCAATTTACATTCAGTGTTATTATTGGTAAGTAAGGACTTACTCCTGACATTTTAAAATTTGTTTTCTGATTGTTTTGTGGTCTCTTCTTCATTATTTTCTTCCTTCTTGTCTTCCTTTTAGTGAAGGTGATTTTTTTCTGGTGGTAAGATTTAATTTTGTACTTTTTATTTTTCGTGTATCTGTTGTATGTTTTTTGATTTGAGGATTTCCATGAGGCTTGCAAATACTGTTTGCTAACCCATTACTTCAAGCTGATAAATTCCTCAGATTTCATCTGCCCGGAAAAATATTTATTTCTCCTTCATGTTTGAAGGATATTTTCACCAGATATATTATTCTTCAGTAAATGTTGTTTTTCCTTCAGCACTTTAAATATGTCAAGCCCCTCTCTCCTGGTCTGCAAAGTTTCCGCTGTGTTGAGGTACGTTTCTTCTATATCCAGTTTTTTTTTTTTTTTTTTTGAGGGTTTTTATCATGAAAAGGTGTTGAATTTTATCAAATGCTTTTCAGCATCAGTTGAAATAATCATATTTTTCCCCTCCATAGCATTGATAATGATGTATCACATTGATTTTCAGCTGCTGCCAGATGAATTGGACCCCAATTGTGTGTTACTTGTTTCTTTTATCTTGCTGCATTTATAATTACTTCATTATTCTTGCCCTTAGGAGTTTGATTATTAAATGCCTTGAGGTAGTTTTTGAGTTAAATCTGCTTGATGTTCTATAACATTCTTTTAACTGAATACTGACATTTTCCTTTAGGTTTGGGAAGTTGTCTGTTATTATCCCTTTGAATAAACTTACATCACTATCTCTCTTGCTACTTCTTCTTTAAGGCCAATAATTCTTAGATTTGCCCTTTTGAACCTTTTAATATATCTTGCAGGCATGTTTCATTCCTATTTGTGCTTTTTCGTTTTGTCTCCTCTGACTATGTATTTTCAATTAGCCTGTCTTCAAGCTCACTAATTCTTCTGTTTGATCAATATTGCTCTTGAAAGACTCTGATGCATTCCTCAGTATGTCAATTACATTTTTCAACTCCAGAATTTCTGCTTGATTGTTTTTAATTATTCCAATCTCTTTATTAAATCTACGTGATAGGATTCTGAACTGTTTCTCTGTGTTATTTTGAATGTTTTTGAATTGCCTTAAAACAGCTATTTTGAATTCTCTGTCTGAAAAATCACATCTCTCTGTCTTTCTGGGATTGATTTCTGGTACCTTATTTAGTTTGCTTGATGAGGCCATGTTTTTCTAGATGGTCTTGATGCTTTTGAAAATGTTTTCGTGTCTGGGCATTGAAGAGTTAGGTATTTATTCTAGTCTTTGTGATCTTGGCTGGTTTGTACCTGTCTCTTGGGAAGGTTTTGCAGGTATTTGAAGGGACTTTGGTGCTATGATCTAAGTTTTCAACTACTCCAACCATATCTGACTTATGGGACACACAGGTCAACTAATGTTGTGGCTCTTGAAGACTTGTTGAGGTACCACCTTGGTGGTCTTCAATAAGATCTGGAAGAATTCTCTTGATTACCAGGCATAGACTCTTGTTCTCTTCTCTTACTTTCTCACAAACAGTTGCTTTCCGTGCTGCACTGCCTAGAGCTGGGGATGTGGTGGCACAAACACCCCTGTGGCCACCACCATTGGGACAGTGCTGGGTCATACGTGAAGCCAGTACAGGATTGGGTTTCACCGAAGGTTAACAGTAACCACTACCTCGCTGCTGCCTATGTTCACTCGAGGCCCTAGGGCTCTATATTCAGCATGTGCTGAAGCCAGCTTTTGTCTTTGCAGATACAGCCATGTTTGTATCTTTCCCTTCTGAGTGGCAAATTCCCTAGGTCCCTAGGTGGGTCCCAAGATGCCACGTGGAGGCCAGGGACTGGAGTGAAAAACCTTAGAAACCTACTTGGTGCTCCATTCCATAGAGGCTGAGCTGGCACCCAAACCACCAGATGAAGCCCTTCCCACTATTCCCTCCCCTTTCCACAGGCAGCGGCTTATCTCTCCATGCCCACCACCACCAGAGGCCCATGCGGAGTACTGCCAAGCTACTGCTGATCTTCACTTAAAGCCCACGTGCTCTTTAACAGCTTGTGGTGAATGCTGCCAGACCCAGATCTCACCCTTCAGACAAGTGGGCCTCCCTCTGACTCAGGGCAGGTCCAGAAATGTCATCCAAGAGCCAAGGCTTGGAATTGGGACCCCAAGATCCTGCTTGGTGTTCTACCTGACTGTGGTCAAACTGATAACCAAGCTGCAAGGCAAAGTTCACTTTACTCTTCCCTCTGCTTTTCTGAAGCAAAAAGGAATATCTCACGATAGCCACTGCAGCTGGGAATGTGATGGGTTTCTCCTTAAGCCAGCACATCTCACCATCTCACCCAAGGCCCACAGGGCGTGCTCTCTGATCATTACCGCTGATTGTTCAGGACCCAGGGGCTCTTTAGTCAGCAGGTGATGAATCCTGCCAGGACTTTGTCCTTCCCTTTAAGGCAGCAGGTTTTCTTCTATCCCAGGGTGTGTCTAGAAATGTCATTTTGGAGCTAGGGCCTCAAATGGAAGCCTCATAACTCTGCCCAGTACCATATCCTACTGTGGCTGAACTGATATCCAAATTGCATAAAAATGCCCTCTTTACTTTTCCCTCTCCTCTCCGTAAGCAGAAAGAAGGAGTCTCTTTTGGAGCTGCAAGCTGTGCTCCTGGGGTTTGGAGAGGGATGGCACAAACACTTCCTTGGCTGCCCTGGCTGGTATCTCACTAGGTTACATGCCTCCCAAGTTCACTGCCTCTGACGCCAACACAGCACTAGAACTTGCCTAGAAATGCAGTCCTGGTGACCCAGATGGCTTTTCAAGTTTATTTTTGGGCCCCAGATCACTTTAGTTTGTAGTAGCCAGGCTTGCCAGAATTCCAATTCCAACCAGTGGGACAGATGACTCTTGTCCAGCTAGGGCTACTACTGTAAATGCTCCCTCAGTGGTGTTGGCTGAGTCCTGTTCAGGGTTGCTTTCCACTGTGACAGGGAAGAACTGAGTTCCAGTGCAACGTCCCACAGCCACGGCATTATCAATTCCCCAAGGTCGCAGATTCTTCATGCCGGGTGGCCATTGCTGAGGCATGCGGGAGGGATGGTACTGGCAATTCAAGACTGTCTTTCCTACCTCACCAGTGCCTCTTTCAGTGATATCAAGTTAAAACCAGATACTGTGATCACTCACCTGATATTCGGCTCTGTGAAGGTGTTTTTTGTATAGATCATTGTTAAATTTGGTGTTCCTGCGGGGACAACACTTGGAGGAGGCTTCTATTCAGCCATTTAGTATCACGTCCCTTCTCTGTTCCTTTTTTTTTATCCAGTATTCTGACCTGTATTTAATTTTACTAATGATTTTTCAGGTATCTGTAATGTTTTGTAAAACATTCTTAATTTTGGTTACTGCTTCGTTTTTCGGTGTCTGGAATTCCACATTTTAAAATACTATTTATTTTCAAAAGCTTCTGGTTATATATATTTCTTTGAAAATATTCAAGATAGTTATATGAAAGTCATTGTGTAACTCCATTTTCTGAAAACCATTCAGGATATTATTTTAAAGGCATTGTATAATTAAGATTAGCTAGATCCTTTGTGTATCTGATTTTATTTTTAATATTTTACTTAACTAAAAATGATCATTTGTTTTTTCCCATGTGCTTGATCATTTGAAGCTTAGTAATATAAATTCCATACAATTAAGCTTAGTATTATATCTTCTCGTCCTCCAAAGGCATGTATATGTAGGGGAACTAATAACCTTCCATCAACTTAATCTAATTATAGGAAGCAAGATAACTTTAAGTTGGAGTTAATTACCCTGTGAAAGACCATTTTCAAGTCACTCTTTCTCCCTGAGTATAATCCTGGTTGTGGGATGTTTACCAGCATTGATTCCTGGGCAGGCTCTGGACTCTGGTTTTGTCACTCCAAGCTTTACACTATTTTCAAAAGCTCTGCTTAGCTTTTCAATCTCTCTCTTGCCTTTGGGTAATTTTCAAATACCAGGTTTCTCTTTCTGTTTTTCTTTTTCTTTTTTTTATTTTCAAATCATTGTATTCATAATTTTCAGTGTCTCCTTAGTTTTGTGATGCCTTCGAGCATATGTCTACAACAAAATTTTTTGTTCACGGTAGTAGGTTAGTTGTAGTTCACTATGCCAGAAATGGACATCTCAGACAGATTTTTCGCCTCTCAAGTGACAGAGTATTTACTTTGGAGGCGAGGAGCTGCTCTTGTTTTAGGGGAGGGAAAAACACAATCATATATGTGTTTGTGTGTGTCTGTGTGTGTGTGTGTGTGTGTGTGTATTTGGTGTCAGGAAAGATTCTCTTCTGTAAAGGAGAGATGTTGTTGTGCATACCTGTTGTCCCTATATTTATTTTTTTTATCTCTTGTGACATATCACCATCTTCATTAAATTTTTGTTGAACTATATATCCTAACCACATTTTGTGAAATGATGATGTAGATGCAGCTTCTGTGCCATATAAAGATGACCGTAGTCATTAATGATAAAGTAAGGGGTGACCTGTGATATAGTTTATTTGTCCCGTACAAATCTCAGGTTGAAATGTAAACCCTGGTGTTGGAAGTGAAGCCTGGTGAAAGGTGTTTGGGTCATGGGGGAGGATCCCTCATGGTTTGGTGCTGTCCTCACAATAGTAATTTCTCACAAGATGTGGCTGTTTAAAGTGTGGCATCTCCCCACTCCACACTCTCTCTTGCTTCTAATTTTTCCACATGACATACCTGCTCCTGTTTTGCCTTCTGCCATGAGTAAAAGCTCCCTCAGGCCTCCTCAGAAGCCAAGCAGATGCCTGCCTGCCTCATGCTTCCTGTACAGCTTGCAGAACCATGAGCCAATTAAACCTCCATTCTTTAAACATTAACCAGTCTCTGGTATTTCTTCATAGCAATGGAAGAACAGCCTAACACACCTGCTTTGGGAAAACAAATTTGTAATGATGTTTCTCTGTCCAAATTTAGAACCATGTATATAAAAAGGTATTAAGACAGAAATACTGTTAGACTAAGGGTAATAGACTTTATTAGATGCTAAAAAGCTGTCATCAGAGATATACTATTCAGGATATACTCATATATACACTGCTTAGCATTATTTCTGTTTGTTTTTCTCAGTGAGGATATGGCCTTGATGATAACTGAGTATGGTTCAAGCACCAGGGGACCTTAAAGTTTGTAAATATCTCCTTAAAAAGGAGTCCATGGATTCTGCATGAATTCCTTTTGAATAATAAATCAATAAAGAAATTTTAGACTAAAATAGAAAACCAAAGATCTCTTTCTTGCCAAATACTGTAGACAATTCTCAAACTTTTGTCAGATTAAAGTTTCTGTGACATTGAGTCTGAAACAGATTGTTTCACTCGGTTTTTATTATATCTTATTCTCTTATTTTTCTCTTGTCTCTCTGCCTACTCCTTCTCAGTCCCCCTTGCTAGTGTGTACTCTTATGCTCCCATGCCTCAAGCTTTGGATTTCAGCGCTCTTTGTTTCTCTAACTGTACTCTCTCCTTGAGTAATTTTATTCTGTCTCATGGTTTGAATTCCAAGAAATCTAATTCAAATCTATCCAAAAATTCTAAAATCTAATTCAAATCTATCAAAACCTTTCCCTTTAACCACAGATTTATATATTTTGCTCACTGGTCACGTAAAAAGACATCTCAAACACAAATGGCCAAAATTGAACCATGTCTTTGTATACATTCTTAATTCTTACCAAAATTATTCCTCCCAAAGTATTCTCCAGCTCAGTTTTTTCAAGACCTGTTTAGTTTCATATGCCTATGGATCACCCTCAATTTATTTCTGCTTTGAAGATACCCCATTCAATTCATCTTTGCCATCACTTTGCTTTGTTTCCTTCTATTTTCATTGAATCTAATAAACTCTACACATTCTTACCACCTCTACCGCCACTACCATAATTCACATCTCCATCACTTATCTTTATTGTGTACAAGCTCATTATTAATGTCCCTGCTTCTACAACTAACATCAGAATTCAGTTTTCACATACTTTCTTTTTTTGTTGTTTCTTTGAGACAGGGTCTCACTCTGTCCCCCTGGCTAGAGTGCTGTGATGTGATCACAGCTCACTGCAACCTCTTTGGGGCTCCAGCAATCCTCCTACTTCAGCCTCCCAAGTAGCTGAGACTTCAGGTGTGCACTACCACACCCAGTTAATTTTTGTATTCTTTTTGTAGAGATGGGGCTTTGCTATGTTGCCCAGGCTGGTCTTTAACTCCTAGGCTAAGCAATCTACCTGCTTTGGCCTCTCAAAATGTTGAGATTAATAGGCATGAGCCACCATGCCCAGCCTCCACATACTCTCTGAATGAACTATCTTGCAATAAGTGTTTACAAAATTGATGATATCTCACACTGACTGTATCCTTTCTATGGGCTCCACATTGGAAGTAGAAAAATCTGGATTATTTTGTGTAACTAATAGAGCCTTATATGGTTTGTCTGCTGCATAACTGACATCATCTTCTATTATTTTTCTGTTTCAATATATTATAGCTACTTTGACATTAATGTTGTGCCTTAAACAAGCAAGCTTTTTCTTGCCCCAGAGTCTTGGCATTCCCTGTTGCCTTGGCCTAGAACACTCTGCTTACAGATTTTTATGGTTGATTTCTTATATCTTATTGTTATTCAAGTATTATTTCAAATATTGAATATGCAGTTCAATAATAGAATACTGAGAGGAAAGGAGCCAAAAAAATTTTCTCAAGTACTGAACAGGTCCATATCTTGATCTGCATAGTGAACATGCCAAAAAAAAAAGATGCAGTGATGCCTTGATTCATAATTTTAATGCACTTTTCCGCTTATTAAACATTTTAAAGGCCAGGTGTGGTGGCTCCTGACTGTAATCACAGCACTTTGGGAGGCTGAAGTGGGCAGATCACCTGAGTTCAGGAGTTCCAACCCAGCCTGGCAAACATGGCAAAACCCCATCTCTACTAAAAATACAAAAATTAGCTGGGTGTGGTGGCACATGCCTATAATTTGAGTTACTTGGGAGGCTGAGGCAGGAGAACCACTTGAACTCAGGAGGTGGAGGTTGCAGTGAGCCGAGATCACGCCACTGCACTCCAGCCTGGGTGAGAAGAATGAAGCTCCACCTCAAAAAAAAAAAAATTAAAGATTCTTATATTAAACTTTTCAGAGTCCTCCCATGATTATTTATCTAAACAATCTGCCTGAGTAGATCCTATTACTCAGCTTTATTTCCTTTACAGAGGTTAACACGTCTAGAAATAACTATGTACTTAAATATATACATGTTTGTTATGTCTCCCCATAGACAAAATGTAAGATATTTAGGACATGTGTTTTGCTTGTCTTCTTAACCATTATATCTCTAAGAACTTGAATAGTACCTGGGACAGAGAAGGAGCAAAATAATGTTTGCTTGAGTAAATTAAGGGAGAAGTTTAGCATATTTTATTAACTTTTTTCACTACACAATGTACAGATAACTTACAGGGAAGGACATAGCCACCTTGGTTAGGTTCTTAAGAACTGTGTCACAATTCATTAATTCCTTATGTTTCCTGAAGAAGAAAAAACATGTTGCATGATACATGCAAGAAAATTGGCATAACATCTCCTTATTAGATATTTCTTCTCCTTCTTTTTGTTCCACCAATTTAAATTCTATTTTCTTCTAATAATTTTCTTTTAGAAACCTTTCATAAATCTCACTGTCTCAAATAGATACTATCTCAATCTTTTCAAAATTCATGTAAACATCATTTTTACATCTTGCCTATATTAAACATATATGAGTTCTGAATACTTCCATTTAACTAAAAACTTCTTGAGAGGAGAAAATGTCCATATGTATGTTTCGCTTCTGTAGTTTTCCATAGTAGTATGTATATATTATGCCTTTAATGAATATTTTCATTGAATTTATTCAAAATTCTAGGCAGGTTGTTAAGAGGCAAGACTATGATTAGGAGACAGCAAATAGATTACTATGAAGAAGAGAACCTAATTAGGTAAAGAGGTTATCAAAGCAAAGTCTTCTTGACTTACTTTCCCGTCTATTGTCTCTTCTAATGAATTTCCCTGGTCAGTAATTATTAAAACCATAAGCTTGATTATGATTATGACCCTACTGCTTAAAATGCTCCAAGGGATAAACTCTGCCTTCTGAATAAAATAGAGGCTTCTTTAAAAAGTTTTCTTTAAGATATATCATTTTATGGGATACAAAAATATTGTAAAGAGGTTACTGCATTGAAGCAAATTCACCTATCCATTGTTTCACAATTACTCATTTTTAATTAATTAATTAATTATATTTTTGAGACAAAATCTTGCTCTGTCACCCAGATTGGAGTGCAGTGGTGCAATCTCTCTGCTCACTGCAATCACTGCCTCCTCAGTTCAAGAGATTCTCCTGCCTCAGTCCCCCAAGTAGCTGGAATTACAGGCACCCACCATCACATCAGGCTAATTTTTGTATTTTTGTAGAGATGGGATTTCTGGTGTAGGCCAGGCTGGTCTCCAACTCTTAACCTCAGGTGATCCACTAGCCTTGGCCTCCCACAGTGCTGGGATTACAGGTGTGAGTCACCATGCCCCTCCAATTACTCACGTTCAAAATTTGTGTGGCAGAAGTAGCTAAAATCGACTAATTTAGCTGGAATCTCGTATGAAGTACAATTTATTACACATAATCATAATATTGTACATCATACCTCTAGACTTATTCGTCCTTCATATCTGCTACCTTGTATCCTCAGATCTATACCTCCCCATGTCTTTTCCCCACTGCCCCACCCCTGGTAATCACTGGTTTGGTCTTTATCTCTGTATATTTGAATGTCTTTTTGTTGTTTTAAATTTCATATACAAGTAAAATCATGCAATAGTTTTCCATCTGTGCCTGGCTTATTTCACTTTGCATAATGTTTTCCAGGTTCATTCATATTGTGGCAAAGGGCAGTATCTCATTCTTTTCAGGGCTGAATAATATTCCATTATATATATCTACCATTTTCCTTTATCTATTCATTCATGGACACTTAGATTTTTTCCACATCTTGACAATTGTGAATAATGCTGCAGTGACCATGGAAGTGCAGGCATCATTATGATGTGGTGATTTTATTTCCATTGGGTATATGCATAGAAGAAAGACTGCTGGGTCATATGGCAGTTTTATTTTTAATTTATTTAGAAAACTCCATATTGTTTTCATGATGCCTGTACCAATCTACATCCTTACCAAAAGCATAAAAGAGCTCCCTTTTCTCCACACTCTCATCAACATCTGTTATCTTTTGACTTTTTTATAATTATTTTGATGTATCACATAGTGGATTTGATTTACATTTTTCTGAGGATTAGTAACGTTGAGTACCTTTACATATACTTATTTGCCATTTTATTATATATTTCTGCTATGGAGAAATGTCTATTTAGGTTTTTTGCCCATTTTTTAGTAGAGTTATTTGGTTTTCCACTCTTGAGTTGTAGGAGCTCTTTATAAATTTTGAATATTAATCCCTTATCAGATATGTAGTTTGCAAATATTTTTTCTTAATCTGTAGGCTGCCATTTTATTTTGTAGATTATTTCCTTTGCTTTTGCAGAAGATTTTATGTTTGATGTAATTTTTTTTTATGTATTTACTTTTGCTTTTCCAGCCTGAGTTTTGGCAGTGATATCCAAAAAAACCCTTGCCAAAACCAATGTCAAGGAGTTTTTGCCCTATGTTGTCCTTTAGGAGTTTTATAGTTTCTGGCCTTATATTTATATCTTTTATCCATTTTGAGTTTATTTTTGTGTATGGTGTAAGATAAAGGTCCATTTTATTCTTTTATATGTTGAAATCTAGTTTTCCCAATACAATTTATTGAAGACACTGTCCTTTCCCCATTGTGTGTTTCCGGCATCTTTTACAAAAAGCGTTGACCATCAATGTGTGGATTTATTTTTTGGCTCTCTATTCTGTCCCAGTGCTCTATATGTCTGTTTTTATGCTAGCACCATACCTTTTTTATTATTATAACCTTGTAATAGATTTTTAAATCAGAAAATGTGATGCTGTCAACTTCATTTTTCTTTCTCAGAATTGTTTTGGCTATCCAGGGTCTTTTATGGTTTCATATCAATTTTAGGATTGATTTTTCTATTTCTGTGAAACATGCTATTGGGATATGGGATGGGGATTGTGTGTATTAAATTTATAAATAAATTTGGGTAGTATGGATCTTTTAATAATATTAAATCTTGCATATTCATGAGCATGGAGTATCTTTCCATTTGTGTCTTCTTCAATTTTATTCATCAATGTTTTATAGTTTATTTTTTAATAAATCTTTCATTTCCTGGGTTACATTCATTCCTAGGTAATTTTTATGCTATCATAAATGGACTTGTTTTCTTGATTTCTTTTTCAGTTAGGCTGTTGTGTATAAAAATACTACTAATTTTTATATGTTGATTTTGTGTATTGCAACTTTACTGAATTCATTTATCTGTTCTAACAGTTTTTTTGTGTAGTATTCAGGAAAGTTTACATATAGGATCATGCCATTATTCAAAGCAAGATAATTTTACGTCTTCCTTTCAAATTTGGATGCCTTTTATTTCTTTTTCTTGTCTCATCATTCTTGCTAGTACTTCTAGTACTATTCTGAATAAAAGTGGCAGGAGTGACATCCTTGCCTTGTACTGGATCATTGTGGAAAAGCTTTCACTGTTCCTCCCTTGATTATAATGTTGGCTGTGTGTTTTTAATAAATTCATTTTATTGGAAAACATTCTTTCCATATTTAAACTGCTGAGAGCTGTTATCAAGAAAGAATGTTGGAGTTTGTCAAATGCTTTTTCCACATCAATTGAGATGATCATGCATTTTTTTTCTTTCATTCTGCTAATGTGATATATCACATTGATTGACTTGTGTATGTTACACTAGCCTTGCATACCAGAAATAATTTCACTTGGTCATCATCTATGTTTTTGATGTGTTGGTGGGTTTATTTGCTAATAATTTACTGAAGATTTTTGAATCAATGTTTATTTGTGATATTGGTCTATAGTTTTTTCCTGTGATGTCTCTGGTGTAGGTATCAAGATGATGCTGGCCTACTAAAATGTGTTTGAAAGTGTTTCCTCTGGCTCTATTTTCACAAGAGTTTAAGAA
>NW_012116855.1:379673-414242 GCF_000951035.1 Colobus angolensis palliatus | reverse complement strand
ATTTTGTTTATTATTTTCAAAAAGCTAAGTCTTCACTTTATAATTTCTTCTGTGGTTTGTTTTGTTCTTTATTTCTGTTCTAATTTTTTTCTGCTGCCAAATTTGGGTTTAGTTTGTGGTTTTATAGTTGCTTCAGGCATAATGTTAGACTATTTGCTAGAGATCTTTATTCTTTTTTCATGTTGGCGCATAGGTCAATAAAATTCCTTCTTAGAATTGCTTTTGCTCTAACCCATAGGTTTTGGTATGCTGTGTTTTCATTTGCATTTATCTCATAATATTTCTTAATTTTTTGATTTCTCCCTTTATCGTTTATTGTTCAGGAGCATGTTGTTTAATTTCCACATACATGTGAGTTTTCCAAGATTCTTTGTGTTATTAATTTCCAGTTTCATATCACTGTGGTATGAAATGATACTAAATATGATTTCAATATTCTTAACATTTTTAAGACATGTTTTATGTTTTAACTTATGGTCTATCCTGGAGAATATTCCATGTGTGTCAAAAAAATGTGTATTCTGCTGCTCTTAAATAAAACATTATATATATGTCTGTTAGGTCCATTTGGTCAAAAGTGTAATTCAAGTTCAATATTTTCTTATTAATTTTCTTTCTGACTGACCTATTCATTGATAAAAGTGAAATAGTGAAGTTCCCTACTATTATTATGTTGCTATCTATTCCTCCCTTTATATCCATTAGTATTTGCTTTATGCATTTAGGTGCTTGAATATTGGGTGCATATATATTTATAATGGCTGTGCTCTCTTGGTGAGTTATCCCTTTATTATTAAATAATGACCTTCTTTGTCTTCTGCAACATTTGTTGACTTGAAATCTGTTTTATCAGTTACAAGTGTAGCCACTCCTGATCTTTTTTGGTTATTATTTGCATGGAATATCTTCTTTCATTCTTTCACTTCCAGCCATATTTGTCCTTAAAGATTAAGTGGTCTCTTATAGGACGCCAATAGTTGGATCTTGTAATTTAATGCATTCAGCCACTCTATCTTTTCATTGAAAAATTTAACCCATTTACCTTCAAGATCCTTATTGACAGGTTTCTAGTTTTGTTATACCAGTATTGTGCTTTTCTTCCTCTCTTGTTGTATAACTTTGTGATTTGATTATTTCTATAGTGCTAAGCTTTGATATATTTTACTTTATTGTTTTTATGTCTGCTGTACTTTTTTTTTGTGATTACCAGAAGGTTTACATAAAACCTCTTACAGTTATATACGATTTTAAGCTAATAACAACTTAACTTCCATTAAATACAAAAATCTAGGCTTTTACTCTCCCCACACAATATATGATATTTGATGTCACAATTTGCACCTTTTATATTGTGTATTCCTTAATAATTTATTGTAGCTTTAATTATTTTTGTAAGTTTTTACTTTTAACCTTCATACCAGATGATGTACATGATTTGGAAACCAACATTAAGATATTGGAGTATTCTGAGCCAGCCACACCTGTACACTTCGGGAGGCCGAGGTGGGCAGATCACGATGTCAGGCGATCAAGACCATCCTGGCTAACATGGTGAAACCCCATCACTACTAAAAATACCAAAAAATTAGCTGGGTGTGGTGATGGGGCCTGTAGTCCCAGCTACTTGGGAGGCTGAGGCAGGAGAATGGCATCAACCCGGGAGGCGAAGCTTGCAGTGAGCCGAGACTGCACCACTGCACTCCAGTCTGGGTGACAAAGCGAGACTCCATTTCAAAAAAACAGATATTTAAATATTCTGGATTTGACTGTGTATTTACTGTATCGGTGAGTTTTATATTTTTATATGTATTTGTGGTAGCAACTATCATCTGTTTTTTCAGTTGTGTTCAATGTTAGCAATGACTGCTGGTGTCCTCAGTAACTTATATTGTGGGAGTTTGTGGCAGTGGTATTGGCTGCTTAGGTGATTAGGGCAACGGCTCTAGGGATTTTGTTGTTTTTTATTTCTTCACAGTGGGGAGTCTTAGCTGGGGTGATGTCTCTTGCTGTTGGGTCTGACATGGCTCACGGGCAACCATAGTGGCACTGGCATCTAGGGCTCAGAAAGAATTTGGAGATGGGTTCCTGGGCTCAGAAACTTTGTAAAACTACTGTAGCACTTGAAACTTGAGGTACAAGTTTAGTATTCAAGGCATAAGTGGATGCTGTTCTCCCACTAAGTTAGGATCTGTTGCTCTGAGGCAGATTCCAGCAGCTGGGGCCCAGGGATCTGGGGTTAGCTGTGGTTATGACCCTAGAGGGCAAAGTACACCAATAGCATGACTCCAGGTAAGAAAGCTTGAGCCCTGGGGAGCACAGCATGGTTGCAATTCAGGACCCAGAACTGACAGGGCACAGGGGCAGCTTGGGTTTTGAAGGATGAGAGGATGTGGTACCAGCAGTGGTGACTCTGGACCCTAGGGAATCGCAGTAGTCCAGGCTTACGAGGATAGATGCAGCCGCAGCAGCAAAAAAACCCAAAAATGGCAAGATGTCACTGTGACTCGGTCCCTGAGGGGCAAGGAGCAACACAGTGATAACCACTCCTTGAAAAGATACATTTTCTCAGCAATTTGAACTGCAGGGAGCTAGTACAGATCTGGGTAAGCAGGGTACTGTGGCAGTCTGACCTTAAAGTCAGGATGGCATAGCTTAGCTAGAGCTCTGATTCTCCAAGATACAAGTTATTGTATCTGTTTGGCCCCAGCAAGAACAGTTACAACAGTCAGTGAAGGCTCAGAATCCCTGGGGATGAGGTGCCATGCCAGATGTGGTGCTGAAAGATGCAATTTCTCTAGTGTGTGAGAGGTTGGTAGCCCCTGAGGGCTATCTGTGGCATGAGGTGGCACAACTGCTCACATGTGCCAGAGGCCTGAGGTCCCCAAGAGTCATGGTGTTGTCTCAATTGTTGCATCAAGGGGCATTAAGGCTCCAGTGTTTGAGAGAGACCTGACATCCTCAGGCAGTGGGGTACTGGGTCTGTTCTGGGGCCAGGACACTACCGCTCCAATATTTCAAGCCTCCAGGTCTGGTACTTAGCTCAGTCCTAAGGGGAGAACATGCCAGTGGCTGGGATGGGGTGGGAGACGGAGCAGCTCTGTTGTAACTTGGCTATAGAAAATACGGAGCACAATCTCTGTTTGAGTAAGGCATGCTACCAGCTGGTCATGGTGCAGTGGTAACTGAAGCTCAAGAATGATGGGATGCAATGGCTACCACCCTCACAGCAGGATGCACTCTAGCAGTGGCTCTAGTTCCAAGATGGCGCAGAGTAATAGCAGCACAGGCCTTGGGGATCATAGTAGGGCACAACACTATCTCCTTCCCTGGGTGCAGTTCAGTGTGTGGACTCCAGGGGGCTACCTAACCTGGACCTAGCCCAGTACCTGTAAAGACTATAGCAATCTCCAGTAGCAAAGACGACAGGTGACCGTGGTGGTGATGGGGGCTGCTGGGGTCCTCTTTCATACCTTTTTGTCTGTAGGAAAAGTCCCTTCTGGTTCCAATATGATCCCAACTAGGGGGATGGGGTGGCATAAGCAAAGTGTTTCCTTCCCTTTTCTATGTGGCCATCCTAGGCTTCTGTGCTCTCCAGGATTTCTGTTGCTTCTTTGCTCTTCTCTGGTGGTCTTCTTTGGATATTTTGGTTGAAATACAGTTGCTTATTTATTATTTTGCATTTTGTGCTGGGGAAAGAGTACTAGGAGCTTCTAGTCCACCATCTTGCTGCCATCACTGAAAATAGAAGCTTCTTAAAATGTCATGGGGTTGGCTTTCTGTAGCCTATACATCCTCTCACCACCACCTCATCATTAATATGTAGCCTTAGAATATATTATGTTCATTTTATGATTGTGGGATGTTGCATATGCAGAGAGCACTGTTACTCCCCTTTGTACACTTAAATTATTCATTTTATCCTTCAAGATGTAATTCAAGTGTTATCTCCTTAGGAAACCTTCCTGACTACTTTAATTCAATTGGGAGCTCTTATGCTGTGCTGAAATACTCTTGGGAAAAAACCCTGTCATACCCCTGCCTATTATAATTGTTAGATTTTAAGAAATCTAAGGAAGCCATGGGAGTGTGATCTTTCCCTCAGAAAAGAGACTCTGGCTTGTTTACCTCCCTATCCTCAGTACCCAGCAGAATTCTTTGCAATCAGTTTGGCACTAAAAACCATCTGTTAAATAAATGAGTGGAAGAGTAAGTGAATGAAGGGTTGAAGGATGGCTGTACTGATGGGTGAATAATGTACTAGTTTGGGAGAAGAGTTAGGACTTCTACTTTTAAAAGAAAAAATATGAGGATATTATTCTTGATAACATATTGATAGCTTCTTATACTCACTTTGACAAATAGGAAGTAACATATCTGGGTGATGAAAATATACTGTGAGGGAGAGTCAACCTTACATCAATGACCTGAGACTGAATCATTAGCTTAGGAGCTCTGGGAGATGAATGTTTCATACACTCAATTGCTTAGTCACTCTTTTCTCATTGCCATTTATCATTGACATTCCTATAACTGGTAGACATTATATATGCAAGGAAAAAGATAGAGACATTGTGGCATACTCAACGTAAAAAGCACATCTTGAATTCATGTTACTGTCTCAGCAAAGGCATTGTCACATATTAGGTATTCTGGGTCAAGGCTGCTTCCTGAAACTATGAAGCCTCTGCTTTTCTTAGGCACAGTGCCAGTTTGATGTGGACCATAAGGGAAATCTGTAGCCCTGAAAGTTATTCAGGGCATTTCCCTTGAGAGTCCTATCTGCTATGCGCTAGGCCTACATGACATTACACTAGGGCATTCCAGAGAACAGAAATATTACAGCTGGCCTATAGCCTGGAAGATGACTTCTTCATAATAATATTTCAAGGGGAACTTATTTTGCCAGAGATACAAAGACATGTACGGCCAAGGGTTTTCTAAGTGACTGCTCCTGTTAGAGCTTTGGTATCTAGCAGTCTTTAGGCTGGAATTACCTTTATGAAACTGCTTGAGTATATATTTTAGGATATCATAGACAAAACATATGGTTCAAAATATAATTAAATGCTAAACTAATAATGCCAAAAATACATACAATCTAATAGCAATCTAAGAGACCATCTTGAGGCCAGAATAATGGGGAAACAGGACAAGTGAACAAGTGCGGTAGGAAAGATAGATAAAAGGGAAGCATATTTCTGGAAAGATCCAGTTCAGAATAGTTGAATCACAGAGCATAGGATTATATAGTATTGGCAGCCATCAGAAACAGGTTTTCATGATCATAGTAGCGTGATTCTATTGCTGATCTGTTCCCAAAGACTTGAGGACATGGTGCCACTTAATGATACATGACAGAGTGTGCTATCTTGGATGTCTTTTCCATGGGGAAGTCAGTTTGAGTTCAGGATCCAGATAAGAAGACAGTCTCACCGACAAAAAAGCTTGAATGCATTTTTGTTGTTCCCTCTCTCACTTCACAAGAAACCTTGAACTTAAAAGGCCCAGGTCAGAGTGAATTTTATGATACTTCCCTAGATTTATAAAAAAAAATTTGAGAATACTGTAAAAAATTTTCAAATGTTATTAGAAGTTTATTAGCTGATTTGTTACATGGGTAAACTGTGTGACACTGAGGCTTGGGATTCCAAAGATCCCATCACCCAGGCCAGAAGCACAGTATGCAACAGGTGATTGTTCAGCCCACGTTCCCTTCCTTTCCTCCCCCATTTAGTGATCCGCGGCCTCTATTGTTTTCATCTTTACAATCATGTGTATTCAAAGTTCAGTTCCCACTTATAAGTGAGAACATGCAGGATTTCATCAAAGGTCTAACATCCAGAATCTACAAGGAATTTAAACAAATCAACAAGCAAAAAACAAACAGTCCAATTAGAAAATAGGCAAATAACATAAACAGAAACTTTTCAAAAGAAGACATAGAAGTGGCCAACAAACATGAAAAAATGCTCAACGTCGCTACTCATCACAGAAATGCCAGTCCAAACTATTATGGGATACCGTCTCACACCAATTAGAATGGCTATTTTTAAAAAATAAAACAACAACAGATGTTGACAAGGCTGCAGAGAAAAGGGAACACTTATACACTGTTGGTGGGAATGCAAACTAGCTCAGCCACTGTAGAAAGCAGTTTAGAGATTTTTAAAAGAACTTAAAATAGAACTACCATGCAACCCAGCAATCCCACTAGAGTATATACCCAAAGGAAAATAATGCATTCTATCATAAAGACACGTGCCTATGTTCCCAACAGCACTATTCACAACAGTAGACATGAAATCAACCTAAGTCGCCACCAACAGTGGACTGAATCAAGAACATGTGGTACATATACACCATGAAATACCAAGCAGCCATAAAAAAGAATGAGATCATGCCCTTTGCAGCAACCTGGATGGAGCTGTAAGCCATTATACTAAGCAACCAAACACAAGAACAGAGAAGTAACTCTTAAAATGAAAAAAAGAAGATCCAGAAGCAAGAAGGAATTAGACCTAGACATCTTAACACAGGACAAGAAAAATATAAAACATACAGAAATAAATCTAAACTGGGCTATATCCCTTAGCTCTACCAAGTCACCATCAATTTTTTGGAGGAAAAGCTCTAGGAAAAGATGTGGAAACTCATAGTTTTGTGTATGTACAGTGAGCTGATTATAATCCTTTTTGAAATTGTGGATTTAAGCATCAATATCAACAGACTGCTTTGCCAACTTCACCAAATAGTCTTGCATTGAAAAAAATAACTAAAAATGTCAATGTCTTGATATTACGTGTGTGTGTGTGTGTGTGTGTATGTGTGTGTGTGTTGTTTGAAAAGGACAATACATATCTGATAATTGGAAATAAAATTTTGTTGTCCAATGTGAACAAAATGAGGCAAGAAGCATAGTGGTGAGGGATAAATTAGTAAAATACATAGTATGTACACTGCCTGGTTCATAATAAGCGCTATTCCTGCTCCAGGGAGTATTCCACAATTTTGTCTTGAGTCTTCTTTATGTTGATGTGATTTATAAAACATGGAAATAATGAAATTCCTTCATAACTTAATTTATAAAAATATATTTATATATTGGTTTGACAAAATCATTTCGTATATATTAGCTCAAGAAATAATAGCCATTTAGAAGAGCAGCTATCATTCTGTCACTCAGGAAATGTGTCTACTGAACTGCTACTGTGTGTGCGGTATCATGATACTTTGAGTAGAAAGAGATCAACTACCTGGTTTTACCTCCCAAAGGATTTATAGTAAAGAAGATGATTATGACCTCTCATTTCACAGAAGAAAAACCTGATGCCCAGAGAGATCATATTACTTGATTTCACATCGTCATCATCATCATCATCATCATCAAGTATAAAATTATCCTGGAAAGAAGTATAAGGATTTTGTTTTAATGAAAGAGAGAAAAAATAAAGGTAACCCATTGAGTAAGGAAACGTAGAAGGAAGAGAGTAAAGAGAGTACAAGGAAAGGAATAGTGATGCTTTGGGAGAAACATTAAGAAGGGCTGGAAACTGAAACCTCATTATCCTCACATGGCTCCTGTCCCAATGTTTCTGCTGCTGCCTTCCTTTTTCTCATTAAAAACATAAAGTATACTTTTTTCTTTCTAACTCTTTCATTCGGAAAAACTGTAAGTTTTAAGGAAAATAAAATGATATAAAAGGAAAAAATAAATTAATCCATGGGGGAGAGGCGACTGCCCTGGGACCTCTGGCAAAAATCTTTTTTTTTTTTTTAACCACTGGGATAGATTTTTCATCAAGTCCTGAAAGCCATTCTATGAGAAATGATCTCAATAACATTTTAAAAAGGACAATATTATTCCAATTCTAGCTGTGGATTCATTACTGTACTTTTGATCCATAATGTTTGAAGCATCAATTATCCCTTTTGTGAGAAAAAGAGTGAATTTATGACCCATGGCAGCAAAGACAATAGTTTCCCTTTCAGAGCCATCTGCACAAATTTATTTCTCTTACTTGATTATTTAATTGTACTCCTTAATCAGCTGTTCAAACACTTGAATTCTCTCAAGGCCCTCTTTCTCTTTCTCACCCCCACCTTCCCTGACCCCAGGGGCAATCAATAATCACTACAGTATGTGTCCTTCCTTTGTAAAAATATTAATGCTAAAAATCTCCATGTGAGTACTTCTGATTATTGTGCTCTGCAGGCAACCTTTCCTGTTTCTTCTCCTCTCCCAAAACATCCTCTAAGCAACTTATGCTAATTAACTAGAGCTGAAAAGATAAAACTTCAAATTGCGTTTTACAATAAGAATTTCAATACTGTCCAAAGCAAAAAAAACCAAAAAACAAACAAAAAAAAACAACAACAACAAAAAAAGGGGGGTGGGGAAAGGGGTTGTTACAAAGTTTTTTTTCAGAATTTAATCTTTTCGAATAAACATTATGCTCCTAATGTTAAATAATGATAAGTCATTTAATAATTTGGGGACTTGTTATAATAGCAATGTGATTAATACAACCCTGCTTATGCAGTTTTTTGTAGTTATTTTTCTAAATTAATTAGATGAAAAAAATGAGCTACAAAGTGGACTGATTGTACACACACCAGGGTGTCTACAAACAATGCATTGGGATGTAGGAAGAAAATTGTAGAACTCATTTTTCTACTCACTCTTTTATTTAAAAAATACATTTTAAACTTATTATTCATACACAAACTGACACTCATTTCTTTACTTGGTTTATTCATTACAAATGATACATGCAAAATTCTGAGGCAAACATGAAAGTGAGTAACCATTAACCATGAATGTAGTTAATTTTATTAAAAGAAGATGTTTAAGCAGTAAAACCTTTGCAAAAGTTTTTAATACAATCGAGTGTGATCATAAAAAATACTGTGTAGCTCGGCCGGGCGCAGTGGCTCACGCCTGTAATCCCAGCATTTTGGGAGGCTGAGGCCAGCGGATCACGAGGTCAGGAGATTGAGACCATCCTGAATAACACGGTGAAACCCCGTCTCTACTAAAAATACAAAACTTAGCTGAGCGTGGTGGCAGGCGCCTGTACTCCCAGCTACTCCCTAGGCTGAGGTGGGAGAATGGCGTGAACCCAGGAGGCGGAGCTTGCAGTGAGCTGAGATCGCGCCACTGCACTCCAGCCTGGGCACCAGAGCGAGACACTGTCTCAAAAAATAAATAAATTAATTAATTAAAATAAAAAATTGTGTAGCTCATGAACTTTCATAAGGTAACTAACAGGAAAAACCATAGAACGGTTGTTGAACTTAGTGAGATAATTTATTTTTCCAAAGATACGGATTTCTATTTTTCTGACCTTAATTGCAGCAAGTGGCTATGGGTAGGAATCCATGAAAAAAATGCATGTAATTTGTCCTTTGAAGGTGAAGTAGATATTATTGCATTAAAAAATTTTAAACCTAAGTTTTCAAAATTGTAGAAAAATGTTCCACTACTAATGGTATTCTATCATGTAAACAATGACCTCTTTGGTTATTTTAATAAACAAAATACAAACATAATTTTTGAAAGAGCATTTATTTGTTTTTTATCACTCATTTTTCAGATTAATATTTTGTGTATTTTTCTATTAAATATAAAAATAACTATTAAATGGATAGATAGCATAGGGAGCAATTATTTTGATTGATAAAGCTATATAGTCATCAAAATATGGCAAAAAATCTAAATGGAAAAATTATAAAGTAATGAAGAAATTACAAAATTCATCAAATATAAATATCCCCCTTTTCATATATGTAAACCAAGGCATTGGAAGTTATTTCACTAGCCCAACTCCACAATGCTTTTTAAGTGCAGGATGGCCTGAACTCAAGTGTCTGGACTATGTTTAAAAACACCATCCATGAGACTGTATAATCTGACTATTTTTTTCTTCCTAGCCTTATCACTTAATATTTTAGACATTTTGAACTGTTTGCATTACCAGGTATACTCCATGAACTTTCTTCCCCCATCTTTGCATCTGTCTTTTGCTGTTTTTAATCTCATTAGCCCTTCTCCAGAATCTTTGCTGTTCTTCCTAGTTTATCTTTCACAGACTCAGCACAGACATCACTTCTTTGAGAACATAAAAGGATATATATGACAAAATAAAAATAAACTTTCACAATATTGTCTAAACTCTCATTGTATAAACAAGAAGGCCCAAATAAGTAATATAACACAGATCACCCAGTGCCCCAGTATCATAATCCAGTGATTTTCTTTTTTACTTCCCCTAAATAATTTCCAACTATGATAACATTGGCAACGAATAAAATATGACTATTTTATATCCGTTTACTCATTATAAATGCTTTAGCATAATTTGTACTTAAAATTAATCACAGAAGAGAAAATATATTAGTTTTCCAATTAGCTCTTAAAGTGCTAATAATCAGATCTATTTGCATGGCTTATTAAATGTTTCTTACAGCATCTTTAAAAAGCGATTTATAACTTTTCTATTAGTATACAGAAGCAAAGATATTGAAAAGATTTATTCAGTAATTCAGGGCAAACCTGAGTAAGTGCAAGCAGTGTTTTACATAAGTCAATTTGTGCTTAATCTACCTGTCACACAGTTGGTTTTCTTCTGTTGAGCAGATCTGAAACATTTTTACTGATGAGGGTTTTGCAACAGAGGATTTCAAAATGCAAATGCATCTACAGCAAGATGTGCCAAGGTAAGAAACTTCTAGTATGGGGTTCTAGGTAGACAGGTATGTTCCCAACTCTACCTTCTCCCATTTCCTCTTTAATTTTTCGTCAGTTGGAGTTAGATCCTCCAAAGGTTATAACTAGTACTTTGAATAAAACATGGCCTTTGTGAAAGTTCTAATTTAGTGTTTCATTTTGTTAGGCAAATGTAATTTAAAATTATCATTTAAAAAATAATAATAGTTGAAGAGCAGGCATAAGATTTTTGCCACACATAACAGTTATGCTTAGGTGTGACCCTTTTTCTGGGAAATTGAACTCAACTTATTTTGGAACCTTCACCTGGTTCAATATCTAAAATTTAATTGTCATGCACATCTGTGTGAAGAGGCCACCAAACAGGCTTTGTGTGAGCAATAAAGCTTTTTAATCACCTGGGTGCAGGCGGGCTGAGTCCGAAAAGAGAGTCAGCAAAGGGAGATAAGGGTGGAGCCGTTCTATAGGATTTGGGTAGGTAAAGGAAAATTACAGTCAAAGGGGGGTTGTTCTCTGGCCAGCAGGAGTGGGAGTCACAAGGTGCTCAGTTGGGGAGTGTTTTGAGCCAAGATCAGCCAGGAAAAGGACTTTCACAAGGTAATGTCGTCACTTAAGGCAAGGACCAGCTATTTTCACTTCTTTTGTGATGGAATGTCATCAGTTAAGGCGGGGCAGGGCATTTTCACTTCTTTTGTGATTCTTCAGTTACTTCAGGCTGTCTGGGCATATATGTGCAAGTCACAGGGGATGCGATGGTTTGGCTTGGGCCCAGAGGCCTGACATTAATCATGTCTAATTTTGTAGGTAGTCCTTTAGCTCTTAGGTTAGACACTTAACTATTCAGTCAATTATGTATTTTTCTCAATAGTCTTCTCTTTCTTTTTGTTTTTTGTTTGTTTTTCCTCTGAAATGATATAAATTTACAAGTGGGGGAGAGTATAGTTTATTTATTGCCCTGGCATCAATGGAAACTTCTTTTTTACCATTGTTTTTTTAACAGCACTGGCTTCCACCAAGACTAACTCAGTCTACTTGGTCTTCATCATCGTATGCTACCATCTTCTGCTGATATTAATGACATTTCCATGACCTCTGGTACCCAAGTCTGTACCTTATCGTGCAGCACTATCTCTTTGTTCTGCTCAGCAATTCTCAGGGAATACTGCACTCACTAACTGAACCTAGGGAACGTTCATAGACACTCTCACATAGCAATGGGATACAAGGGTTGTCTGAATCTGCCTTTGGGCCCATTCTCTTTGGCTCCACACTTACCCATTGTTAATATAGTCAAGGTTTGGTCTGGATATAGGATTACTCGAAGAGAGTCTAATTTCTCCACGCTACAAGCTGGAGAGGTACAAGGCTCTCTGTCTCAGGCCTGACTGAACCCACTCTCACATCTACCTTTTGCAATTCTGTCCTGGATGCTTCCCTTTTATTATGCCTTTTGTTATGCATTTATTGTGGCAGGAAAATGAGCTCTTATCTAATTCATACATTCTATTTCTGATATGGTTCAGGTATAATCTCTCTGCTCTGACATCCCTAACCTTTTAATAATACAGAATCCAAAATCCCTTTGTCTACAAAATTCTGATATTTTCCACAGAGATTCTCCCCATATCAAGCATCTGTATATTAAAACAATATATCCAGATATTTACTTGCCTTGTCTTAGTCTATGTCAACCTTTTCCCAGAAGTGATGAATGCCACTGATTCACTGGTCAAACAGCCTCAGTATGATGGGAAAATTTTTATTTTTTTAAAAAAAATAAATAAAACTCAGTTATCTCAAAGTATTATTATGTTGTTAGATCTTATATTAATTTGCAAATTTGAAATTCTTTTGGCAAGTAAAATGCATATTTTATGCATGGAGACAGAATCTACCCAAACATCTCAGTTCTAGCTAGAAATAATGATAATAACCCTAAACTGCAAATACTTTTTAGCACTTGCATTCACACAAATAAGATAGAACATTTATAATGCTATCATAGTGGGATCTGGATAGACCATTTATAAACCAGTTGAATTAGTGGGCAAAGTTCTTAACATTTCAGGGATATATTCTGAACTGCAACATATCCTTATCCAGGAAACAATAAGCTTGACAATATATGTGAGAATTCTACTCTTAAGACTTTTAGGAAATACAGATCAAATCCTATGAACAACAAATTCTATTACATCCAAATACTATAACATGAAACTTTCAAAAGTGTACTTATTTCAAGGGATATTAAATATAACTGAATTCTAGTGCAGTAAAAGAATCCAATAAGTCCTCCAGTACGATGATTGGATTTGAAATAAAACAGAGCACTTTAACAGTGTAATTTCATTTCATGCTCCTGCATTTTGTCCAGATATTAAGATTTAAACATGGAATCAGCATGACCAATGCTTTATGTAAGTTGCTTTTAATTTTTAAAGAGTATACAATGTCATGAAATGGATCTTTCTTTTGTGGTACATCACAAAAATTGATTAGTCATCCCACACATCTTTCAACAACAAAAAATAATAATCTGATCTGATTATATTTTCCCATGCATTGACAGCCTTGTTATAGATATCAAAATTTCCTTCACAGACTCTTTGATGTATCTCTTAAGAGTATTGTGTGGCCATCAGTTACGGTGTCTGTCTTGGTGAAATTCAATCGGAATTGTGAAGGAGCTAGTTTTGTTATCCTTATTAAGGGACCTATTAGTTAACCTGCAACTGCTGTCAATGCTGGCATTCAAGTTTTTTAAAGAATCTTTTTTGAAATTTTATTACCACAGTTTTACTTTAAATACTTAGCAGAATCAAGATGAGCTCTGTAATTCATCTACCTTCCTAAAGTAAATAAAAATACGAAAATAACATTGGGATATAATCCTACTGTTTAAATTTGTTTCTTTCTCTTTAATCTCACAGTAATGACTCCCCCCTTCCTTACAAATTCTATTGCATCTACCACTCGGTCTAAAACTGTCTTTTTGTTCTTGCGAACTGTTTTATCCTCATCATGAGAAAGAGGCTCAATTATTTAGAAGAACATTCATTGAATTATTTTCAGTATGTTGGAAGTGGAAGTCTCATCTTTTGTTCTTTTCCATCTGTAACACATATGTCATCACTTGTTCATGCCTAAAATGTGTTTTCTAAAGTATGACTTTATTATAAGTCTTAAAATAGTCTGCTACTAAATAAAACTGCCAACTGTGATTAAAATAAGTTTAACTTTCTGAGAATTTATTTCAATTCAAACAAGAAAATTCAAATTAAAATATTAATTGCATTTCTATAGTAAGTTAATTACATTAATTACTGGAGGAAAGACATAAAGATGAGTAACATTCCGTTTTTGCCCTCAGAGAGCTTACACTCATCCCAATGGGAAGGACAAACAGTTGAAAAAAACTAAACTCCCGAACTTTTTTCAAGTCAAATGAGATAGGTAATTTGACAGATCTATTAACAAAGACATTTAGTAGAACGAAGGGGAATCAGGAAACTTTTTACAAATGGGCTACCCTTTGGTATGGACTTGGAAAATAAGTGTGGCAGAGATTGCTAGCTGCTTACCTAAATCTGTCCTCATTTTCTTCCTGGGCACACATCTAGACTACATTTCCAACTTCCCTTGCAATTATATTTGTTCGTATAACTGAATTCTATTTATTGGATGGCAACAAGTGTAGGAAGTGTTACTTTCAGGCCTGGACTATTAGAATATCTTCTTAATGTGTTTTTCCCTACTGCCTAATTGGAATAAAGAGCCCCATATGGTGACTTGAAAGCTAGAAAATGGTAGACCCTTCAATGTCCTGAATGCCTGTGTGAAACAGGGCCAGTCACTCAACTGACTGCCTACTGAGTCCTGTTACATAAGCAAGCAATCAATTTGTGTTTAAATATGATACATTTGGACAGCTATATGTCCAGCAGCTAGTTTACCATGATTAATACAGATTGGTAACATTCTAGTAAGTGTTATTAGACATGAAGTTAAATGGCATTATTCTGGTAGAGGAAATAATATGCTAAAAGAATAAAACTAAAAAACACGACTCTTATTCATGATGGTCTAGCAGTCCAATTGGGCTGAAGTATGTTATAAATAGGAAAAAAGTAACAAGATTCAAAATGAGGGATTAGGTTGATTGAAAAGAATACTTAGCCATACCAAAGTATATATATTTTTTCCATTCAAATTCCCATTTTTCTGTTGTGGTCATAAATTTATTTTTCCATTTGCCCCTTTGTCCCTGGAATACATATAACCAAATGCAGATGTCTCACTTCTAGCTTTGACTGGTTTTGACTGTTTTCCTTTGTATTGCTATATCCTGTCTTTCTTTTTCTAGTCTACTTATAATGCTGAGTCCAACAAACCGTAATCTACAGAAATACTAGTACATAATATTTGCGTGAATATCTAAAAGGCTCCTGGGGTAGAATAGGAAAGTGATTATAGGTATAGAATCAGAATCTGTTTTTGTTTTCTTCTTTTATTTTCCCATTCTCACTTACAGGTAAGGGTTAAGTTTGAGCTGTAAGCATTTTTTTTTTCTACTACCCAGTGGGATTTTTAAAAGTCTTTTTCTCATTTATACGGAGTATCAGATACATTTCAGTAGTATTTGCATGGAATGCTTATACATGATGGCAGTTATAAATTATTCCTTTCTGTTTTAAATATCAACAGCAAAACACTACTTAAAACTCATATTAGCTCACTTAACCCAAATTACAATCTTACAAGGTAGATACTATTGTTTGCCTGATTTTATTGGTAAACTGACACTGAGGGAAAGTTAACTTGCTCCAGGTTTCTGAGCTGATAAACAGTAGAGTCATGATTTGAACTCAAGCAGACTACAGAACCCCAGCTCAGCTCATAAACACAACCCTGTGATAGAAACCAGCTACATACACACCAATTGTCTCAGTGCATTTGTGCTGCTAGAACAAAATATCATACACTGGGTAATGCATAAACAATAGAAATGTATTTCTTACAGGTCTGGAAGCTGCGAATTTCAAGATTCAGTTGACAGTATTTCGATGTCCGGTGAGCGCCTTCTTCCTGTATTCTCACATTGTGGAAAAACAGAAGGGCAAAAAGGGGCCAAACTATCTCCCTCTAGACCTCTTATAAGGCGGGAATCCCTTCATGAGGGCAGAGCCCTCATAACCTAATCACCTCTCAAACAATACTCCTCTTAACACTGATGCATTGGGAATTAAGTTTCAACATGAATTTTGGAGGGGACATAAACATTCAAACCACAGCAGCAATCAATTTTCTCCATTTGACTACACAGGAAGACTGCATTTTCCAGTCCTCTAGAAGGTTTTAGCACTAGTGACCACTTCTGGGAAGAAATCTAGAAAGTCATAAGACGTCATCGATTTTTTTTTTATTCCTTGCTCTATTAACTGACTGAAGAGGATGCAGTGGCAACGCAAGGTGCAAGGAACCATGATCCCTGAAGTATATGGAAGGCCATCTGCCAAACGCCTGATTAGTCTGTGAGGGTAGAGCAAGAAATAAACCTTTATTGTATTAAGCACTCATAATTCTGAGTTATTTATTACAGCAGCTACCATTAATTGCTTGGATGATTGCACGGTTTATATCTAATGAGAACAATTTAAAATTTGAGGACTTTACTCTTCAGCATGTTTTGTTTAGCTTTCTGATTTTTTCTTGTCCTGTGTCATTTTTCCAGTTATTTCCTTGTTCATATCTTCAATTAGCATTTTTTTTTGTTCCCAAGAATATCCTCTAGGAAAAAATCTTTTGGTTCTGTATCATGTGTGCTTTGATCAATTTTCCATTAACTACTATCTCATTTGAATTACCCACATAAAGCTTCCACACTCCAAACATCTGTCTGTGAACCACTCTGTGTGTTAGAAGCTACTTCCAATATCTGATTCTTTAAATTCTACACATGTGATTCTGGTTTGATCTTAAAATCCTATAATAACTTCCAGAAATTACAAACTATAATTACTACCACAAAAATTTTAGTTTTTAATTATATTTTTACCTTTTCTTCTACTTCCTTTTAGTAGCTTTTAATGATACATTACACGAAAATAGTGGTGAAACTAGAACTGCTTGTCAGAACTAGTTGCCACAAACTAGAACCTCAGAGAGTAAATGAATATCATCTGCATTCTTTTATGAACACACAGAAATGCAAGTGATTTGTTCATTGAGCTCTTCATTTGCAGGAATCATTAAAACACACACACACACACACACACACACACAAACAAATAAAAAAATGGTAGGCACTCTAGGCCACATGCCCCTAATCTCCATTTGCCCTAACTTTCCCCATAAGAATATAGTAATTCATACAAAGCTGAATTTGAATCTTCTTAATGTATACATACATTATAAGTGTTAAGGATTTAAAAATGCAATACTGCTAGTCTTCTAATTTCAATTACACAAGGTACAAGGCAATTTAACCTTTCAGAGATAATCCCATCTACTTTGAATAATAGCAAATTTGGAGTTACAAAACACATAAGCTAAAAATCAGAGATGTAACTGTAATGCAAATAATGTAGTAATTATTATAATAGAGGAATGCACAGAGATGTGATAGCCCCAAAGAAGGAACATTGGAGAATAATCTAGTGGGTTGCATAGCAATTTTCCATGCAGAATGAGAAGAAAATATGTCTAGGGTTGAAGTATAAAGAGTGTTGTTAGGAAAATAGAAAGAAGGCTGATGATAATCGAAGTTTAGGGCCGCTGTGAAGTATCAGAAAATTAGCCTACAAACTACGTAGAGGGATAAATTTGTGAAGCCTTGTAGTGGTAGGTGCTACCAGTTCCCTACCCAGATCTCCTTCCCCTTACCAGCATCTTCATCCCCCAGCAAATGTTAGTGTTGGCCTCCAACAACTAATTGCTACACTCTTCTCAGAAGAACTGTCCCCTGGTCTAAAGGACTCACCTTTCCAAGAGATGCTTTGCAGGTTACTTCTAGGGGTTGGCCCATTGTCAGTGACTGAAGTGGGGTAGAAAGGAATGCATGGCCCCTTGGTCTTGTGTGAATGATTCTGTAGTGATATTCATGTTCTAGTGGTCTGTGTTATTCAGGATTTGATCAGACAACTGATCATTTTTAGTTATATGGAATAAGTAATTTTGCATTAGACATATGAAATTGTGAAAGATCATGAAGTAGTCTAAGGAAGACAGTTGCCTCTGAATCTGGTGGTAGATTGAAGTTGTTAAAAGTCATCAGAGTGGCTGTTAGTAAGAAGTTAGACATAAAGAACAAACTACAGCTCATGAAGGGAGGGAGGAAGGGAGGGAGGAAGGGAGGCTGGAACCAAGGAACACAAACTGAACCTGTGTCTGTCTCCCTCTGACTCCAATCATGATAATATAACTGATCTGTTGATGAAGCTGGAGACCAACACCAGGAAGGTCTCTGAACATTCATCTGATCTAGAATTTAGGGAACTGAAGGAAGAAATCAAACGAGAGCATGGAATCAGCTGCCATTTCGACTAGGCCTGTGAGCCATGAGATCAGCAATAATGGGAGCTATCTGCAACAGCATCTTGCGCCCTTCACTGACCTGCAGGGTAGAATGGCACTTACTTTCCTCTGCCTTCTAAATTTTATGCAGATATTACTTGTAGTCAACCATAAACCCAAAGACACAAAGGGGAGAGGATTCTGGAAAATGTAGTTTCAACTTAACTACGTTGACACAGTATAGAATGACAAGATTCCCATAGTATCAGCTGGAACACATAACCTTACTTAGACTTTACACAGACTTCAACTCAGCACATATCCTACTATGATTCTTCTTCTGCCTATTTTGCTTCCCAGATATCCACAAATTCAGGTGAAAGCATTACATCAGCAAATCCCTTACACAATAATTCTGTCTTCATCTCTGCTTCTAGATAACCCAACCTAAAGTGCCCCTCATCATGATACTGAATCGTGACTCTATTTCATAGTCAATAGGGAGATACTAATAGCTATTTTTGTTCATTGGTGATAAACTTATTAGATAGGTGACACAGGATAATCAGTGAACCAAGATGCCAAGGGTTTTAAAATGCGCTAATAAAATACTGCTAATTAAACTATAAAGCAATGCTTTTGGATTACTAAAAATTATCTTATAGTTGCTAAAAGAGATATCTATTTTTTAAATTAAGTAAACAGATTTTTATTATTAATTGGTATCACGTTTATCAGTACCACTTTTGTGGATATATTAAAAAGGACTTTTTCTTAATTTTTATTTTTAGAGACAGGATGTCACTCTGTTGCCCAGGCTGGAGTGCAGTGGCATAATCATAGCCCACTACAGCCTCAAACTCCTGGGCTCAAGTGATTCTCCTGCCTCAGCCTCCACAGTAGCTGGGACAGGTGCACCATTATGCCTGGCTAAATTTTAAAATTTTTTTTGTAGAGACGGGGGTCTTGCCATATTGACTAGGATTGTCTCAAATTCCTGGCTTCAAGCAATTTTCCTGCCTCAGCCTCCCATAGCGCTGGGATTATAGGTATGATCACAACACTGGCCAAACAAAAACTATTATAACAAAAATAAATGCATTAAGGTATTTTCAAAACTTCCTCCTAATAAGTAGCTAAACATTGAGTTATTTCTCAACTTAGAATGGTCAATGTCTATAATTTTACCCACCAAATCTTCCTATCTTCCTCTATGCCATCAAGAATATTGATAATACATTTCTTTTTTTTTGAGACGGAGTCTTGCTGTGTCCCCCAGGCTGGAGTGCAGTGGCCGGATCTCAGCTCACCGCAAGCTCCGCCTCCCGGGTTCACGCCATTCTCCTGCCTCAGCCTCCCGGAGTAGCTGGGACTACAGGCGCCCGCTACCTCGCCCGGCTAGTTTTTGTATTTTTTTAGTAGAGACGGGGTTTCACCGTGTTAGCCAGGATGGTCTCGATCTCCTGACCTCGTGATCCGCCCGTCTCGGCCTCCCAGAGTGCTGGGATTACAGGCTTGAGCCACCGCGCCCGGCCGATAATACATTTCTTAAACAATTGATAAAAGAACTAAAAGTCATTAGTGCTCAAGAGCTAAGTTTGCAGTCATGTAAAGCTAGTTGACTTTGACTTCCGTTTTAGGAATGTTGTTCCACAATTTTTCCTGAGTTTTTTTTTTGTTTATGTCACCAACACCCATGCAAGTTATGATACTGAGACACTTGACTTTCAGATAGACACTAATAAATCAACTCATTATGACTGCCACCTGGCTGATGGTGATTGTAAAAAGTATTCTGATTTCAAAGAATCTAAAGTATGAAAAATTGTTTACTTAGAACCAATCAATACACCACCATGGTACCTGAAGATGAGGTGAAGGTGGATAGATAATAATTAGGATAACTGGCTTAAGTGGCATTTGTGTTAATCCCAGCAAAAAATGTCAATCACCAATACCAGAACATAAACAGTGGCTATAAGAAGGGATTTAAATTACATTTAGGAGAGAAAACTAGTGTGGATATTCAGTAAAAATATTTCTATGTGAAGACGCTATTCACACATTTATATTAAATGCCCAGAAATGGTTTTGCATCAAATATAAATGGACATACAAATGTATATGTATATAAAGGCTGATACTCATAATCATAAAATTCAAAGAAATTTTAATAATTGTAGAGTTCTTGATGAATTTGTATATTTATACAGCTTCCATTGACTCTGCTGCCAATATTAGGGTATCATTTTGACTACAAAAAGAGTAACTCCCATTCAATTGATTTCCATCTATTAATTACGCAGTGATGTTGGACCTTAGTTTCCGGCCATGCTCCTATCCACAAATAGCTTAGCGAGTTTAGTTTTAAACAATATGCTCATGAGATATGATAATACTTTGCAATTCAGTACAAAATTGTTTTTCTATTGAGTTACTAGTTTAGATTTATTCCCTTCCACCTCATGATTAAATAGATAAATTGTACCATAAATATCCCTATTATTTTTTTCTTGCTATGCCTTTCAGTGGGCTAAAGAAAACATCTTATTTGCATTAGCAATATCTCCAGATGCATGCATATGTCTAATATCAACAATGAAGCACATCCTTGGCATTATTTTAATATTTTTACCATAATTAAATTGTAACTTCATAATTCCAAAGACGTTAATTGTTGTGGAATATACCTCAAGCAGATCATTTAACTAAGGCCTAATTTTATTAGCAGTATTCATTCCTAAAACTTTTTTTAAAAGTTACTTATAACTTGCTTATTTTATACCCTGCTTCACCACACATTTTAATGTAAAATATTATTCTTTGGAGAAACTGCATGATCAAAATTTTAAGCTCAAAATTTATTGTTGGTTAATATATTGAAACGGAATGAAAACTTAGATCTCTGCTTTTTTATCCTCCCACATCACTTATACTTACAACCTCTAGGTGAGACCACTAGATATTCACAATATCAAATTAAATTGAAGCAGAATAAAACCTCATCTTTGGAATTTGTTAGTTCTTACAGGTAACTTTTTCACTTGGTTTCAAAAATAAACTGTATGTATAACATCTGTAAAGAATCAAATAATTTTAACCTGTGTGTTTATATATCTATAATGCATATACTTATGTAAATGGTTTAAATTATCATAGAAACTTCCAAAAGACTTAAAAGAAGAGCAAATAGTATAATAAAATTTTGTATTTTCATCTTTCAGCTTCAGCAATTATCAACATTTAGTCATTTATATTTTAATACAATGACAGTTTCCACTACAACTATTAACCACAACTACCATTTGAAGACTAGTATTATGTGCCAGTGTTTCTTGTGAAGTTCTCAGTTTTATGCAGTAGAAATAAGCTGGCTAATTTAAGTATAAAATTACTTTATTTAATAGAAATAAATAATCTAGAAAAGGATCATAAAATTCTGGAGGATAACATATCATAATAAAGCTTTCTTTTTTTGTTGTTTCTGTTTTTGTTTTTGTTTTGAGTCGGAGTCTTGCTCTGTTGCCCAGGCTGCAGTGCAGTGGCGCCATCTTGGCTCAGTGCAAGCTCCACCTCCCAGGTTCAGGCCTCCCAATTACAGGCGCTCACCACCAGGCCTGGCTAATTTTTTGTATTTTTAGTAGAGACGGGGTTTCACTGTGTTAGCCAGGATGGTCTCTTATCTTCTGACCTCGTGATCCGCCCTCCTCGGCCTCCCAAAATGCTGGGATTACAGGCGTGAGCCACCATGCCCAGCCCATAATAAAGTTTTCTTAACTGCCACAGGAAATTAGGTGTAGCCTTTACCTCTGCTAGAACATTCACCAAATACAATTGACATAGACATTTAATTTATAACCACTAGTTCCAGTGATGTAATTAATAGCATCTAATACACGTCTATGCATAACTGCAACAGAGATTAGAAAAACAGATAACTGGCTTCTATGGTAAAAGGTATTCTAAGAATCATAGAGTAGGATACTTCTCAAATATAGAAAAGGGGTACAGATGCTGGAAATTCAAAGTTGAACAATAATCACTTCAATCAGGCATCAGGCACTGGGCTAATTTCAATAAAAATGCGTGTAAAATGTTTAGCCCAGTGTTTAGCCTGTAAGTTAGTCTCTCTCATTGTCCTTACTTCAGAGATAAAGTAATTTCAGTTAATTAACTTGCCCAAGGTTATACAACCATTAAACAATGGAACACGGATACCAACAAAAGTCTGGCTGATCCAAAGTCTGTGTGCTAAACACTGCACTATTTTTTAACAGAGTGTATTTACAAAAGGCATTTATTTCAATCAAATTATAATGTTACAGTAAGACGGTGAAGGCCAATAGCTTGTCCAAAGTCATAACACCAGCAACTTGAGACAACCTTTACAGCAGATCAGACTATCTGATAGGATTTTGATGTATGATGGTGCTTTTGTAATATTGCATACTGTCTATTGATTGTGGTGATTGTGGTAAAGCTGGCATCCCTAAATTCAGTCTGTCTTCACTATTAAATTAAACATCTAAAATACTCAGTATTTCAGAACTGTAAATGACACAGATATAATGCCTAAACAAACAATCGGAACTCAGAACGCTATACAAAGAGATAGAAATGTTGATGGAATTTAGAGGTTGACAGTAGGCAAAACAGCCATCACTTCCCAAGGGAGAACACCTTAATTTGTTGCTGCAATTGTTTGAAATCAATCTGAGACATGCAGGCTGAAAGGAACAACAATTCAATAAAGAATCAATACAATTAAATGAAGTTATATTTAACTTGAAATTATGCCAAAGGCCTTTCACAGTCCACTGCTTGCATACTGTAGACATATATTGACAAAATGTATATATGAAAACATAGGAGTCTGGAGACTTACATAAAAGTTGGGATACAAATAGTAAATTATCTGAAAATACTTTTTTAGCCCTAATAAATTTCTATTTCCAAAAATACATGTAAAAGATACACTTATTCTAGGTTCTTGAAGGACCATGAAATGAATGAAAGCTAGGAAGATTTTTAATATAAGTATATTTTTCTATTTACTGACAAACTTGTTAATGTCATATGGTTATATATTTACATTTTTTGCACCTATGCAATTACTTCCATAGGAGGAAAGTATTCCTAGAAATGGAATTTTGAGGTGTAAAGAAATGTATTTAAGCCTTTTGGAAAATTGTTCCATCATGCCATGTAGAATTACATAAAACTACAATGTCATAGTTGTATATGAAACATCTCACACATTACTTCATTGGTGTTTTCAAAAATAATAATTTAAAAATACTTTTTAAGTAAATATTTATTTGATTTATATTGAGGAAACATATTTACATCTAACGGTACTTACTTTACAATTTTGAATTACCTGTTCATATTGTTTCCCATTGTTGTATTGGAGTACTTGTCTTTTTTAAGTTGTGTAAAATCATTTTGTGCATCATGAAATATAATATTTCGCCATACATATATTGCAACATATTCTCTCCTCTTTACATGTTATGTGTTTTTTTATTTATGTACTTACTTTCTTATATATTTTGGTGTAAAAATGATTTAAACATGTGGTCAATTCTAACATTTTCTCATAAGAGATTCTGTTACTGATACCACAATTAGGAAACTTTTCCCTGACTTTTATATTATATAAATATTCACTCATAAGTTCTTCATACATTATTTTGTGTGTTTATTTCATGACAGACTATTTTAATTTTCCTGAAATTCATTTTTGAGTTGTATATATAGTTTCCCAATATTTGGCCATTTGTATGTCCATTTGTACGTCCATCCTGATTTGAAATGAAAGTAATGAGTTTTAGTATATCTATTCATATGTACTTGACTTTTTTCCCTGATTTCTTACTGTGTTTTAATGATCTCTCTTTGTTTTCATATATCAAGATATTATTCCATCATTGTAACTTTATGCAATTGATTAAAGTAAATAATTTTTATGTGTTTTAATTTTTTGTATTTTCTATATTTTTGAGTATTATAAATAGGAATTTTATTTATATTGAAGATTCAGGGTTTTTAATTTACTATCGTTTACATATGCATAATAAAATTGTCATTTTGTTTTAAAACGTTTGTAATATTTTTATCTTGTTCAGTTAGATAATCTTATTATGTAAAAATATTGATTATAAATCAACTCGCTTTTTTTTAACCACATTGGTTCACACTTTCAAAACTATGGTAAGATCAAGGCAGTGATAATGGCTACACTTGTCTTATTTTTGTTTCAAATGTAATGCTTCTATTCTAGTATATCATAATTAAATGGTTTGAAGGCTTTAAATATTTCTACAATGATAATAAAACATGTTTACGTTTCAGTTTCATAAAGAGTTCTAATATTTAGGAATTGGATTTTAAATATTATCAAATATTCTATCTACCTAAGCTTTTCACTTATGATAATTTATATTATTTCTTAATATTAAATGATTATTTTATTTCTTAAATGTACTGTACTAGTAATACTTTTTTTTTTTTTTTTTTTTTTGAGATGGAGTCTTGCCCTGCCACCCAGGCTGGAGTGCAATGGTGTGATCTCAATTCACTGCAACCTCTGCCTCCTGGGTTCAAACGATTCTCCTGCCTCAGCCTCCCAAGTAGCTGGGATTACAGGTGCCCACCATCATGCCCAGCTAATTTTTGTATTTTGTAGTAGAGACAGGGTTTCACCATGTTGGCCAGGCTGGTCTCTAACTCCTGACCTCGTGATCTGCCCACCTCAACCTCCCAAAGTGCTGGGATTACAGGCATGAGCCACCATGCTCGTCCAGTAGTAACACTTTAAAAATACACCTTTGGATTTAGTTTGCTAGCATTTATTTTTAAAGTAAGCATCTATGTTAATAGTTAATAGTTCAGACTTTCTTCAGGCTTTTATTTTTATTGATTGAGGATGGCCTCCAATACGCATCTTCAACTTATTACAGTAACATTTCAAATATTATAGTCCTTTATGTACAGTGTCAGAAACTTCCAACAGTTATACTTTTTTTTCTATCACAACTTCTGGGACATAAACTACACAATATGTTCTTAATAGTCAAGTATCTTTCAACATAAATAAAAATAAGAAAACTTTCTTTCAGATTGAAAATTATTTTTACTATTTCTGGTGAATTGTATTACTTTGGATAGATACAGGTTTCCATCTGATACTGCATTACTTCTGCTTGAAATAATTTCTTGTAATGTCATAATGAAGTTTTATTTCAAATATATTGTTTTATCTTTTATTTCTCTGAAAAAGTCTTTTTTTTTACATTCAAATTTGAGAGACATTTTTATTGGGGATAGAATTCTGGGTTGACAGCATTATTTTTTCTATCTTAAAGTTGTTCCATTGTCTCCCTTTTGCATTGTTTCAGATAAAAACTCTGTTGAAATTCTTTTCTTTGTTTTTCCAAATACACTGTTATTTTTATACTGCCTTTAAGATTGCTTACTGGGCATTGATTTTCTACCAGTTTGACTATGTTATATCTAAGTATGCTTTTGTTTTGGTTTTTCTATATTCTGGTTGGTGTCCTCTGGGCTTGTTGTGGTTTGTTGCTGTTTCATTGATTTTGAAAAATGCTTGCTCTTTATCACTTCAAATATTTCTTCTGCCCCATTATCTGTCTCTTCTTCTATTTTTGGAATTTTAATTCCATGTAGACAACTGTCACATAGTTCTAGTACTATTTTCTTTAAATCTTTCTTCTTCTTTTGTTGTACTTTGAACAATTTATATTGGCATATCCTTAAGTGTACTGATTATGTCCCCAGTTCTGTTTAGTCTGCTATTAAAGAGTATTTTACCCTTGACATTGTGCTTTTTTTTTCTAGTATTTCTATTTGCTAGATCTACTGGAATTTCTCATTTTTATAGTGTTTAATTTGTCATCCAAAATTCTGTTTATTCATGCTTTCTAAGATTTCCACTAAGTCCCTTAACTTTAGTTATAGTTACTCAGATTACACAGTTATTATTTTCTTGATTCTGTATTCTCTTCTATTTGTCTATTTGCCTATCCCTGTGTCACTACCAATTTTTTTTTTAACTTCGATAGGCTTAAATACATCTAAACATTGACCAGTATAAAAGTACTTCCTAGGATTTTGATAAAGCTTATGCTGAGTTTTTAGATTATTTTTAAAACTTGACAATTTTAGTTCATTCAGCTTTACAATCTATAAACACAATACATTCCCCCATTTGTTTATACAGTCAGTGATATCTCTCAGAGTTTTTGGTACTGTTTTGTGTAGATACCTTAAATGTCTTTTGCTAAATTAACAACTAAATATTTAATTTTTAATACTATAGTAAGTAGCATATTTTCAATTTATTTTTCCAATATATAAAAATAAAAATTAATTTTATATATTGACTTTGTCACCAGCAGTCTTAATAAAATCACTTATTAATGCTATTAGTTTTCTTATAGATTTTGTGACTTTAATAAAATAAATTAATAATTATTGTGTCCTTTTTTATATTCTGTTGAAAGATTTTATACTTCCTTCAATTTTTGAAGGAATTTACCAGACAAGCTACCTGAGCTTGGACATTCAGCTTTTCATACTAAAAATAAATTTAATAATGTATTTATCTATTTAGTATTGACAAAGTATATTTTTTCCTTAAATGTTGCCCTTTTTGATGGAGTTGTCTAATTTACTAGCATAAAGATATTTTACATACTATCTTTTTTACCAAATTCATAGAATCTGTAGTAATATCTTTTTTTACCCATATTGGTAATTTGTGTTTTCTCTTTTTTCCTGATCACTATTTCTAAGTGATCTTTTTACTTTATTAATCTTTTTACTATATCGTTTTATCTTTGTTAATTTATCTACTGTATGAGAGAGAGATGAGGGAGAGAAACAGAGCTAGAAAGAGAAAAATAAAATTAATTTCAGTTATCTCTTTATTATTTTCCTCATTCTACTTCTGAGTTGGATTGGATATTCACTTCCTAATTCTTTAAATGAAGCTTACATAATTGGTTTCAGACTTTTATCTTCCTACAGTTTATGCATAGAAGACTGTAAGTTTCGGCTGGGCGCGGTGGCTCAAGCCTGTAATCCCAGCACTTTGGGAGGCCGAGACGGGCGGATCACGAGGTCAGGAGATCGAGACCATCCTGGCTAACACGGTGAAACCCCGTCTCTACTAAAAATACAAAAAATTAGCCGGGCGAGGTGGCCGGCGCCTTTGGTCCAAGCTACTCGGGAGGCTGAGGCAGGAGAATGGCGTGAACCCGGGAGGCGAGGTTGCAGTGAGCTGAGATCCAGCCACTGCACTCCAGTCTGGGCGACAGAGCAAGACTCCGTCTCAAAAACAAAAAAGAAGACTGTAAGTTTCCTCCTAAGCAATGCTTCAGCTGAACCACACAAATTTTTATGTTATACCCTCTTTAACATTAATGCTTAAATATTATCTAGTTTCCATTTTGATTTCCTCTTTAGCTTATATAGTCCATACATAATCATATAATATATAAAATCAATAATATAAAATTATATTGCTTAATTTCCAAGCAGCTGAGGATTTATCTTTTGCTTGCTTTCTAGTTCAATTTTATAATGTCCAAGAATGGTCTCCAAATAATTTCAATACTTTGAAATTTGTTAAATGACATAAGGTCAATATCAGAAAATGTTAAATATTCCCATGAAAATAATACATATTCTTCCATTCTGTTGAAATATTTTATATATGTTAATTAGGCCAAAAGTATTAATTGTATTATTCAGGTCTTACGCATATATACTTAACTTTCTTGCTACAAACAGTTGGTGAAATAAACATATTCAATTTTCCCACTATGATTGTGATTTGGCTATTCTTTGTTGAAATATTTCGGCCTTTTTTTGCTATATTTTGGGGCTATATTACTGGGCATTTATTTGCATTTAGATTTAAGGTATCTTTCTTTTTAACTTCTGCATTATTGTGAAATGACAAGGGGACTTCAAAAAGTTCATAGAAAATGGAATTAAAATATAAAAATGAAAACAAACTTTACTTCTCAACATAGGTTCTATCAATATTGTGACACTTTTGTAAGTGATGATACCAGCCAATTGGTCTATCCTTAAAGAACTGAAGGTCCTGGGAATTTAACTATTTAAAAACAATCTTTCTTATAATATTAATTGAAGAAAGATGGATTCCTGTTAAAGATTTTTTAAGTTTGGGAAACAAAAATAAGTCAGAAGAAGACAATCAAGACAGTATGGTGAATACTTAATGATTTCCCATCAAAACTCTCACAAAATTGATTCCTTTTGATAAGAGGAATGGGAAGGAGCACTGTTTTAGTGGAGAATTACCCTGTGTTGAAGTTTTCCTGTGTGTGTGTGTGTGTGTGTGTGTGTGTGTGTGTGTGTGTGTGGTGTGTTTTGTTTTGTTTTCCTTTATTTTGGCCCTCGAGAAAGTTAACAAGCAAATTGCCTCGAGCATCCTCCAAAACTACGGTCATGACCTTTGTTTTTGACTGGTACAGTTTCACTTTGACCGGTCACCTTCATCCCTTGATAGCCATTGCTTTGATTGTGTTTTGTTTTCAGGATCATATGGGTAAAGCCATGTTTCTTCTCCTGTTAGAATTCTTCTTCAAAGAAATGCTTTAGAGTCTTGATCCTACTTGTTTACAATTTCCATTGAAAGCTCTGCTCTTTTCTGTAGGTCAACTGGAGGCAAAGGTTTTGGTACTCATTGATTGTAAAATTTGCTCAACTTCCATTTTTTAGTAAGAATTTTATAAGCTGAACCAATTGAGATATCTATAGTGTTGGCTATTGTTTCCATGGTTAATCATTAGTCTTCTTCAATTAGGAAATTAACAACATTAATTTTTTTCACATATTAATGTGGATGGGCTGCCACTGCAAGCTTCATTGTTAACATCTCATCCCCTCTTTAAATGAGTTATCCATTTGTAAACTGCTGATCTGTTAGTGGGGCATTGTCCCCAAAACTTCTTATAAAACATCAATAATTTCAGTATTATTCCATTCAAGCTTCATCATAAATTTGGTATTTGCTCTTGCTTCAATTTTTTTTCAGCGTTTATTTTAGGTTCAGGGGTACATGTGCAGGTTTGTTATATAGGTACATTGCAGGTTTGGTGTACAGATTATTTTGTCACCCAGGTAATAAGCACAATACTCAACAGGTAATTTTTTGACCTTTATCTTCCTCCCATCCTCTGCCCTCAAGTAGGCCCTGGTGTCTGCTGTTTTCTTCTTTGTGTTCGTATCTACTCAAAGTTTAGCTTCCATTTATAAGTGAGAACATGCAGTATTTGGTTTTCTATTTCTGCATTAATTTGCTTAGGATAATGGCCTCCAGTTCCATTCATGTCGGTGCAAGGGACATGACCTTATTCTTTCTTATGGTTGCATAATGTTCCATGGTGTATATGTACCACATTTTCTTTATCCAGTCTACCATTGATGGGCATTTAGGTTGATTCCATGTCTTTGCTATTGTGAAAAGTGCTGCAATGAACATACACATATGTACGTCATTATGATAGAATAATTTAGATTCCTTTGAATATATACCTAATAATGGGATAGATGGGTTGAATGGCAATTCTGTTTAAAGTTTTCTGAGAAATCAGCAAACTGCTTTCTACAATTGCTGAACAATTTACATTCCCATCCATAGTGTGTAAGTGTCCCCTTTCTACAACGTGGCCAACAAGAATATGAAAAAATGCTCAGCATCACTAGTCATTAGAGAAAAGCAAATCAAAACTACAATTACATGTGATACTATCTCACGCTAGTTAGAATGGCTACCATTATTATTTTTTGAGACAGATTCTCACTCTGTTGCCCAGGCTGGAGTGCAATGGTGTGATCGTGGCTCACTGCAGCCTTGATTTCCTGGGCTCAAGGGATCCTCCCACCTCAGCCTTCTGTGTAACTGGAACCATAGATGTGCTCCACCATATCTGGCTACTTTTTTCTTATTTTTTTCTAGAGACGGGGTTTTGCCATCTCTTCAAGCAGGGGTTTTATCTAGGCTTGTCTTAAACTCCTGGGCTCAAGCAATCCTCCTGCCTCTGCCTCCCAAAGTGTTGGGATTACAGGCATGAGCCACAACACCCAGTCAGAATGGCTATTATTAAAAAGCCAAAAAATAACAGATACCAGTGAGGCTGCAGAGAAAAGGGAACATTTACACACTGCTGGTGGGACAGTATATTAGTTCAGTCATTGGGGAAAGTAGTTGGGCAATTTATCAAATAATTTTAGCAGAAATCATGTTGCTCTGATAGGGACTTTGTTCAAACTTATGTCTTATATCCTTCTTAGTGCCTCAAACTAGACTGTTCAGACATGCAATAACAAGTTAGTATGTTTATTTTGGCGCCAAAAAAAGAATTGAAATCCATGCATAATTTTTCTCATCATACACATTGTCTATGAACTTTCTGAAAATATTTCGTGTGTCTTTACTTCTCATCTTAGTGTTTACTTTTTCCAATATTAATATAGTTATGTTCACTCTTTGGTTTAGTCAACCTTATTACTTTCTTTCACTTGCTCAGCCCTATAGCTTTATCTACAGTCTATATTTAAAGTGTATTTCTTTTAAGTGGTGCACTATTGTTTTTACTTTTTGATTCAGTTAGACAATGTTTGACATGTAGTATCTTATTTACTTTTAATATAATTACTGATACATTTGGTTTATGTATACCTCTATTTCTTTTATTTGACCTATCATATTTAATGTTTCCTTTTTTCTCTTATCTTTTAGATTAATCACTTATTAAAATTTTTACTATCATTATATATTTGAATGTTATTTTCTATTAAAGTTGATAATTATGCATTCTGTTCCTAGATACCATACACATTACAACATACTTCACTGATTTATTACAATCTAATACATATCATTGCTTCCTCCATAGTAATAGTATTTGTTTTAAAAAATTGTATAATTGGGTATCTTTGGATACCCAAAGATATGGGAAATTTTGGATAACTTTTGAGTATTCAGTCTGCTGGATATATATTCTCATTTTTTCAGTTTTGTTTTTTAGTGGTGTAACAATTTCAATAAATTATATAGCAGATTAAATAGTAGATTTTTCTTTTCAGTAAGAAAATACCTACCTATTAAATTCTGGAAATAAAGAATGCTATTTGCTTGTGATTAGTGAAAATAGTGAATGTTGATGACCATATTTTGTATAACAGATTAATAAGTTTTTTAAAAAATTGAAACAGATTATATATGAAGATGTTAATGGAAAAGATAAAGACCAACTTCTATTCTGTAAACAATAAGGCTGTGGAATGTGTGCACAGCTCACCAGTACTTACTAGTTTTAATTGTTAGTTTCCAAGTCAGTACGGTACGAGGGTTAAAACAATGGCTTTTAAGAAGATGTGGGTAGATGTTAGATGTGAATTCCATACTATTACCTATAATTTATTGAGAGAAAAAAAAGAGAAACTGCAGCCCCCTAAAAAGAATTAAAAACTTTTGCCTCAATCAGTTTTAATTCTAAATCACTTTCAATGCTTCCAAATCTGACCTCTTTTTCTACGACTGATTGAGATCAGGATAAAAATCTACTATTATGTAACCTATGAGAGCTTCTTAACACAGGTGTCAGTATTTTGTAACACAGTACAACTTGTTTGAAAGCTAAAAAAAAAATTCTCAAGTTTTCTGCTTTTATTTACTGGATGAATTTACTTGTGACATGTCCAGTGTTCAATTTAGCTTTGGACTCTGTTTTACCTATCAAACCGTAAGCCACAGTGTTATATTTAAGGGTTGAGTATATTGTATTTGAAGTTGTAGTGAATTATCCAATTAGACATTATTCCACTGATTCTTCTTATTGCCTATAGCTACGTGGATATTTGATTTCCATATTTGCTTCACAAATCAATTGCAAAGTTATGAAACAATATGTTTAATGACTATTCCACTCTAAGAACACTAACATAAAAATATTTTCTTTGCTCTATACCCCAATCCCAATTTCTAAAGCCTTAAACTTTGAAATATACTTATTCTTCTGTATCAGCCCTGTACTGATTCAGCCCTCAAGCTCTTCGAAATGTTTCCTCTCCATTTTGTCACATTACCCCTGCCTTATTTTTGCAATATCCTTTTGGCCAATCTTCCACTGTTTTCTTCATACTCCAATCCCAATATAAATCAACATGTGCCAAACTGTCTCTCCCAAAACATCACTAAAAAGTATTTCTGGCCAGGGATGATGGCTCATGCTGGTAATCCCAGAGACTTGGGAAGCCAAGGCAGGAGGATCACTTGAGGCCGAGAGTTCAAAACTGCATTGAGTCATGAGCCTGCCACTGAACTCCAGCCTGGGTGACAGAGCAAGGCCTCATTTCTAAAAAACATTTTTAAAATATTTATTCAGGCATGGTGGCCTGTGCCTGTAGTCCCAGTTACTTGGGATGCCTAGGTAGGAGCATTGTCTGAGCCCAGCAGTTGAAGACTGCAGTGAGCCATGATTGTGCTTTTCTTCCTTCCTTTCTTTGCTCCTTCCTTCCTTCATTTCTTCTTTTCTCATTCTGTCCAAAAGTCAGACAGAGTGAGGTGGTAGTAAAGGTGGGAGTTCATATAATAGATGGGTATAGCATTGGTGTCTTTGCAAGGTATGGAGTTAATAAGGAGTACATCTCCACTGGGGGAGGTAAGACCTGAGTGTGTGAAGATGGGAGACTGATGAAATTGTACATATGTTTTCAGAAATGAGAGTTATAAACACGATAAAGGAAATGATTCCAATAATCTCTGTGGGGTTGGCTTAGAACTTAAGCTTTTTGGTGTGAACTCATGGCCATATTGCACATATACATATATATATATAAACATTTTATATATTATATATAAAACATTATATATAATATATAATACTACATATATATATAATGTTAGCTCTGTCCCCTGAGAGGCCCTCAAAGTAGAGACCTCTTATAGCAATAAGATAATCTATCATCACCTAGATATTAGTTTCTAAATATTATTCTCCACTAATAAAAACTAGAGTTCTTTGGAGAGGTGGTTGATTCTAGGGGTGGGGCGTAAGTACAAAATGAACCTGTAAGTAAGAAAATGCTCAGAGAATGTCTGCAACATGCTGTTCTGGTTATCTACTGCTGCATGGAAACATAATGGTTTGAAACAATTTATTATTATCCCTCATGGTGCTATAAGCTCATTGGGCTCAGCTGGGCGGCTGTTGCTTGGGATTCCTCAAGAGATTGCATACAAATGGCAGCCATCGCTGAAATCATCTGAAGGCCTTACGAGACAAGATGCCCAAGCTAGCTCAATTACATGACTGGCTGTTGTGTAAGAGTTCAGCTAGGGCTCTTTGCCTACATGTGTCTTTTCCATGCAGCTTTCCTATGTTTCCTAGATTTTGTGGGGAAGCATTATCAGAGCAAGTATTATGAAAGATTAAGGTAGATGCTATAAGACTTTTTAGCTTGAAAGTAACATGATGTCACTTCTGTTGCATTCTATTAGTTACCAAAAGCAAACCCAAATTCAATAAAAAAGGGAACTATACAAGTGTGTATTTGAATACATACCAGGAGGCCTGGTCCATAGGCAGGCCATCTTTGAATTCTAGATACCACAATCTTCTCTCTAGCTTTAATGAGTTACATCCCTCCCACAGTTAAAACACACTAATGTAATCCAGTGAACCCTCCTCAAATCTAATTTGGGATGGTATCAGGCTTAAGCTTGATATTCAGGTGCAGGTAAAGGTCCTGGGATATGGTTCCTCAGGTGTGTTTCCTAAAGTGTGTAACAAACACTAGTTTAGTAAAGTATATAATGAATTTAATTGATTGACCTTATATTACAACACCAGAATCACATGTTGGAAACTAAAGGATAAAGAACTACCTGATACCAGAATTTAATTACAGTATTTAACAAAAATGAAATAATTACATAGCAAAAGAAAAACTGGAAGTGGTCGGGCGCAGTGGCTCATGCCTATAATTCCAGCACTTTGGGAAGCTGAGGTGGGCGGATCATTAGGTGAGGAGTTTGAGACCAGCCTGGCCAACATAGTGAAACATCGTCTCTACTAAAGTACAAAAATTAGCTGGGTGTGGTGGCACGCATCTGCAGTCCCAGCTCCTCAGGAGGTTGAGGCAGGAGAATCACTTGAACCCAGGGGGCGGAGGTTGCAGTGAGCCAAGACCAGGCCACTGTACTACAGCCTAGGTGACAGAGTGAAATTCTGTCTCCAAAAAAAAAAAAAAAAAAAAAAAAAAAAAAA
>NW_012116855.1:369438-376048 GCF_000951035.1 Colobus angolensis palliatus | reverse complement strand
TTCACCATGTTAGCCAGGATGGTCTCGATCTCCTGACCTCGTGATCCGTCTGTCTCAGCCTCCCAAAGTGCTCGTCTTTGCTGTTTTATAGTCTTTGGTTGATAACTCCAGGTACCAGAAAATCCAAAGTGACTAGGTATGAAACAGACCCCAGCATGCTGCAGCAGCCCTAAAGAAAAGTGGCCAGACTGTTAAGTGGGTGCCCATTCCAATATCTCCTCACCAGGCAGGTCTTTCAGGCCTGGGCCTTCAGCCAGGCCTTGCTGAGGCTAGTGAGCTAGTTACAGCTCTGCAATTCCCTGGACAGAGCCCCCATGGGCAACTGAAAACCTCTCTGCCACTGCCTCTGCAGTGGAATTGCCCTTGCTACCCTCAGACTAACGAAGGAGCAAAAACCCTAAATGCCTTATCCACACCTCCAACAAGCTGCAGTTGACCCAAGGAGAGGAGGCCAGTACATCTTCCACAGGTCCCACTCTCTCCTCTGCTCGTCACCATTCAAGGAACCCCTGGCTTGGGCCCACAGCACAGACCTTCCATCCCGGGCTGACTGCACTGAGTGATTGCTCACCTGCGTGCAATCTGGGGTGGGAGCCCCCAGGAGACAAGCAAAAGACCGTTGGCCACAACCACTATAAAGGTCCCTTCCTCTGCTGCCTCCAAGTTGGGGAAGGAATGTAAACCCTGGGATTGCCGCAGAGCTGCAGTGGAAAGTCCAGTGGTCTGTCTTGATCTACAGTCAGCACTGAAGAGGGACAGGAGCCCACATTTTCAGAGCACTGAGAAGGAACATGGCTGCAACTGTGAGGAAACTTAGGGGAGTCATACAACTGAGCAAGAGTTGAACAATCGACCAATACACTTAAGCATCCACCCTAAAGCTTCACCACCAAAAATACCTCACTAACATACCCCATCGTGAAACCAAAGACAAGAAGTCAGCTTCAAATAGTGACCCTGCCTTGGGGTCATTGAAAAAGCACTTGCCCTGTGAAAATATCCAGAAAAGAAGCCTATCGACCGTACTCAATTTACACTGCAGTTAAAAGAACACCCACGTGCAGAGATGAGAAATAACCAATGCTAGAACTTTGGTAACTCAAATGGCCAGAGTATTTTATGTCCTCCAAATGATCACACTAGTTTTCCAGTAAAAGATCTTAACTGGACTGCTCTGGCTAAAATGACAGAAACAGAATTCAGAATATGGATAGTAATGAAGATCGTCAAGATTCAGCATGGCAAAACCTAATCCAAGGCAACTAAGAATGATAATAAAATGATAAAGGAGCTGAAGAATGAAATAGTGGTATACAAAGGAAGTTAACAGATCTGACAGAACTGAAAAACACAATACAAGAATTTCACAATGTAATCACCAGATGAAGAGCAAAATAGACCAAGCTGAGAAATAAATTAACTGGTTCTCTGAAATAAGACAATCAGACAAAAATAAAAAGAATGAAGATGAATGAACAAAACCTCTGTGAAGTATAGGATTATGTAAAAAGGCCAAATCTATGAATCCCTGGCATCCCTAAAAGGGAGGGGAGAAAGTAAACAACTTAGAAAGCATGTTTCAGGATATCCATGACAACTTCCCCAACCCTGCTAGAGAGGCCAACAGTCAAATTCAGGAAATACAGAGAACCCTAGCAAGATTCTACAGAAGACCATTGCCAACACACGTCATCATCGGATTTTCTAAGGTCAAAATGAAAGAAAGAATTTTAAAGGTAGCTATGGAGAAAGGGCAGGTCACCTACAAAACAAACCCCATCAGGCTAACAGCAGATTCACTTCCTTGCGCATTCCTACCCTGCATCCCAATTTCTTCTTTGAAACTCAAGGAAGAGGCTGGGTGAAATCATATTTGAAAGCACCTCAAAAATAGCTATCATCCACTAAGTAACATGTGGCCTTGTGAATTCTAAGGTCACTAGCATGGTACCTAACTTCTAAAACATCTCAATACCTGACATTGGCAAGCTCACTCTCTGGGGCGCTGTACCTGTGGCCTCTCAAACTTTGCTTCTCTGTGGCATCTGTAGCTGGATCTCTACAGTAACAGTTTTTATGCTGTACAAGAACTGATAAACTACAGTGGCTTATTCTTTGTAAAACACCTCTTCGGAGCTAAAAGAAGAAAAATTTAATTCTCTCCAAATTAAACTGTTTTTCTGTAATTGTGGTCTTCTTGACAAAATTAGGATTTGAAAGGAATAGAAAAAGGAATTTTTAGTAATTTTTTTATTTTAATGCTTTTCTGAGTAACATTTAAAATTGTATTTCTCATACTTTGGGAAACACTACCATGCAGGAAGCTTTAGGGGAAAACTAACACTTTAATTAGACTTTTGTATGAGAATAGAATTCAGAAATTTATTGAGTTTTAATTCAGTAATGTAAAAAAGGGAATAGTGCTAGCAAATGTATCAAATCAGGCATATTGACTAGTTGGGTTTGCTTGGTGGTAAAATGACTGCACAGCTCTGCCAGTAATATTTACAAGGCCTCAAATTCCAAGCTAATCAAGATGAACTACATGCAGTAGTCATCCTGAAAGGATTTTGAAAAAGAGTAATATGCACAGCTAATGAGACTCAATCCAGCATAGACTCAAGAAGGAAGACTTGCATGCAGGAAAACCACTGCCTTGGTAGTTACTGCATCAATATAAGGGAATCTACATATCGCTACTGTAAGTGGCAAAGGTGAAAGAGAAACTCTGAGGAAGAGGAGACAATGAGATGTACAAAGTTTCATGATTGGTTGGCAAGGAACCTCCTGGTACCATGACAGAACAGGAAAATTCAAAGGCAAACTAAGGCCTAAGGGGAAACATGATATTTAGTTTTAAAAACAACAAATTTGAAAAGAAAACCATGGTATTCAAGTGCAGAGTACTTAGTGATGGAAGCATTTTCACATATACAAGTTAAATTATGAATGGAAATATTAGCCTGGAGAATATTCCAAAAGATATACAGTACAGAAAAAGAAGAAAAGAGGAGGCACACAATGCACTGGGTGGGAATAATGACAAATGCAGATGGTGAAGGCTGTGTGAGTACACAGCAGTGGAGTGAGGAAGGTGAGGCCACAATCTAGTGTAGTGTTTTGGGACCAAAAAGGAAAAGACAAGCTCCAAAGGAAGACTGGATTCTCTAGTGCCCAGTGCTACAGAGACGGTAAGAACATTTAAACCCACACATTTGCCACATAGGTGGTTATTTGTGTCCTTCGAAGGCAGAATAACGAAGGCAAGGATTAAAATTAGGTAACTAATAAGAGAAAAGGGGGGCAAAGAGTATAAAGTATCAAATATGCTTAATTACATTTTGTATCAAAGTTTTAGCTTTCACACTAAAATTAAATTCCTTAGAGGCAAGTATCAAAAATAATAATTATATATTTTCTCATCAATTTGACACGATGACTTGCAAATGAGAAGTACTCAACATATCATCACTGATTTATTGATTTATCCATCCATTCAACTGATATTCATTAAGTTCCTACTGTATGCCTCCTACTCTTTTAGGTGCTGGAGCTATAACAGTTTGGTAGGAAACAATTCTGTCTCTTACCCTAGGGTCTTTCAGAGTAGTAGTGGAGACAGTTATAATAACCAATTATCACCCATGTGAGAGCTCCCAGCAAAATAAAACTCACACTTGGATCTGGAAAGGTAAGTCAAAGCTTTGAAAGGTAAGTCAAAGCTTTCTTGACAAAATATTCTAAAAGATCCTTATCAAAATGATTGAAAAGTCAGTGGTACTTGAAGAATCACAGAAAAGATCGAACTTTTAAAAGATTGAGTCTTCTTCAAGGAAAACAGTTTCCTCCAAGCATCCCAAACTTGCCTCGGAACTCCACTTCCCTCTGTGACTGCCCTCAAAAGCAACTATTTTATGACATTATCAAAACCAAAGATTCAGCACATAAGTCATCTAATTCTCTGTATCTACCACAGCCTAAAATCACACAAAGGTTGTGCACTTTCTCTTTAAAATAATGTGTGTGCACCCCCCGCCCCCGACACACATTGAACAGCAAAGCTAAAGTTCATATGGCAGGTAAAGCTAGTCTCTAAAACTCAGACTATAGTTCACAATACGTTGCTGAAATGACTTTATGTAGTTCGTGATTCAGTCATAGAAGAACTAATTTAAAAACAGGAAAGTGGGTTTGTACTGGAAATTGACAAAATTGCATGCAGAGATAAAATTTCAAGTACTTTTCTCTTTATGATAGTTTTGGATGCAGTTGCAAAGACTCATAAATTCATAATGGTATTGCAACCACACACAGAGATATCATCTCCCTAACCCCTTTGAATGCTGAAATTTGGATAACATTCCTAGGAAATTCTTTACCATTCTTATATTTTTCTTTAACATTAAAATACCCAGGCCTTGGCTCAGCCTAGAACAATTGAGGAAGTTAAAAGAGGGAGAGATGAACTCTCACCCAAAATACTGCACTTAGAATATTACTGTGACATTATATCTACTCTTTTGAAAGCACAAGCTTCAGGCTTTTTGAAAACACTATGAACAATTCCTCTCAGTCTTATAAAATTAAAAAACTGTGAATAAATCCTGTTCATTCTATAAAATAACTATAAAACATCCCTTTACTCACTTTAGACCCCTGCTAATGAGTCTTTGAAGACTTATAAGGTCAGTGGGATCAACACCAAACTACTTGACGTGGAAGTCAGACCCTTACAGACAAACTCTATGCTATCATTGTAATTTCACAACCAAGTGTTCCTGTCCTATGTCTTTTACACATATTTTGTTGTTTCTTGCTTTCATGGTTAATTTACACTTGCTTTTTCACCTAGTCAATTCCCACTTAATTTCTCTGTATGAGCCTCTGAAATTTCTTCATAAGACCTTATCAGTCTATTCCAGTTCAAATTGCATCTCTCTCCTCTGAACTCCTAAAGCACAATTAGATGCATCATTTGGTGGTGTTAATAACAACCAATCATGAAGTCATTTGCAGTCGTAAAACAGTGACTAACTTTTACTGAGTGGGAATTTCCTACGTTCTACCTTCCTTCCTAGGCTGTAGCCTCCTGTTCTTCTGCTCAACATCTTCTACAGTCCTTTTTATTTTTCTTGTCCAAAAAAATTCTATTCGCTTTGTAAGCCAGGTTTTCCTTTAAAGTTTGTTTTCTATAAAACATGCCTAAAAACACTCTCTTTTATCTCACATTATTCATTAAGGTATTATTTTAAACCAATATTTAAGTTCAAATCTCATTATAACTAGTAAAATTATACATCATATAATTTTATAATCATATATTTATTTATAAATTGTATGCTTTATAATAAGTTTACATACACACACACACACACACACACACACACACACACACACACACAATGGAATACTATTCAGTCTTTAAAAAGAAGGAGTAGGGTGTGGCCAAGATGGCTGACTAGAAGCAGACAGTGTGCACCCTTCTCATGGAGAGGAACAGAAAGGCCAAGTAAATACAGCACATTCAACTGAAACAGCCAGGTACATGCATTGGGACTAATACTCGACTCATGGAGAATGGAGAAAAGCGTTTAGGAGATACGTGGAGCCATGGGAACTTCCCTGGTCCAGGGAAACAGTGAATGTGTGACCCTAGGAACCCATGCTTCTCCCACAGATCTCTGCAACCCTCAGGTCAGGAGCTCTCCTCCTTAACTCATTCCACCAAGTCCTTCGGTCTGACACATAGAGCTATGTGGATCTCAGCAGAGCAGTCATTCAGGCACCTCTGAAGACCTAGGAGCCTTAGATACCCAGGCTTCCACAGCTTTCCGGCAAAAGCAGCTGCAACTCTAGCAAAGTGGGAAGTTAGACCCCCGTACACACCCCAGGAAAGGGGCTAAGTCCAGAGGGCTGAGCAGAGGCAAACTGCAGGCCCTGCTTCTACCACACCTCACAGGATAAGACTCATTGGCTTAAAATTCTAGTCAGCTACCTGTAGCAGCCTTACCTCTCCCTTAGGAGAAGCTCCCATGGGGAGGGGCAGGCCGCAATCTTTGCTGTTTGGCTTACTTAGTTGATTTCTCCTTCAGGTTCTGGAGAGGCCAAGGCAATCAGTGGCTGCAGTGGACCCCAGCACAGCACAGCTGCTCTATGAAAACGTGGCCAGAATGCTTTATAAAGTGGGTTCCTGATATCATTTCTCCACATTGGGTGGCCCAACCAGGGTCTCCAGCTTCCCTCACTGGTGTTTTCTGGCCAAAAGAGGTTTCCAACCGCACTGGGACGGTGCTCCCAAGGAGGGGGCAAACTGCCATATTTGCTGTTTGGGCAACTTAGCCATTTCGCTTTGGAGAGCCCAAGGCCACCAGAGGCTGGAGCAGACCCCCAGCACGGCACAGCTGCTCTATAAAAATGTGGCCAGAATGTTTTTTTAAGTGGGTCCCCATTCCCATTCCTCCTCACTTGGCAGGACCTCTCAGCCAGGGTCTCCAGTCACCTCCTACAGGTGATTTCAGGTTGGCAACAGGTCTATACCTCCCTGGGATGAAGCTCCCAGAGGGAGGTGCAGGCCATCATCTTTGCTGTGTTTTTTTTTTTTTTCTTTTTT
>NW_012116855.1:367229-369388 GCF_000951035.1 Colobus angolensis palliatus | reverse complement strand
GTTGCAGTGAGCCAAGACCAGGCCACTGTACTACAGCCTAGGTGACAGAGTGAAATTCTGTCTCCAAAAAAAAAAAAAAAAAAAAAAAAAAAAAAGAAAGGAAAACTGGAAGCATTTATGGAAGAATTTGGAAGATAAATCAGTGCTTTGCCACTATTCCTGTAAAAGGCCATACATTAAATATTTTAGGCTTTTCAAGGCACATACAATATTTTTTTCTGTTCTTTTCATAACCTCCTAAAAATGTAAATTCATTCTTAGCTGGTGGGTTACATAACAATAGGCCATGAGCCAGATTTGACCTTTGGGCCATAGTTTGCCCACCTCTGTGCTACATCAATAATTACTAAATACTAGAATTATGGATGAACTATATCAACTTTGGTCCTTCTTATAATGTGATTAAAATAATAAAAATAAAGTGTTTATGAGCAAATTTATTTTCATATTTCCTAGTTATATGTGAGATCTATATCTCAAATATACAGATTTTGAAAATATATCTGGTTATTATAAAATCCTTAAGTCCAATTATAGTTTATAGCAATAATAAAATTAGTATACCACTGTTTCTCACAAAAGGGCCACTTAAGGTTTTTTAGAGAATAGAAAAGGCGATTGTGAGGGTAATACATTCTAATACCAAGCCCAACCGTAACATTTCCTGTCACGCAATTCTCCGGTGTATATAATTTGCTTTCATACTACTCCCTGCTTAGTTACTAAATATTTCACTTGAACTGCCGGGAGTTGTTCATCTACCAGGCAGTCTGCTGAGGAAGCAGATGCAAATCGTGCTTTGTCATCACACTCCTGGACTTTCTAATGGACAAACTATAAAAGTCATTCATGTGGAGACTGCGTTTTCCTATTTGTTATTGAACCTGGAGTTAACTGGCTGGAGTTAGACTGAGTACTCCCTGAGTTTTAAGAACTGAACTGATGGAAACAAAGTTTTATTCAAGTTGTCTGTCGAGATGAAAATCAATTCTAAATGGCAATTACTCACGGGAGGTTTTTTGGAATGTGCTACTTCATGTCAGAGTAAAATTATTTTCTCTAGGGGAAAGGGACAGATGACTAATAGTGAGCACAAAAGATCTTATTTGTTATAATCAAATCAAAGATTGATGTGTCTCTTCTGAGGGGAAGTTGCATTGTGGTTTAAGAACACAGACACTGGAAGCTTGCATAGCTAGGTTCAAAACCTGTCTCTACAGCTTTACTACATGGGATAAATTGGGCAAATTGTGTAACTTCGTGTGTCTTACATTTCCTCTCTGTGAAACAGGAAAAACAATAGTATCTTCATGTAGGGCTCTTTGGAGGATTACATTTGTAATAAGAAAACACCTTAGAAGAATGCCTGGAACAAAACTACTCAATAAATATTAGTCTTTGCTATTTTTATTAGTTTGCAGTTTCTTAAAAGAGAAAACATTGTTTACATTCACATCTATGAGTGGTGCCTTTTTGAAATGTAAGAATAATAACAATAACAAAGATAGCAAGAAAATAAATAACTTAGTTAAAAATGGCAAATTAACTGAATAGATATTTCTCAAAAGAAGACATACAAATTATCAATAGGTACATGAAAACATGTTCAACATCATTAATTATCAAGGAAATGCAAAATAAAACCACAATGTGATATCACCTAATACCTATTAGAATGGCTATCTTCAAAAAAACAAAAGATAATGTTGACAAGGATGTGGAAAATAGGGAATCCTTGCACACTGTAGTGGTAATGTAAATTAGTACAGTTGTTATGTAAAACAACATGCAAGTTTCTCAAGAAATTAAAAATAAAACTACCATATGATCCAGCAATCCCACTTCTGGATATATATGCAAAGAAATGAAATCACTATGTTGAATAGATATCTGCATGCCCATATTCATTGTAGCACTATTCATAGTGGCTAAGACAAAATCAACCTGAGTCCATCAACGAATGAAGAAAGAAAATATAGGTTTGTCTGAAGGTACTGATTCATCTCAGCTGATTCATAGTCAGTTGCAGATCAAAGTCCTTGTTCTACTCTTTCTCCCCTTCTCAGTACTGCACTTGACTAGTCTAAATGAATAACAAAAAGAAAAGAAACTGTGATACACACACACACACACACACACACACACACACACACACACAA
>NW_012116855.1:347981-360971 GCF_000951035.1 Colobus angolensis palliatus | reverse complement strand
ATTTTATAATCATATATTTATTTATAAATTGTATGCTTTATAATAAGTTTACATACACACACACACACACACACACACACACACACACACACACAACATATGAACTAACTTCTTAGAACTAGTTAAATAATAACCTAAAAGCAAATACCAGGGCAGGGCCAAGATGGCTGACTAGAAGCAGCAGCATTCAGAGGCTCTTATCAAAAAAAGCATAAGTGTGTGAAGACTTCACCAGGAACCAAGGTATCCAGGTTCTCTCGTCAGAACTGATTAGAAGGCTGGCATAACCCACAAAGAAAAGGAAGAACAGTGTGGAGCGGCAGCCTAGCTGAGTGCCACATGGGGCAGGGGAGCCCCCGCCCACCAGCCAAGGGAGGCAGTGAATGAGTGTGCTACCCAGCCAGATACGCTGTGCTTTTTCCACAGAACTGTGCAACCAACAGATCAGAAGATCCCATTTGTGAAACCATGCCACCGGGACCTAGCATCCCAACCCTGGAATGCGCAGATCCTCGCTAGCCTCTCAGCTGAAATCTGCTTAAGCCTACTGAACCTGTGGAGAGGGTAGACCAGCACTACCGCTTTGGCTGCCTGCTGTCTAGGCCATTTGAGATCCTTGGGGGAGGGGCAGGAACCACACTGGGGCTCACAACTGTCTAACACTCTAAGCTTCCTGGGTCGGGGAAGGGTGGCATACATCTCTATAGCTTCAGGCTGTGCTTTTCCCCTGCTACAGCCAGGGAAGCTGGATGGTTTGGTCCCAAGACATGTCTCCCACAGCCCAACACAGTGGCTGTGGCAGTCTGTGGCCAGGGTGCCTCTTCAGGTCTGACCCTGACGCATCCTTCCTTCTTGGGTGGGGCTTCCCTGCAGGAACTCCAGTAACTCCAGCCAGAGGCTTAGGGACAGAACCCGGATCTCCCTAGACCTAAGCCCCTAGGAGAAGGGTTGGCCACAGCCTCTGCAGATCAATAGACTTAGCTTTTCCTCCTGGTAGTTCTGAGGAATCTGGGTAGCCCAGATGAGTGGGTTTCCCTCAGCAAAGCACACCCCCTCCACCAAGGGACAAAGTGCTTCATTAAACGGGTCCTGTTTCCCATGCCATCCGACTGGGTGAGACCCTCCAACAGGGGTTGTCAGACATCTTACACAGGAGCAATCCTATTGGCATCAGGTTGGTGCCCCTCGAGGTCAGAGGTCCCAGGAGAAGGAGCAGGCACCCATCTTTGCTGTTCTGCAGCCTCTTTGAGTGATATCTCCAGGTGCAGGAGCAAATCAGATGAATAGGGCCTGAAGTGAACCCCCAGAAAACTGCAGCAGCCCTACAGAAGAGGGACCTGCCACTGAAAAAAAACAAACAAGCAGAAAGCAACGACAACAGCATCATCAACAACAACAACAAAAGCCCCCACAAAAACCCCATCCAAGGGTCAGCAACATTAAAGACTAAAACTAGACAAACTCACAAAGATGAGAAAGAATAAATGAAAAACTGCTGAAAAGCCAGAGTGACTCTTCTCCTCCAAATGATTGGGAAGTCTCTCCAATAAGGGCACAGAAATGGAGAGAGGATCAGATGGGTGAACTGACAGAAGTAGGCTTCAGAAGATGGGTAATAAAAACTACACTGAGCTAAAGGATCATGTTCTCACCCAATGCAAAGAAGCTAAGAACCTTGATAAAATGTTAGAGGAATTGCTAACTAGAATAACCAGTTTAGAGAGGAACAGAAACAACCTGATGGAGCTGAAAAACACAGGACAAAAATGTCATGAAGCCTACACAAGTATCAATAGCCAAATTGACCAAGTAGAAAAAAGGATATCAGAGTTTGAAGACTACCTTGATGAAATAAGGCATGCAGACAAGACCAGAGGAAAAAGAATGAAAAGGAATAAACAAAGCCTCCAAGAAATATGGAACTTCATAAAAAGACTTAATGTACAATTGATTGGAGTACCAGAAGGAGATGGGGAGAATGGAAATAAGCTGAAAAACACCCTTCAGGATATTATCCAGGAGAACTTCCCCAACCTAACAAGATAGGCCAACATGCAAATTCAGGAAATGCAGAGAACACCACTAAGATATACTATGAGAAGATCAACACCAAAAAAAATAATCATCTGATTCTCCAAAGTCAAAATGAAGAAAAAAATGTTAAGGGCAGCCAGAGAAAAAGCCCAGGTCACCTACAAAGGGAAACCCATCAGACTGACAGTGGACCTCTCGGCAGAAACTCTACAAGCCAGAAGAAATTGAGGGCCAATATTCAGCATTCTTAAAGAAAAGAATTTTCAACCCAGAATTTCATATACAGCCAAACTAAGCCTCATAAGCAAAGGAGAAATAAAATCCTTTCCAGACAAACAAATGCTGAGGAATTTTGTTATCACCAGGCCTATTCTGCAAGAGCTCCTGAAAGAAGCACTAAATATGGAAAGGAAAAACTGGTACCAGCCAAAATGTAAATGGGTTAAATGCCCCAGTTAAAAGACACAGCCTGGCAAACTGGATAAAGAGTCAAGACCCATTAGTGTGCTGTATTCAGGAGATCCATCTCACATGCAAAGACATACATAGGCTCAAAATAAAGGGATAGAAGAAAATTTACCAAGCAAATGGGAAGCAAAAAAAGCAGGGGTTGCAATCCTAGTCTCTAACAAAACAGAATTTAAACCAACAAAGATCAAAAAAGACAAAGAAGGCATTACATAATGGTAAAGGGAACAATTCAACAAGAAAAGCTAACTATTCTAAAAATATATACACCCAATAAAGGAGCACACAGATTCATAAAACAAGTTCTTAGAGACCTACAAAGAGACTTAGACTCCCACACAACAATAGTGGGAGACTTCAACACCCCACTGTCAGTATTAGACAGGTCAATGAGACAGAACATTAACAAGGATATTCAGGACTTGAGCTCAGCTCTGCATCAAGGAGACCTAGTAGACATTTACACAATTCTCTACCTCAAATCAAAAGAATATACATTCTTCTCAGTGCCACATGGCTCTTTACTCTAAAATCTATCACATAATTGGAAGTAAAACACTCCTCAGCAAATTCAAAAGAACTGAAATCATAAGAAACAGTCTCTGAGACCACAGTGCAATTACATTAGAACTCAGAATTAAGAAAGTCACTGAGAACCACAAAATTGCATGGCAATTGAACAACCTGCTCCTGAATGACTCCTAGGTAAATAATGAAATTAAAGCAGAAATCAAGAGGTTCCTTGAAATCAATGAGAACAAACAGATGATGTACCAAAATTTCTGGAACACAACTAAAGCAGTGCTAAGAGGGAAATTTACGGCACTAAGTGCCCATATCAAGAAGCCAGAAAGGTCTCAAATAGACACACTAACATCAAAATTAAAAGAGACAGAGATGCAAGAGCAAACTAGTCCAAAAGCTAGCAGAAGACAATAAATAAATAAATAAATGAGAAAATAATTGAAGGAAATAGAGACATGAAAATGCCCCAAAATAATCAGTCAATCCAGGAGCTGGGATTTTTGAAAAAATTAACAAAATAGATAGACCACTAGCTAGACTAATGAAGAAAAGAGGAAAGAATCAAATAGACACAATAAAAAATGATGAAGGGGATATCACCACTGATCCCACAGAAATACAAACTAGCATCAGATAACACTATAAAGACCTCTATGCAAATAAACTAAAAATCTAGAAGAAATGGATAAATTCCAAGACACATACACCCTCCCTAGACTAAACCAAGAAGAAGTTGAATCCCTGAATAGACATTAACAATTTCTAAAATTAAAGCAGTAATTAATAGCCTACCAACCAAAAAAAGCCCAGGACCAGATGGATTCACAGCTGAATTCTACCATAAATACAAAGAGGAGCTGGTACCATTTCTTCTGAAACTATTCCAAACAATTGAAAAGGAGGGACTCCTCCTTAACTCATTTTATGAAGCCAGCATCATCCTGATACCAAAACCAGAAAAAGACATAACAAGAAAAGAGAAATTCAGGACAATATCCCCGATGAATATTGAAGTGAAAATCTGCAATAAAATACCGGCAAACCGAATCCAGCACCACATCAAAAAACTTATCCACCACGATCAAGTCAGCTTCATCCCTGGGATGCAAGGCTAGTTCAACATATGCAAATCAATAAACATAATCAATCACATAAACAGAACCAATGAGAAAAACCACATGATTATCACAATAGATGGAGAAAAGGCCTTTGATAAAATTCAACATCCCTTCATGTTAAAAACTCTCAATAAACTAGGTATTGATGGAACATATCTCAATAAGAGCTATTATGACAAACCCAGAGCCAATATCATATAGAATGGGCAAAAGCTGGAAGCATTCCCTTTGAAAACAAGAACAAGACAAGGATGCCCTCTCTTAACACTCTTATTCAACATAGTATTGGAAGTTCTGACCAGGGCAATCAGGCAAGAAAAAAAAATAAAGTGTATTCAAATAGGAAGAGAGGAAGTCACACTGTCTTTGTTTGCAGATGACATTTTTTAATACTTGGAAAACCCCATCATCTCAGCCCAATAGCTCCTGAAACTGATAAGAAACTTTAGCAAAGTCTCAGAATACAAAATCACTGTGCAAAGATTATAAGCATTCCTTTACACCAACAATAGACAAGCTGAGAGCCACATCATGAATTAACTACCATTCATGATCACTACAAAAAGAATAAAATACCTAGCAATTCAGCTAACAAGGGATGTGAAGGACCTCTTCAAGAAGAACTACAAACCACTTCTCAAGGAAGTAAGAGAGGACACAAGCAAATGGAAAAACATACGATCCTCATGGATAGAAATAATCAGTATCATGAAAATGGCCATACTCCCCAAAGTAATTTATAGATTCAGTGTTATTCTCTTTAAACTACCATTGACATTCATCACAGAATTAGAAAAAACTACTTTAAATTTCATATGGAATCAAAGACCCCACATAGCCAAGACAATCCTAAGCAAAAAGAACAAAGTTGGAGGCATCATGGTACCTCACTTCAAAGTATATTACAAGGCTGCAGTAACCAAAACAGCATGGTACTGGTACCAAAACAGACATACAGACCAATGGAACAGAACAGAGACCTCAGAAATCACCATACATCCACTACCATCTGATCTTTGACAAACGTGTCAAAAACAAGCAATGGGGAAAGGATCTCCTATTCAGTAAATGGTGCTAGGAAAACTGGCTAGCCATATGCAGAAAACTGAAACTGGACTCTTTCCTTACACCTTATACAAAAAGGAACTCAAGATGGATTAAAGACTTAAATGTAAAACCTAAAACCATAAAAATCCTTGAAGAAAACCTAGATAATACCATTCAGGACATAGGCATGGGCAAAGACTTCATGACAAAAATGTCAAAAGCAATTGAAACAAAAACCAAAATTAACAAATGAGATCTAATTTAACTAAAGAGTTTCTTCACAGCAAAAGAAACTATCATCAGAGTGAGCAGGCAACCTAAAAAATGGGGGGAAAAAATTGGAATGTACCCATCTGACAAAGGTCCAATACCCAGAATTTACAAGGAACTGAAATATATTTACAAGAAAAACAAAACAACCACATCAAAAAGTGGGCAAAGGATATGAACCAACACTTCTCAAAAGCAGACATTTATGTGGCTAACAAACATATGAAGAAAAGCTCAACATTGCTGATCATCAGAGAAATGCAAATTGAAACCACAATGAGATACCATCTCATGCCAGTCAGAATAGCAATTATGAAAGTGTCAGGAAACCATAGATGCTGGTGAGGTTGTGGAGAAATAGGAATGCTTTTACATTGTTGGTGGTAATGTAGTTCAACCATTGTGGAAGACACTATTGTGATTCCTCAAGGATCTAGAACCAGAAAGACCATTTGACCCAGCAGTCCTATTACTGGGTATATACCCAAAGGAATATAAATCATTCCGCCATAAAGACACATGCACACGTATGTTTACTGCAGCACTATTTACAATAGCAAAGACATGGAACCAACCCAAATGCCCATCAATGACAGACTGGGTAAAGAGAATGTGGTACATATACATGATGGAATACCAGGCAGCCATAAAACAGAATGAGATCATGTCTTTTGCAGGGACATGGATGAAGCTGGAAGCCATCATCCTCAGCAAACTAACACACGAACAGAAAACCAAACACCACACATTCTTACTCATAAGTGGGAGTTCAACCATGAGAACACATGGACACAGAGAGGGAAACAACACACACCAGGGCCTGTTGGGGGTCAGGGGGTGAGGGGAGGGAACTTAGAGGATGGGTCAATAGGTACAGCAAACCACCATGGCACATGTATACCTATGTAACATACCTGCACATTCTGCATATGTATCCCCCCTTTTTTAAAGAAGAATTAAAGAAAAAAAAAATACCTATCACCCTTAAAAAAGACCATCCTAAATTTTGAGAATTCAAATACAAATCTTGTATTACAATTGTAATGTTCACTCTCCTTAAAATAACCATCCTCCATGAGATGAAGAAAATAAATATTTCTTAGGGACTCTATGTCTCAACAAACCATTGATCTACCAAACAAAACTCACCACCCAGAAATGAAACTTGGAAACCTTCTAACCACAGGATGATACTTTTCCCCTCAAAGCAGTACTGAGATGAATCTGTCTCTCCATTCTATTTAATAACTGACCCTTGTTTCAGGATTTTCTAGAGGCAGGTACTTTTCTTTCAGAACAGTGTGCTATAGATCTAACACACCTAGATTTATACAAGGGGATAAATCTTGACAAAACAGTACACAGCGGTTCAATTAACCCGCTTCAGGGGAACCTAAAGTGATTGTAGCAGTCACTTTAGCTAAGAATATAAGGTTTGAGGTTACCTTTGTTATCTGAGGGTAAATGCATCAGTATTAAGTGGTCCTTTGGTAACTACATTTAATACAAACCTAGCCAACAAAGTTTCTGAGTAATAATTGAAAATGGAAAAACCATTGTAATAGTAAATATAATATTCTGAAAACCCAAACCAATAACAATATTTTCAATCTTTGTTATTTGGCTTTATATATTAAAGACAAGAGTAAGAAATGAGAAGTACAAGTTATAATAGATTAAGAGTCACTAAGTGTCAGATTAAGAAAGGCAAGTTTGATTGGGTATAGATAAATTGAATTATGTGTCTAGAGAAACTTTTACTTTTCCCCATGACTAGAAATAGCTATTTTTAAAAAGTCAATCCTGAAGAGAAATAGGGAATTCTGTAAAATGAATTATCAATTCCTTTGTATGTGGATTTTATCATTCTAGGCTGCAGGGGCTGTTAACTTTCAGTGTTCCAACAAGCCCATTCTGTCAAGTAAGTTCTGGATGCAGAATCATGAATGAACACTGATGCCCCTAACCAGCTTGATCAGATTGTGTGTCCCTTGAGGTTTACCAGAATCAAAACTACTCTCACTGTCAACACCCTTCTACCCCACCCCACCCCCATTCCTCCAACTGTATTTACTTTTATAATACTAGGTTCTCATTTAAATATTTATTTGTAATAACAACCAAGTTTGATGATTACCATACATGCAAATATTTCTCTTACTCATTATTTCATCTGTTTCTCCTAACTACATGCAAATATTTCTCTTACCCATGATTTCATCTGTTTCTCCTAACAACATGCAAATATTTCTCTCACCCATGATTTCATCTGTTTCTCCTAACAACACTCTAAGCTAAGTTCATCCTCATCTCACCTGTAAAGACACATAGAGTCTAAGGAATACATACAGCAAAGTAAAGGAGTAGAAAAATATATTCCATACAAACAAAAACCAAAAGTTTGCAGAAGTAGCTCTATTTATATCAGATAAAGTAAAATGAAAACCAGTAAAATGAGACAAAGAGGGTCAATTCAACAAGAGAATGTAACAATTGTAAATATATATGTACCTAACACTAAAACACTCAGATTCATAAAACAAATATTTCCAGACCTAAACAGAGAGATAAACAGCAATACAATAGTAGTTGGGGACTTCAACACCCTACTCACAGTACTAAACAGATCACCTAAACAGAAAACTGGCAAAGAAACATTGTACCAAGGGCCTTAAAAGCAGCATAAACTTGGGTCATGCTTTTTTTTTTAATCCATTTGGTCAATATGTATCTTTTAAGTGAATCATTTAATCCACTTAAGTTCAAGCTTAATATTAATATTAATATGTAAGATTTTGTTCCTTTTCTTATTATTATTTCCCAGTTGTTTCATAGATTCTTTTGTTTTTTTTTTTTCTCTATTTGTCATTGTTGTTGGATGGAATTCTGTAGTGTTGCCATTTTATTCCTCTCTATTCCTTTTTCTGTGGAATTGCTTTACAATTGAGGTTGATGCTTTGTGCATTTTCATGATGGGGAACATTATCCTTTTTGCTTCCAAGATTAGGACTCCTTGGAGCATTTCTTATAGGGGTTGTCCAGTGGTGATGAATTCCCTCAGCATTTGCTTGTCTGGAAAATATTTTATTGCTCATTATTTATGAAGATCAATATTTCTGGGTATACAATTTTTGATTGGCAGGGTTTTTTTTCTTTCAGAACTTTGAATATGTCTTCTCTTTATCTTTGGGTCTGTAAGGTTTCTGCTGAGATGTCCATCTTAGTCAAATGATGTTTCTTTCACAAGTGACTAGACATTTTCCTCTTGCTGTGTTGAATTTGCTCTTTCACTTTGACTTTAGACAGTGTGATTATAATGTGCCATGGCAAAGACCATTTAGCATTGTATTTGGGGATTGCTGGGCCTCCTGTGTCTGGATGTCTACATCTCTTGCTAGAATTGGGAAATTTTTATCTACTGTTTTGGTCATCCTAATGTAGATTCAAACAATAAAATGCTAGCAAACTGAGTCAACCAGTATATTGGAATTTATACCAGGAATGCAAAGATCATTCAACACACGCAAATAAATAAACATGAGACATCATGAAAACAAAATGAATAAAAATTGTATGATCATCTCAATAGATGCAGAAAAAGCTTTTAATAAAATTCAGTACCACTTCATAAGGACACTCAACAAATTAGGCATAGGAAGAATATACCTCAAAATAATAATAAAAGCCATATAAAACAAATGTACAGTTAACATCAGACTGAATGGGGAAAAGTTGAAAGCTTTTCCTCTAAGAACTGGAAAAAGAGTATCCACTTTCACCATCCCTATTCAACATAGTACTGAAAGCTCTAGCCAGAGCAATCAGGCAAGAGAAAGGAATAAAAGGCATCCAAATTGAAAAAGAGGAAGTAAAATTTTCACTCTTTGCTGATGATGTAATTTTATATTTAGAAAAACCTAAAGACTCCATCAAAAAATTCTTAAGTTTGATAAATAAATTCAATAAAGTTGCAAGAGATGAAATTAATGTACAAAAATCAGTAGCACTGCTATAAACTGATAATGATTTAGCTGAGAAAGTGAGAAGGCAATCCCATTTACAATAACTACAAAAAATAAAATGTCAGGAATTAATTTAATGAAGGAGGTAAAAATCTCTACAAGAAAAGCTACAAAACACTGATGAAAGACCTTGTGGATGACACAAACAAACATCACATGCTCATGAATTAGAACAATTAATGCCATTAAATACTACCCAAAGCAATATACAGAGACAATGCAATCTCTATCAAAGTATAAACATAATTTTTTACAGAATTAGAAAAATCAATCCTAAAATTCATATGGAACCAAAAAAGAGCCTGATGTGGTTTGACTGTGTCCCCACCCAAATCTCATCTTGAACTGTATCTCCCATAATTCCCACATGCTGTGGAAGGAAACTAGTGGGAGATAATTGAATCATGGGGCAATTCCCCCCATACTGTTCTCGTGATAGTGAATAAGTATCATGTTATCTGATGTTTTCATAAGGGGTTTCCACTTTCACTTGGTTGTCATTCCCTCTCGGTGGCTGCCATGTAAGATGTGCTTTTCACCCTCCACCATGATTGTGAGGCCTCCCCAGCCATGTGGAACTAAAGGGTCCATTAAACCTTATTTTCTTTAGAAATTACCCAATCTCGGGTATGCCTTTTTTAGCAGCATGAGGACAGACTAATACAGTAAATTGGTACTGAGAGTGGGGTGCTGCTGTAAAGATACCTGAAATTGTGGAAGCAACTTTGGAACTGGCAAAGGTTGGAAAACTTTGGGGGACTCAGAAGAAGATCGGAAAATGTGGGAAAGTTTGGAGCTTTCTAGAGACTTGTTGAATGGGTTTGACCAAAATGCTGATAATGATATGGACAATGAAATCCAGGCTGAAATGGTCTCAGATAGAGATAATGAACTTGTTGGAAACTGGAGTAAAGATGACCCTTGCCATACTTGAGCAAAGAGACTGGTGGCATTTTGTCTCTGCCCTAGAGACTTGTGGAACTTTGAACTTGAGGGAGATGACTTAAGGTATCTGGTGGAAGAACTTTCTAAGCTGCAAAGCATTCAAGAGGTGACTAAGGTGCTGTTAAAAGCATTCAGTTTTAAAAGGAAAACAGGGCATAAAAGTTTGGAAAATTTGCAGCCTGATGATGCAATAGAAAAGAAAATCCCATTTTCTGAGAAGAAATTCAAGATAGCTGCATAAATTTGCATAAGTAACGAGGAACCAACTGTTAATCACTAAGACAATAGGGAAAATGTCTCCAAGGCATGTCAGAGACCTTTGCAGCAGCCCCTTCCATCACAGGCCCTGAGGCCTGGGAGGGAAAAAGGGATTCATGGACTAGGCCAGGCTCCCCCTGCTGGGTGCAGCCTAGGGGGGACTTGGTGCCCTGCATCTCAGCTGCTCTAGCCATGAGCAAAAGTGTCAAGGGAGTGTAGGAGAGATGCCTATTTCTTATGTGGTACCCTAGTACAACTGTGAATGATAATCAGGTACATGTATTACTCCCTAGCTAGTGTAATTTACTAACAACAATTTTTTTTATAATAAATTTTTAATTTTGCTTCAGATTCCATGATCTATTGAGTGGTGATGGGATACTTCACAGTGTTACACTGTATATTGAATATTTGCATTTTTCAAAGTTTATGGACTATGTAAATCTGATGGAGCTAATAATTTAACTTCTCTAACTAGGTAGCTCATTCTTACATTTAACAATCTTAAGCATGATATGGTCAGAAACAGCTGCAGAGCCATAAAGTAAAATAGATGCCTGAGTCTTTCAAAATATACATTCGAATATACCTTCAAACACTTTTAAATATGATTGCCTCCAATAATACTCCCAGTGACACCTGAAAATGTTCAAATCTAGAAGCAATGCAAGGTGAAATAGTTTATAAAACTAAATCACCCCTTGGTTTGTTGTTGTTGTTGATTGCACAGGAAATGTTGCATAGAATTCATGCTATGAAGCACTGAGATAAAATAGTCGCCAGAATTGAGGGAAAAGAGTGGACATTCAGGTCAGTCATCTAAATTGTAATTTAGATGTTTGAATCGTTAGAAATAGTTTGGGAAACATTTTCATGCTACGCAGCAGAAAATCTAGTTCCAATATAAAGTAAAACTCTTGGAAACACATTGGAATAGTGGCAAATTCATATGCATAGCAGAGGAAGCACTTGGAGCACAGATCTGTTGAATTTGTTTCGCTTTGTATTTATCCACCATAGCACAAGCACTAAAGGGAATTATTGTTTTTAACATACCATGTAAACGTTTTAAGGAACAATAATAAGTGAGAGAATCTGAGTAATCAATTCCATTCTTCTTTCCACTTTTAAAGAAAAATAAATAAGACCTTCAAATTATGTTGAGAAAAACAAATGTTTGTGATTAAAACCACCTTTGCAAAAATTATGACAGTGAGAAAATTATGGCAGTGAAAGATATCTGACCTAACCAACTTCATCTTGCCTTTAACTGCCAGACAGCCCTTGGTGATTCCTGGGCATGGTTGAAACTAACTTTGGGAGAAATTTAGTTTATTGTTTAAATGATAATATCCCTTCTCAAAAAGCTAAATTGCTTCTGTAAAATTAATGAAAGCCCAACATAGTAGGAGGTTCAGAGGCACCTGAATTCAGAAAAAATTACCAACTATGTTTCCAGAGATCACAGGATTTGCCACTTCCCCAATTACTCCTCCTTATAACATCACCATTGTAGAACCTATGATTGGCCTTTTGAGATGTCTTTTCAGACTTTTGCATTTCTGATGACCATATGGCCCCAATCAGACTAGTGACTCTTGTGGTCCCCACCCAGATTCAGACTCAGGACAGGAGGACTCTTTTACACACCCTATTATTGCATCCTTAACCAACTCATTCCATAGCCCACTGCCAGCCAAACTATCCTTGAAGAACCCTGGCTTGCAAATTTTAGGAGAGGGTGATTTGAGTAATAATTGAACTCTAGTCTCCTGTTTAGTGAGCACCACATCTTGATACATGTATCAGGATAACTTCTAGGGAGTTAAGCAAGATGGCCAAATAGGAAAAGGTCTGGGCTGCAGCTCCCAGTGAGACCAACACAGAAGGTGGGTGATTTCTGCATTTCCAACTGAGGTACCCTGTTCATGTCACTGGGACCGGTTAGGCAGTGGGTACAGCCCACAGATGGTGAGCAGAAGCAGAGTGGGGCATTGCCTCACTCAGGAAGTGCAACGGGCCAGGGACCTCCCTCCCCTAGCCAAGGGAAGCTGTGAGGGACTGTGCTCTCCATCCCAGATACTATGCTTTTCCCATTGTTTTCACAACCTGCAGACCAGGAGATTCCCTTATGTGCCTAAACAAACCACCAGGGCCCTGGGTTTCAAGCATAAAACTGGGCAGCTGTTTGGGCAGACACTGAGTTAGCTGCAGGAGTTTTTTCATACCCCAGTGGTGCCTGGAACCCCAGCGAGACAGAGTCATTCATGCCCCTAGAAAGGGGGCTGAAGCCAGGGATTCAG
>NW_012116855.1:263658-347931 GCF_000951035.1 Colobus angolensis palliatus | reverse complement strand
CTGCAGACCAGGAGATTCCCTTCTGTGCCTAAACAAACCACCAGGGCCCTGGGTTTCAAGCTTAAAACTGGGCAGCTGTTTGGGCAGACACTGAGTTAGCTGCAGGAGTTTTTTCATACCCCAGTGGTGCCTGGAACCCCAGCAAGACAGAACTGTTCACTTCCCTGCAAGGGGGCAGAAGCCAGGAAGCCAAGTAGTCTCTCTCAGTGGATCCCACTCAAATGGAACCCAACAAACTAAGAACCACTGGCTTGAAATTCTCATTACCAGCACAGCAGTCTAAAGTCAACCTGGAACTCTTGGGCTTGGTGGGGGAGGGGTCTGCCACTGATGAAGCTTGAGTAGGTAGCTTTCCCCTCACAGTGTTGAGGAAGCCAGAAGTTCAGACTTGGTGACTCACTGTACTGCGGCAAAGTGGTTGTGGCCAGACTACCTCTAGATTCCTCCTCACTGGGCAGGGCATCTCTGAAAGAAAGGCAGCAGCCCCAGTCAGGGACTTATAGATAAAACTCCCATCTCCCTGGTACAGAGCACCTGGGGGAAGGGGTAGCTGTGGGCACAGTTTCAGCGGACTTAAACATTTCTGCTTACCAGCTCTGAAGAGAGGAGTGGATCTACCAGCACAGTGCTCAAGCTCTGCTACAGGATAGACTGCTTCCTCAAGTGGGTCCCTGAACCCCGGGCCTCCTGACTGGGAGACACCTCCCAGCAAGGGTTGACAAACACCTCATACAGGAGAGCTCTAGCTGGCATCAGGTGGGTGCCCATCTGGGATGAAGCTTCCAGAGGAAGGAGCAGGCAACAATCTTTGCTGTTCTACAGCCTCCACTGGTGATAACCAGGCAAACAGGGTCTGGAGTGGAACTCCAACAAACTCCAGCAGACGTGCAGACGAGGGGTATGACTGTTAGAAGGAAAACTAACAACAGAAAGGAATAGCATCAACACCAACCACAAAAAGTACACACAAAAACCCCATCCAAAGGTCACCAACATCAAAGACTAAAGGTTGATAAATTCACGAAGATGAGGAAAAACAAGTGTAAAAATGCTGAAAATTCCAAAAAACCAGAATGCCTCTTTTCCTCCAAATGATTGCAACTCCTCTCTGGCAAGGGCACAAAACTGGACTGAGAATGAGATTGACAAATTAACAGAAGGAGGCTTCAGGAGGTGGGTAATAACAAACTCCTCTGAGCTAGAGGAGCATGTTCTAACCCAATGCAAGGAAGCTAAGAACCTTGATAAAAGGTTACAGGAACGGCTAACTAGAATAACCAGTTTAGAGAAGAACATGAATGAACTGATGGAGCTGAAAAACAGAGCATGAGAACTTCGTGATGCATACACAAGTATCAATGGCTAAATCAATCAAATGAAAGAAAGGATATCAGAGTTTTAAAATCAACTTAATAAAATAAAGCATGAAGCAAGATTAAAGAAAAAAGAATGAAAAGGAATGAACAAAGCCTGCAAGAAATATGGGACTATGTGAAAAGATCAAACCTGTGATTGATTGGTGTACCTGAAAGTGATAGGTAGAATAAAACCAAGTTGGAAAACACACTCCAGGATATCATTGAGGAGAACATCCCCAAGCTAGCAAGACAGGCCAACATTCAAATTCAGGAAATACAGAAAACACCACTAAGATACTCCTCGAGAACAGCAACCCCAAGAAACATAATAATCAGATTCTCCAAGGTTGAAATGAAAGAAAGAATGTTAAGGGCAGCCAGACAGAAAGGCCAGGTTACCTATAAAGGGAAGTCCATCAGACTAACATTGGGTCTCTCTGTAGAAACCCTACAAGCCAGAATAGAGTGGGGGCCAATATTCAACATTCTTAAAGAAAAAAAATTTCAATGCAGAATTTCATATCCAGCCAAACTAAGCTTCATAAGCAAAAGAAAAATAAAATTCTTTACAGTCAAGCAAGTGCTGAGGGATTTTGTCACCACCAGGCCTGCCTTACAAAGCTCCTGAAGGAAGCACTAAATATGGAAAAGAAAAACCAGTACCAGCCACTGCAAAAACATACCAAAATATGCAGACCAATGACACTATGAAGAAACTGCATCAACTAATGTGCAAAATAACCAGCTAGCATCATGATGACAGGATCACCTTCACACATAACAATATTAACCTTAAATGTAAATGGACCCCAAATAAAAGACACAGACTGGCAAACTGGATAAAGAATCAAGACCCATCTGTGTCCTGTATTCAGGAGAACCATTTCACATTCAAAGACACACATAGACTCAAAACAAAGGGATGGAGGAGTATTTACCAAGCAAATGGAAAGCAAAACAAAAAGCAGCAGTTACGATCCTAGTCTCTGATAAAACAGACTTTAAACCAACAAAGATAAAAAAGACAAGGAAGGGCATTACATAATGGTAAAGGAATCAATGCAACAAGAAGAGCTAACTATCCTAAATATATATACACCCAATACAGGAGCAACCAGATTCATAAAGCAAGTTCTTAGAGAACTACAAAGAGACTTAGACTCCCACACAATGATAGTGGGAGACTTTAACAACCACTGTCAATATTAGACAGATCAATGAGACAGAAAATTAACAAGGATATTCAGGACTTGAACTCAGCTCTGGACCAAGTGGACCTAATAGACATCTACAAAAATCTCCACCCAAAATCAACATAATATACATTCTTCTCAGTACCACATAGCACTTATTCTAAAATCAACCACAGAATTGGAAGTAAAACACTACTCAGCAAATACAAAAGAACCGAAATTATAACAAACATTCTCTGTCCACAGTGTAATCAAATTAGAACTTATGATTAAGCAATTCACTCAAAACCGCACAACTATTTGGAAACTGAACAGCCTGATCCTGAATGACTACTGGGTAAATAACGACATTAAGGCAGAAAAAAATAAGTTCTTTGAAACCAATGAGAACAAAGACACAACGTACCAGAATCTCTGAGACACAGCTAAAGCTGTGTTAAGAGGGAAACTTATAGCACTAACTGCCCATATCAGAAACCTGGAAAGATCTAAAATCGGCACCTTCACATCACAATTAAAACAACTAGAGAAACAAGAAGCTAGCAGAAGACAAGAAATAACAAATATCAGAGCAGAACTGAAGGAGATAGAGACACAAAAAACCCTCCAAAAAATCAATGAATCCAGAGTCGTTTCTTGGAAAACATTAACAAAATAGACAGACAACTAGCCAGATGCCAGATTAATAAAGAAGAAAAGAGGGAAGAATAAAATAGACACAATAGAAAATGATAAAGGGGATATCACCACTGATACCACAGAAATAGAAACTACCATCAGAGAATACTATAAACACCTCTATGCAAATAAAGTAGAAAATCTAGAATAAATAGGTAAATTCCTGGACACATACATCCCTCCTCAAGACTAAACCAGGAAGAAGTTGGATCCCTGAATAGACCAATAACAAGTTCTGAAATTGAGGCAGTAATTAATAGCCTACCAACCAAAAAAAGCCCAGGACCGGATGGATTCACAGTCAAATTCTACCAGAGGTACAAAGAGGAGCTGGTTCCATTCCTTCTGAAACTATTCCAAACAATAAAGAGGGGTTCCTTCCTAACACATTTTATGAGGCCAGCATCACCCTAATACCAAAACCTGGCAGAGACACAACAAAAAAAGAAAATTTCAGGCCAATATCCCTGATGAACATTGATGTGAAAATCCTCAATAAAATACTGGCAAACCAAACCCAGTAGCATATTAAAAAGCTTATCCACCAACATGAAGTCGGCTTCATCCCTGGGATGCAAGGCTGGTTTAACATAGGCAAATCAATAAACATAATCAATCACATAAACAGAACCAATGAGAAAAACCACATGATGATCTCAATAGACACAGAAAAGGCCTTTGATAAAATTCAGCATCCCTTCATGTTAAAAACTTTCAATAAACTAGGTATTGATGGAACATATCTCAAAATAATAAGAGCTATTTATGACAAACCCACAGCCAATATCATACAAAATGGGCAAAAGCTGGAAGCATTCCCTTTGAAAACCGGCACAAGACAAGAATGCCCTGTCTTACCACTCCTATTCAACATAATATTGGAATTTCTGGCCAGGGCAATCACGCAAGAGAAATAAATAAAGGGTATTCAAAATGAAGAGAGGAAGTCAAATTGTCTCTGTTTGCAGATGACACGATTGTATATTTAGAATACCCCATTGTCTCAGCCCAAAAATTCCTTAAGCTGATAAGCAACTTCAGCAAAGTCTCAGGATACAAAATTAATGTGCAAAAATCACAAGCATTCCTATGTAACAATAATAGACAAACAGAGAGCCAAATCACAATGGCTACAAAGAAAATAAAATACCTAGGAATACAACTTACAAGGAATGTGAAGGACCTTTTCAAGGAGAACTACAAACCAAACACCACGTGTTCTCACTCAAAAGTGGGAGTTAAATAATGAGAATACTTGGACACTGAGAGGGGAACATTACACTCCAAGGCCTGTCAGGGGGTGGGGGGCAAGGGGAGGGAGAGCATTAAGACAAACACCTAATGCACGCAGGGCTTAAAACCTGTATGACGGGTTGATGGGTGCAGCAAACCACTATGGCACATGTATACCTATGTAACAAACCTGCACGTTCTGCACATGTACTGCAGAACTTAAGGTATAATAATAATAAAAAATGAAAGCTGATACCATTTAAATAAAACTTTAAACAGGTAAAACTAATCTTTAGTGACAAAAAATTAAAAGGGTACTTTTTGCTCTGTAGTGATTTAAAAAAAAAAAAAAAAAAACAGAAAAGTGGGTCAGTGATTGGGAGTGGAGATTAACTGGAAAGAGGCAGCTGAAACCGGGGCCGATGAATTCTGGTCACACAGATCTATGCATCTGTCAAAACTTGGTGTTTTGTACTCCTACAATTTGTACATTTTGCATTGCTATTTCTACCTCAATTAAAATGTTACCATAAAAAATGTTATGTCTAATAATTTAACTTCTCTGACTAGGTAGCTCCCTCTTTCATTTAGCAATCTTAAGCATAAATATGGTTAGAAGCACCTGCTGAGCCATAAAGTAAAATCGTTCTCTGAGCCTTTCAAAATTTATCTTCAAATACACCTTCAAACAAACACTGTAAATATGATTTCCTCCAATAATACTCCTAGTGACACCTGAAAATGTTCATGTCTAGAAGCAATGCAAGGTGCAATAATTTATAAAACTACATCTCCACTTGGTTTGTTGTTGTCATACATCTTAATACATGTACTATATGTATTGTAGAGCTGCTAAACACCCTTTCTCTATTTCAATTCCCCTGTCTTGATAAATCAGCTTCATCTGGGCAGTGGGCAAGAAGAATCTGTTGGGTGGTTCAAATTTGGGGCTTTATTTAGGATAGACCTTTCCGGTAACTGTCCATGGCAGACGTTAGCCAGGACAAACAGCTGGTGTTTCTGGCTTTTGAATTTTTGACCACAAGTAACCTCCTCCCACATGAAACCAATAAGCTCTAGCTAAGGTTATGACTTAACCATGGATGCAGGAGATGTCTTTAAAGAGATGGCAAGCAGTTTTTACAAGATCTAGAGTTGTCCCTTGTTGCCAGTGAGGGGCTACTGAACCATGGTTACCTTCGGGAAAAAAAGGTCAAGCCCAAGCAGCTGCCTAGTTCTCTTGGACTGTGGACTGTCTCTATTGGTAGGGCACTGTTGAGCTATAGTGCACGGGTCTAATTGCAATGGAGAAACTGTTCTGGAAGATGTCTTTTAACCTCTTTGGTGAGTATTCCAAGTGCTGCCAACGCCTGCTTCCTTCTATCTGTTGGCCTCTCTAGAGGTGTTGTACGTAGCCCTGTCACAGGAACTGTCCAACTCTGCAGCCTCAACAATAAGGGACTTTTTGGAGAAATACTCTTTTCTGGTTTGGAATCTGGTCTGGAATCTTGGTTTAAAAGACATTTTGTTCATCTTTACCTTGTGTGTGCACTTTTATTTACAGACAATATTTCCTGAAGGAACTGCTGCTGTAAGTCTAGCAGGCTCTCCTAGTTCGTCTGGTCAGTCACATTCTGTGAGCCCTGAAGGAAGCGCAACATGCCTAACTCAGGGTGACAGTTCACTCTTCCATCTTGTCTAAAGATCACCCATTGAAATGCTTGGTCAGAGGTCATCCCACCCCACTCTGAGTGGATCAAAGGTGACAGGGGCTGCCAAAGGAAAGTTTGAGCCTTGTCAGGTTGATACTTGGTTGCTAAGCAGGATGACTGGTATCTATGTTGTCACGTACATTTTATTCCAGCTGGAATGAGAAATGTTAGTTTAGCTCCGCTATGCAGTTGTTTGGGTGGGATCTTGCAAAATTGAGAGGCTTTGGCTGATGGTTCCATAAAATGGGAAAATAAGATTTCTTTTGTAATGTGGCTTGTCCCTCACATCTATGGTGCTGCAAGCAGGGGCATCAAAAGCTGCTCTGCTATTCCGGAAGCTACAGAGAAAGCAAACCCAGGTAAAAAAAAAAAAAAAAGGGTAAGAATTTCTTACCAGCCAGGGCTTCTGGCCTCTCTCTGTAAGAAAATTGGTTGAATGAATGGTAAAGGTAACTGTTTGTCTCCTCTGCAATGTTTTAATAAATAAGGAAAATGATTTGTGAGACTAGTCTTAGCTGTAGAAAATCCAGTGTATTTTGTGATATAAATTTGTCCGTGTTATTCTGTTATAGAGAGGGGTACCACAGGATAGAACACATGCTGTGAAACCCTGTAAGTCTACTGTTCATGCTGGCCCACAGACTGGTGAGGTACCAACTTTGCTGCAGGTCCCTGAAAAAGAAAAATTTAGATGAAGTTTCCCTCTCATCTTGTTTTATGTTCTTAAAAACTTGACCATATGGAGGTACACTCTCTTGGTCTCTACCAGCTGGAGGTTGGGAATTTTCAACTTCACGTCATGGCTAGCTTTAAGAATTCTCTGCGGCGGATCACAAGGTCAGGAGATCGAGATCATCCTGGCTAACACGGTGAAACCCCGTATCTACTAAAAATACAAAAATATTAGCCAGGCGAGGTGACAGGCACCTGTAGTCCCAGCTACTCAGGAGGCTGAGGCAGGAGAATGGCGTAAACCTGGGAGGCGGAGCTTGCAGTGAGCCAAGATCGCGCCACTGCACTCCAGCCTGGGCGACAGAGCGAGACTCCGTCTTAAAAAGAAAAAAAAAGAATTCTCTAAAGCAGTGAAAATCCTTTGCAAGCTCAAAAACGATTACCTTAAAGTACTTCTGGGAAGAGCAATGGTGACTGCCCCATACTGTGGCTCACTAACTAAGGCTTTGTCCTTTCACGATGGTGACCAGTGATCAATTCCTAGCTGAGGGAATGAATCCTTTCTGATTTAATACTTGTAGGACTTTTGCCATTGATTATTTTTCCTGTCAGACATAGCTTCTGATTTCTTGTCTTGAATTTTCTTTTCTCTGAGCTTGGGGCAACTCTAGATCTTGTAAAAACTGCTTGCCATCTCTTTAAAGACATCTCATGCATCCATGGTTAAGTCATAACCTTAGCTAGAGCTTATTGGTTTCATATGGGAGGAGGTTACTTGTGGTCAGAAATTCAAAAGCCAGAAATACCAGCTGTTTGTCCTGGCTAACGTCTGCTAAGAGAATATTTAAAAAGATTTTCTTCTGAGAGCTCAGTAGTTAAAAATTAACTGAATTAATGTTTATATTTGGGATATATGTGTACAGATATTGTTTTAAATCCCCTGCTCTTCTTTTGTAAAAACTTCTCAGACAACTGAATTCTGTTTCCCATTTACTACTGTATGTTCTTCCTTGCTCTTGTATCCAATCTTCGACTTTTGTAGACAGGGGAACAAGAAATTACTTTGCATCATGAGAAAAACTAACCTTGATGTATAATAGTTAGATAAGAAATATACTTTTAAAAATGACTGATGGCAGTTGCTTACAGTGGCTATTTATTAATCAAGGATGGCATTCCTTTCTTTGAGTGTTTACATAAGAAAAGCATGCTCTTGGATACTGACAAAGTATAGAATAGGATATGAGCTAATTAAAGAGTGGCCTAATTGGTGTTGGGTTGCCCAGCAGCCTAGAGGAAACGTCCTTTCAATAAGATACACTGTGAAAGCATTGCACTATCTTCTCCCATAGCATTTCCCTTTTGGGGGGCCCCAGAGTTTGCTGTAAAAATTAGATCCTTATCTTGTGGATCTGTTTTGCCTTCCAGCTATACCTGATAATTAGGCCCTCCTGACCCTTTTCCCTAAAACACTCCATCCTAAAGCCAATAACCTAATCAAGAAACTTAAGTCTTTAAGGAAATCTCCATGTGTAAGAGTGTCTGGTTTTCCTGGCCATCTTGACTGAACTTTTACCCATACCATTTTTCCTTAGTGTAAATAAAATATGAATTTTCTATTTTGCTTCACTTAAGAATTATCCCTTTAAAGATGCAAATTTGGAATTGCATGCCTGACAATTGTTAGGGCCTGGAACAGGTAATCAAGAGACTGATGGTCTAACATAAGAAAGAGAAACTTAAAAAACAGTCAAATAACAAATCTTATCACTCTACCAAATCTGCTTCTGTCTGTGTTCTTGAATGTGTCATGTGTGTGATGTGTCACTATCAAAATATATGAAAAAGCTCTAATTAATTGGCTTAAAAATATTAAGTGCTTAAATAAAATATTTTGTCAAGAAAATAAAAATCTAAATGCCCTTTTGTTCATGTCACTCTAATAATCTTTGAAAAATAAAGACAGTTTTAAAGAATTTTGGTAAAACTAAAATGTCTCCAAAATTTACACATTTTGTCTGAATGAGGCAGATCAGGTACAATTTTTTTTGCTAGATGCTCTAAGGTTATAACACTGTTCTATGACTTTTAATTATCGTTCAACTTGGCTGCTTTGGAGGCATTAGATTCTAGGTGATGCCTGGGGACATGTGGAGTAGCCATGCTCCCTACCAGTGATGGAAAGAGTCTGACACTATCTGCAGTTCTGTCCTGTGTCACAGGCTCTACACATGAAACACAATTAAAATTGTTTACATTTAAAATAAGAGGTATGTGTTACTAATAAAAAGGTATAGGAACATGTTGTTTTCAAAAGTAATTTTGTCTTATTTAGAGAAATTAAGGATTGCTTTAAATATTTTAAAAATATAGGATAAAACTGAAGGTTTAAGCAAGATATAAAAGGTTTGGGAAAGAGTAATCTTGTTTAAAAAAATTCTACGTGGAGCAAGTTGGATAAAATTAAAAATATATTATTTAGTTTTTCCATAAATTGAACATCAAAATAAAAGCACACTGATGCAGGGCCAGAATCTGAGCTCGTGGGTCTCAATAACAGGGTTTTCTTACAGCATTAATCTGCTCTTTAACAGAAAATTGTAAAGTGTTATAAAAGATTTGTGGAAATATTACCATAAGATTGGATCTATTTGTTTACAAAGTTTTATTAGGAATTGAGTTAATAATATAGTAATGCAAAGGTGAAATTTGTCTTTTTCTTTTTAACAAGATTTTCATGTAATATTAAAAGATAAAGATTTTTGTTTGCTTTTTGAATAAATTATAAGAAAAAGAGGGGAGAGAGAAGAGAGATGAGACAAATTCAGTTGGCCTCCTGCTGTCTTTATTAGGTCTTGTTTTTTGGAAAGCTATGTCTGTCCTTTATGAGTATAGGTTTTTCCTTTAAAAACCTTTGAAAAGTTTTAAAGTATCATTTTGGCTAATAATTTAACTTATATTGACTTTGGATTCTGTATTGTGACATCAAGTATTTTAAACCTTTGATATATGATAAACTTTCAAAAGCAAAGTCAAATTCAGTCCTTTTTTGACCTCACTCATCATTTAAGTATTAGGTTCCCTGAAGTCCAGAAGAGACATATTTGGTTTATTTGGAATATTAAAACCATACAGGATACATCATCAAATATAAAATGATGTTTAACTTTCTTTGGGTTATGTCATATAAATGTGTTGTTAGTATTTGTTCCAGAATAGTATAAGATTCCTATATGTTAGGAATATGTTATTAGTAATAATTATGATTGTTACGTAAAATTTTTGTGTGTCACAGAGATGACAGATTTCTTTGTTGATTATGGCTTAAACTGTCATTGCCTTAAGATTTTTGTCATCCACAGATAATTGTCCTGTTTTGATCCCTTTCAAAAGGTGGTTTATAATCAAGCTATAAGATTCTGTGGGTATCTGTTGAATGCAGCTCTCTGATAACTTTGGAAATTTTGTCATTGAAATAGAGGAGAAAAAAGGAACTTCTAGGACTCATGGAAAGCTGATGTGTTTATGACGTGGAAAGCTGATATGTTCATGATGTAGAAAGTTGATACTGGACTGCTGGCCCAATACCAGGCATAATAGGAGTTAATTACATAGACCAAACTAATAAAAGAGCCAAATAATCTTTTCATTATTATTTTGTTTAAAACATTGCTAATTCTTTTATTTCGCAGAGTCCAGAAACCCTTTCTTTTGATCTATTTATTCCTTTTAACAATTGGGTAAAGTATATGCCTATGAGCAAAATTTGGAGCATATTTCTTTTTTTCTACCTGATTTCTCCAAAATTTGAAAACTATTTGTAAGTATACTTAATTTATGACAGTCTAGTAATTTGCATAAGTTCAATAAGAACCTATTTTCTCTTGTAACAGGACACCATTGGAGACACTGGTTGTTTTTACCAGATGTTGACCAGAATGACATACTTTCAGATATAAAAAGACAGCTTTAATGAATCAAAGTTGACTTATGGAGCCAATTAAAGCTACTTGGTTTTATCTAAAGGCTCTAGAAAAAGAAGTAAAAAAATAAAAAAAAAGAACAACAAAAAGGCTCCTTTGGAAAACTAGTATCATGTCTTGTCTATGCAGTCCCTGTACCTGTGGTAAGTAAAGAATGTCACTTTCTGACAGGTCTATGAACCCCTGTTACCTTGGGACCTTGGGAAGAGAGTCATCTACCCAATGCATAGAGGACTTATAGGCACAGATAAATCTGTGGGTGGGCTCGAGGCTTTAAAAGGTCTAATCTGAGATTGCTTATGAAAAAAGTTCCAACAAAGCCAATTTACAAAGAGCTTATATGACAAATAATTATTCTTGCTCTACTTTATGCAAATAATCAGGTGAAATATAACAAGACTAAGACTTATTTTGCAAATAAGTTTGTCTAACTATGATTTGTCTCTAAGAAAAATGGGGACCGGAGAAAAAATCATTTCAGAAGAAAACATTATAGTACATATATTGTTAGATTCTAGCCTTGTCCATTATTTTTGCATCTTTATTAATTTCTGCAATTCAGATTGAATCCTGAATTCTTTCTTGCTTACAAGTCCCCAAACTAATGCTTTCAACTTTTTCTTCCATTTTTCTGATTTTGACTCAATGAAATTGATACTACCTTTCTCCTGAGGTCCTGCAAGATAAAGTTTACTCCTTGTAATATAAGCAAGAAAAAATGTGTCTATTGCTACTGTCCTCCTCCTCTGTAACTAGAGATGCTTTGCCTCTAACATGTGGATGGATTGTGCCCAAAATTAAGCTTCAGTTTTATTTTGTTTCCATAGAAATGCCCCTTATTAAAAATTTGCCTTCATCACATATAGAGGCCTAGCCCATCTGCAATGCCACTACCTGGAATGAGACACAGCTGTTTGAACTGATATACTCTCAGGACTAAAAACTAACTAAAAAGATATGGCACAGTACATCTAAATTTGCTCTTTCCTGTTTATTCCAATTTGTATTTCTCAGAACCTATGACCCAAATCACTCTCTACTAGTGACACCATGTCTGATTGGTTCTTGGGGTTATATACCTGGATTACAAGGGCTTCAGAACAACTCTACACGGACTTCTGAAGCTAGGATTTTATTCCTTATATTAGGACTCATTATCTTGTAGTCTTCTGTTAACCACCAACCTGGCACCCATGAATACATGTAGACAGTGGCAAAGTGGTTTCACTCTTCTTACCTTGGGGCCAACCCCTATCCCAAGTGCAGCCTCTGTCAGCAGGAAGAAGTTAGAATGGCTGTCAGTCTTTTTCCATCTCTGTAGCTCTCACCTTAAGAATAAGGGGTGTTGAACCCCAAAAGAGACTATTAAAACTGCCTTTACAATTTTGTTTCAAAAACAGTGAAAAAAATTATGACAGTAAAAGAGACCTGTCCTAACCAACTCTATCATGTCTTTAACCACCAAACTGCCCTCAGTAGTTCCTGGGTGTGGTCCATACTAACTTTGGGAGAAAATCAATTTATTGTTTAAATGATAATAGCTCTTCTCAAAATCTAAACTGCCTCTGTAAAATTAACAAAAAGTCATCAGGTTAGGAGGATGTGAGGTGCTTGAATTCATAGTTAAATGATTACCAGTCATTATTTCAGAGGTCACAAAATTTGCAACTTCCCTGTAAATAACATCATTATTGTAAAATCCAAGATTGGCCTTTTAAGATGTCTTTTCAGGCATTTCTGATGACCAGATGGCCCCACCCAGAAGCAGACTCACTACAAGCACACCATTTTCCACACTCCTATGATATTGTCTCCCACCAGCCAGTAGCACCCATTCCCTACCCCACTGCCTGCCTACCTATACTTGAAAAACTCTAGCCTGCAAAATTTTCAGGGAGGCTGATTTGAGGAATAACACAACTCTGGCCTTCCATTTAGCTGGGTCCATGTGTATTAAACTCTTTCTCTATTTCACTTCCCCTGCCTTGATAAATCAGCTTCATTTGCACAGTAGGCAAGAAGAACCTGTATTATAATTAAGATCTGGATGGATTTCAAAGTGTTGTTTGGTTAAGAACTATAGAGAAGTCAATTTTTTATAGAAATTTCTTATTTGAATAAATAAAACTAACAATTCTTTATCCAGTGGGTTTTATTAATTAAATTAAATGGAAATTGGATAGGGAAGCACTAACATTAGATGTTGGATCTTAGATAATATTCCAGGGGAAGCTGCTATGATACACTTGCTTTCATAATTAAATTTATGCAAATTATGCTAGAATATTTAAGGAAAAAAAATGCAATGGTTAAAAAATATTCCAAGGGATTAATTTTAATTGTACTATTAATGGTTTTCTTTAAAAGAAAAACGTTCAATAAATGGTTAGAACAGAAACTATGTGGGTCATTGCCAAGCTTCAGTGATGTACACATCTGAAAGTGTAGTCAATTGATATCTAATAAATACACAAGTTAAAGGGCAGTTGTTCTTGTTATCACTTTCCAAACCAGTAAAACAATGCTGAGCCTTCACAATCCAAGTAATTCAATCAAAATATCAACTTCCAAGGTTTAGGTTAAAGTTCACATTCTCTTTTTGTTTTTTAATTGACAAATGAAAATTGTACATATTCATGGTGTACAGTGTTTTGAAATATGCATATATCGTGGAATGGCTGAATCAAGCTAATTAACATATGAATTACCTCAAATACTTACCATTTGTTATAAGAACACTTAAAATCTACTCTCTTAGCAATTTTTCAGTATATAATACATTGTTGTTAATTATAGTCATCATGTGTATAATAGATCTCTTGAACAAAGCTCACGTTCTGCTTAATGCCTTCCCTAATACCTACAAACAGAATAATATTCTCCACTTCCGGTGTACACAGAGATATGTATTTGTGGTTTTTTCCATACATACACAAATTTATATATGTATGCTTTCCTTGTAAGATTCTTTTGCTGGGTATTCTGTCTGTGTCTGTACAATTCACAACCCTTCCACACCCCACAATGGGCCCTGTGACCTCTATGAGCCAAATTACCCAGGCTCCTTTTATCTTTTGCTGATACTTTGCTTTGACAGGGTATAAAAGGTGGGTAGAATGGAGAGTTAGGAGTACTTCCTCTCTCCACTCCTTTCCTACTTGGTCACAGTCCTGGGAAAGATTTCATTGTTCTAACGACACATCTCTTGTTGGGTAAATTCTATATCACAGTTCTCGCTCTTATCCATCTAGTTTTTGAGGTAAGTGACATATTCTCATTATAGCTAGTCCCTGGGTCTGCTGGTTAGTTTTCTTAATCCTATCCATATTCACTAAATTTTTCCTTTACCTAATATTCTCATACTATTCTCAGTATGCAATCCATTTTCTACTTCAACCCAGCAAGTATACTCCCAAAGAGAAGAATTTAGGCACTCAGCTGTTTTCACAGTGCTTTATACAATGCCTAGAATAGAGAGGCACTCATTAAATGTTTTTGCAATACGTCAATGAATAAATGGAAACAGTATTAGGTTAGCTATGGTGCAAGAGAAAAAAATTAGTAAAAACAATGGCCCTTATTCTAACTAATGAAGGTTACAATCTAAGGGAGAAAAGAATACAGTAGTTCATACATTCAAGGCTAGACTTGGTAAGTAACAAGTCACAGGCCTCCATTTTCATATTCCAGAAAAGGAACAATCCTTACTATTAGTAAAAAAAAAAAGAAAAAAGCTACCTAACACTGGGTTAAATATATGTGTGTATATATGTACACGTGTGTGTATATATGTACACGTGTGTGTATATATGTACACGTGTGTGTGTGTGTGTGTGTGTACACACACAGAGAGACAGAGAGATTCAGTAATCTCACAAATTTCATATAAGGTAAACAAAGATAAAAAGAACAACAAACCAACACTTCTTTGCCTCATGGGTGTGCTGGCAGCTTTGATTAGTTAATATTTATACAGCACTTTGAAGATGAAAAGTGCTAAACATTATCTAACAGCTCTGTAAATGCAAATTTGTCAGGTCTTATGAAATTTAACAGAAATTAGAGAGTGACAAACTACACACACCTACACACACACACACACACACACACACACACACAAAGCTCAACCAAGGCTTTCCATTTAGAGGGGCCAGATGGGGAAGAAAGTACTTTCTCCCTAGGGCAGAGAATCAAGCTAATCTGTACCCCACCCCTACCCTCACTCCCACCAACACACAGGCTGCAGAAACGTTTAATTTAAAGCCTGAAAGATAATGCACTGTGCAACAGCATGTAAATCAATGTTTTATTAAAGCCTGTTAATTACTATGCAGAAAAATGCAAATCGCAATAAAACACATCAAAAGCGGTTTCATCCCTGCTGTGTTCTCAGTGGAGCAATTACCACACACCTTGCTTTGGTAGGTGGGGGTAGAATATAACTGGGCCGGGTTGGAGGTAGTTTTACCTCTTGCCTGCGGAAACTGCAGAATCCTCCAATCATTTCCTTGCACCAGTCAGAAGTACAAAATTTCCCCACTGCCATTTTTTTAAGTTGTATTTTTAAAATGCTTATGCTTTCCTCTTCATTGACTTGAATATGCTTAGTCTAAGAGGCTTGCCTGGCCGGATAACCTTTTTACACAAAAGAGAGGAGCTTACATACCATAGCATTTCTCTCTAACTTGTCCATTAGTTAGAAGGCTTGGATTTAAGATCATTAAGCTTGTCCTTTTGTGTAATTTTATTTATTCAGAATTTATGCATATAAACTAGACATTTGATTAAATTGCCAGAACCATAGCCTTAATTTTTCAGCTGGTAGGTCAGGATATGAGCTCAGGTTTACTGGGATTTTTTTATTTGTCATAGACATGAAAAAGGCATGTGGGCGACAAATCCTCCTTAAAGAATACTGGAATGATGATAAATAATATCTACTGAAATTGAATGCAAACATACAGAAAATAAGGGAAAAAGTAAAGGAATAGAGAAAATGCAATACCAAGTGAATTCTAAGAAACACTGTATGAAAAAATGTCTTAAAAAATAGTAAACCAATTCTTCAACTGCCTTGAAAGTGGAAGTTTTTAGTAACTAAGGTAGAGAGGAAGAAGCAGAAGCTATTATTGCCATTATAATCCATAATCTTATTTTATACTGGAGTTTGTGGAACTCTTTCATTTCAAAGGAGGCCTTAAAAGGCTTCACTGCTATGCATTTTGTTAAGTAAATAAGGCATAATAAATAAACTACAGATAATAATATATCGTACAAGCTCTAAAAAGTTAAATAGGCCTTTAAGGCTCAGTGATTTTTAATATATTAAGCAATTGGGTATCCATGACAAAATAAACTGAAATTGCTGCAATTTCATATGGCTGATACCTTGAACACTTAGTAGCTAAGTGAACTTTCAGTGCATATAGTTTATGTTATTTATGTGTAATAGAATGCATATGATAATCAACTTTTCCATTTCTCAAGCAATGGGTTTTAAAGATCAAATGAGACACCGTATGTGAAAGTGACTTAAAACTGTAATGAACTCTACAAATATTAGGTTTTATTTGGTGTTTCAAATAATGTAATACCTTTGGAAAAAGAACAAAATATCAATCTATTCACATTTAAATTTCCAAGGCAGCGATAATAGTCATCATCATCACTATTCTTTCTTGTGATCTGATCAAACATCCTTTTCCAATCCATGTCTTCATATTAAAACAGCTCGTAAGCAAAGATTCCCCCCAACGCACACATACCCATAAGGAAATAAAAGGTATGAGGGAAAGGAGCATGCTTGTCTGGCATCTCTGACTTGTGCTTCTGTTTTTTTCCTCAGTTTGGAACTTTCTGAGAATAGGCAACTAACAGAGAAATTTTCTTGTATGCAAATACATATTTCTTTAAAATATGTGGTTGTGTAATAAGTGAATAATTCCCCAAAAGCGGCTATCTCCCATGTAATAATCTTCCCCACTCCCAATAACTATAATGGTACTCAATACTCTAATAATTTTATGAAGAATAAAATTCTGGTGTCCTAAGTTACCTATCAGAATGTACTTTCCTGTATAAATAGTATTATGAATGGTAGCTACATATATAATTAAAATACTTCCATTGGCTCCATGTGTTAAGTGTGTGTGTCTCTCTGTGTGTGTGTGTGTGTGTGTGTGTATGTAATTTCATTAGTTTTCTGAGGTCAATGCTACATATATAATTAAAATACTTCCATTGGCTCCATGTGTTAAGTGTGTGTGTCTCTCTGTGTGTGTGTGTGTGTGTGTGTGTGTGTGTGTGTATGTAATTTCATTAGTTTTCTGAGGTCAATATTGAACAAATTATTAATTTAATTATTTGCTTAATAAACTTTTTAAAATTCGTAATACAACTTTACAAATCAACTGTTTTTGTGTATATCACGCCAAGTGTCAGGTTTCAGACTATGCTGAGGTCTGAGGGGAGTGGGTGGATGGGTGGAGGATAGATGAAAGAACACTGAAGGGGGGCCATGGGCAGGTGAAATATGGTTTTATTCAGCAGTTGTCTCACACTATCTGCCTTTGTCTCGGCTGCTCGGCTCTCTGCTCTGGTTGTAGCCTCTTAGCAGCCAGCTCGGAGGCTCCTATGACTCCCACACATACAGCTGTACTCTCTGGCACACTTGCTAGTTCCTGGCTCCCTCCTGTCCATCTGCAAGACAGCAAGCTTTCTTTTACAGGGTCAGCAGCATTTCTTTCTTTCTCAGGGCACATGCTGCATGTACAGTGTCAACAGGACAGTTAAACCTTTTACAAACAATAGTGACTTTGAGACGAGTATGAGCTTACACAAACAAGTTATATAACAAGAGGAGTTGTGCACCTGCACTCCTAACTTGCTGAGTCATGCAGGCCTGGATGTCTGTCTCCACCTATCCTTGACCAAAGCACATCCATTTACCTTACAGTGTGTTTAGTCCATTTGCAAATTGAGAAATATTTATTCAGCAAAATTTATTATAAGGATACTTTGAGCGCCATATTCTTGGTCAGACTACCATCCCAGGAGCCTTGGTAGTAGTGTAAAGTATCATGCTCACTAACATCTACCTCCAACTGGAATGTCTTCACTATTTACCTGATGGCAATTCTTCCTTTGATTAGTCCCCAGATTCTGCAGAGACTATATGCCATGGTCAATAGCAACTGTGTTCCTCAAATGTATGTTAACTTAGCCCCTGTTTTTATAAATGAAATATAATCAGGCAATTATTAGCAGTTATATCTATTTCCTCAATGTCAACTTATATAGTTTTATTCTTTATTTTTGTTTTTATGCATTAAAATAATATTAAAAACAGTGTTTAATCAATGTTGTTTTAACAAATTGAAATAATAGCCCAAATGAAAATTTTAATTCTTCTATTCTTTAGGCTATATTACATTGGCTATTTTTATAAATGCAAAGAAGACCTAAGTATAAATTTTATAATTGTAACTAAAATGTAACATAAGAAAATGAGAATGTCATGCTTACTGATTCCAAAAATATTCCAAATGTTATTTTTATTTTCTTCCTTCTCATTTCTTTAACATTATTTAATAAACTTACTTCAATATTTAATATGTGATCATTGATAAATGTTCCTTTACCTATAGCCTCATGCTAAAGTTAGCTACGATAACTTTCACTACAAGATATGTATGCAAAAGTTGATAGCATTTCTCCAAATACTTATGACAATTGAATTTCAATCTAAAATATTTCTATTTTAAAAAATCAGAAATTTTACACGAGAATTCTTATTTTGACCAAGATGGAATAACTTTTCCACTGAAACAACTTCTAAAATTTAAATATATACATATACATATTCATACATGCACATATATAATATGTATGAAACAATATGGCATTTGTTTGCCATCTTTCAGGGATCACTGTTCTATATTGCCATATAAACCATACATTTTTCAAGGCATTGAACATCATCAGGCAATATAGTGCAGTGATCCCTGAGAGATGGTGAACAAATGAGTCAAGCCATACTATTGGCCAAGCTTGCTGCAGGGAAGAAAACTGAGGCAGAACCCAGCATGTGGCCTGAATTGAAGAGACTGAGCTAGAAGTCTGGAGTGACCAAGTTGGCTAAAGTTCAAAAGTAGATTACTGAAGATGAGGGAACTGCACAAAGAAACTCCAGCAACGTGCAGAAGGTCCCCTGTGCGGGTTCTGCAGAGTACTGATCAGTGCCCATATGTGACGAAACTACCCGAGGCTCAGGAAAGAAGAAATCACAAAGTTTAGAGGGAGCAGCACCCAACACTTACAGAGAGCTGCAAATAATGTCTATTCCTTCCAGTCACACCGGAAAACTTTATAATTAATTGTATATTGGGAACAATATTCAGAATATTCTTGACTTAGTAGTAAGGAATGATTAGCCCTACACTACATATGAATTTGGTCTTGCCTAACAAATCTTAAAAGCAAGACCAAAGCAGGTTAAACTTTTTGTAAGTAACTCAGCTGAAGTCCAGAGAAAAAGCTGAAGCATATTTAGAGAAATACAAAAATATCTAGCACCCAAGAAGGCAAAATTCATAATAATTGGCATCCAGTTAAAAATTATCACATATGCAAAAAGCAGAAAAATGTGACCCAAAATAAGGAAAAAACACTAGAATTTAAAATAATCAAAGTTTAAAATAACCCAGAATTGATAGAAATAGTAGAACTGAATTAAAGACAAAAATATTGAGAGAAGTATTCATTCTATATTTCATGTTAAAAAAGTTAAGCAGATACAAGTAAGATACAAAAATACCCAAATCAAAATTGTAGAGATTAAAATGAAAATGTCTGAGATGAAAAATACATTGACTAAGATTAATGGCTGATTAGACATTACAGGAAAAGATTACAGAAATAAAATATATAGGCAAGAGCGATTATCCAATATGAAACATAGGAAGAAAAAATAATTAAAAGAAAGAAACAGAACAGCAGTGGGCTGTGAGACAACTACAATAGCCTAACATCTGCAACTGGAGTCCACGAGGATGGGAGAAGAGAGATCAGATACATTATTTAAAGAAGAGCTAAATGCTTTCCAAATTTGAGGAAAAGTGTATGTCCACATATCTAAGTAACTAACAAACTCAAAACACAAGAAACAAGAAGAAAATTACACCAACGCACATGATAATCAAATTGTACAAAATAAATAAGAAGACGAAAATCATAAAAGCAGTTACAGAACAAGAATCATGTCCAGAGGGAAAAATAACAAAACTGCAGATTTCCATCAGAAACAATATAAACAAGAAGAAGGTGGAACAACACTTTCGAAGTACTGAAAGCAAAAATCTGCCAACGTTGAATTCTTACATTCAGTAAACATACTTTTCAAAATGAAGAACTAAGGACATTTTCTTTTTTTTTTTTTGAGACGGAGTCTTGCTCTGTCACCCAGGCTGGAGTGCAGTGGCGCAATCTCGGCTCACTGCAAGCTCCGCCTCCCGGGTTCACGCCATTCTCCTGCCTCAGCCTCCCGAGTAGCTGGGACTACAGGCGCCCGCCACCTCGCCCGGCTAGGTTTTTGTATTTTTTAGTAGAGACGGGGTTTCACCGTGTTAGCCAGGATGGTCTCGATCTCCTGACCTCATGATCCGCCCGTCTCAGCCTCCCAAAGTGCTGGGATTACAGGCTTGAGCCACCGCGCCCGGCCAGGACATTTTCATATATTAAAAATGGAAAGTATTCATCAGAAGCAGATGACCATGATGAGAAACACTAAATAAAATTCTTTACATTGAAGGGAAATAATAAATGCATATCTGGATCTACACAAAGCGATTAAGAGTACCAAAAATAACTGAGTAAATATTTTAAAAATTTCGTTATTGTTTAAACCACTTTAAAAGATAATTGTTAAAAGCAAGAATACAATATATTGTAGAATTTATAATGTGTAAAAGTAAAATATATGACAATAAAGCCTAGGAGGGGAGACATACAAGTATACTGTTGTAAGGTTCTCATTCTATATGCGAAGTGGTATAATACCATGTGACGTAGACTATGATAATTTAAAGGTGTGTAATAAAAACCCAAATCAACCATTAACATAGCAAAACAGAAAATTATAGCTAATAGCCTACAAAGAAAGTAGTCAATGATCAAACTATAAAAGTATTCCAATGAAAATAAGAGACCAGAGAAACATAATCAGTACTACTTCAACATTTTACTAGAAGGGCTGGGTAACACAATGAGACAAGATGAGTTAGATAAAGATCAGAAGGAAAGAACCCTAATTATCATTATATCTCAAATATGCGTGTCTTCTAAAAGAATTCAAGAGAATTTATACACAAATATGGGAAATGAAAAGAGAGTTCAGCAAGTTTGCATGATATAAACCCAGTCTTCAAAACTGATTAGCACTTTTTAATATCAGAAACAACTAACTTGAAAACACTGTAATACTTTTCAGAAAGCATTCCATTCATAATGACCACTAAATACTATGAGGACTCTTGGAATAAATATAAAAGTTAGTAAAGGAAAAATTTGAGACAATATTATAAAACTTCACTGAAGAATAAAAATGAAAATGGCACAAATAAGTAGAGAACAATTCAGTGCTTATGATAAATTAAGGCAATATTTTTAAATTGTTGCCCTATGCACATACATATAGGCCAAATTAATCTGAATGTATGCTTTAATGCTATTAGGTATTCATGTAATACATTCATTAGTACAATTGCAATTGTTTCTTTAAACCACCCAAAACAGTATTATTGGTTTCAGTAAAATTCCTTGTACCATGTAATCATTATCAGGGCATAACTCTTCTAATAACGGTCAGATTTATTAAGTGTTTAATACATTCATAAAACATAAAGCACACATTGACATAAACATTTACTATTTTTTCAGTTGTAAAACAAAATATGTTTATCGCAAAATACACAAAAAAAATTTTGAAAATACATGAAAGTGCAAGCAAGAAGTCAACCATAATCTCGCCATCCCTATAAGCAGTGCATATATTTTTGGTTTATATTTTTCATTACTTTTATACATTTATTTTATTGATTTTTATATTTCTTAAATATTTTCAGATGCTATCCTACATTTAAATGGATAATCCAGAGGTGCTGAAACATGTATTTCTGTAACTAAGCATAAGTCTACTGAGCAGCCATCTGCTTATAAAGTGTGACTTAAAGAATCCACAGGGCAAAGTCAGTAGCAAGGTGCACACTGGGGATACCTGCACAGCAAAGTCAGAATATACAGACATTTAAAAAATATTTTGTTTTAATTTCATTCTCATCAGCAGCTCTCTGCTTGCAAATATTTTTACTCAAAAACAGTTTGAAGTAAACATGTATTGCTTTGACACACAGCTAATTTTAAATTCATTATTTTTTATTTTTGCCAGTTACAAATCATTTTCTGTTGTCATATTATTTCAACAGAAAAGGGCAAATCCTATTTCTTTTTTCTTGAAAACAAGTGACTAAGCCTCCATTCAATGACACACCCATGAGAAATGTTTTGCAATAAATAACAGCTCAAGGGAACTAAAATCTCCAAGTAGAATTCAGAAAACAGTACTGTTGTCTTGTGCTAAATAACACATTTGACATGTTGTGAAAACACCAGAACTATGCATACTATATGATCATGGTTCTCCGTTTTATTTCACTTGATCAATTTATTGTGTGTTATGAGGCATAAAAAGTAATTTATGTTTATGTACTTGATAAATTGTGATTAAAAACCACTGGTGCTCATCATGTATCTACATACTCCTTATGTTTTCCTAGCCACAAAGCTTCTAGGTGGGGTCACATAATAAACTTTTGCAATGGAACATCAAAAGAAGGAACGCAGGATGTGTCACCTGTTACCGAAGCAGTTAAGAATGAGTTTTTTCCATCCTCCCTCTTTCTTCACAACTAGAAACAAAGTACACATAGGTCACAAAGTTCTAAAAGGAAACAGCCTAAGTTCTTAATTCTTGAAAGACAATTGTGCTGCAGAACCTCCTGTTCTTCATGAAGAAATAAATAATATTTTTGATGAGCCAATAAAAGATAGGTATTGCTTTCTTACTACAGTGTAGTCTAGTTGGATCATTTGGCATTGTCGTATTGCTTTGCAGTAGTTCAAGTATGTGTGTGTGTGTGTGTGTGTGTGTGTGTGTGTGTGTGTAGGAGAACACATATGGAAGTTGAGTAACCAGAGGAAAAGACTGTGCCCATTACCAATTTATCTCCTCTGAGCTCCAAATTCACTCCTTAGCGCTGGCTCTGACATAATGACCTAGACTCTACATATTTCTTCTTAACAGCTAGAATCATGTTATTTTTCATCAATAGAGGGTGGAGAGAGACATTACAGGAGAAAGGGACTGTTCTTCCTGTTCTCCACTAGTAAAGGGACTGTTCTTCCTGTGCTCCACTAGTAAAGAGAGGAGAGAGAGAGAGAGAGAGAATGTGTTTGTCCACATCCACAGTCATCCTACCCCAGCTGCACACCCAGAACGTACTGTCCCTCAGCAACTCCGCAGCAGCCCAGGTTGCGGCCTGGTGACTATCACCAACTCCATTCCAGTATCTCTTTGAGCATTCACCCATCAGCTTCAGGAAGCCAGTGTTGGAGGAGTATGTTCAGCAGGCGTCCCAACCTTACATGCCAGGCCGCATGCCATTGCCAGCTATTGGGCTCCTAACACTTGATTCCTTTTTGACTACCTGCCAGTCAGTCTCCATTCGACTGCAGCTAAGGCTGTTTCCTGCTTTCACGACAACTTTGAACCAGCACTGGTCTATAGGTTAACTTGGTTTACCTACTCTGACTGGTAGGTGAACTTTCCTACCAGTCAGTAGATTAAAACTGTACCTTTTCCATTGAGGTCTGAATCCCAGTTGTTGCAGGTGGTGGTACAGCAGTTCTAAGTTGTCCTTTCTTATGTAGTCTCATCCAGTTTTACAAAGCCCTTCAGAGTTCTCTTTACAAAGATGGTCTTTAATGTTACTCCCCTATTATAGTTCAATAATTGCTATGTTAAACCTTCCCTCATCAAATTAGTATGCCGGTTTTGTCTGTCTTGTAATTGGTCCTAGACTAAAACACTAGCCTAACCTAACTAATGAGCAAGTTATAGTAGGGAGATTTCAAATCAGAAGACTAACCCCTAGGAATAATTTAGATTACATGCTATAGAATACATGGAAGCTACTGTAGATTATTATACTTAAGCTCAAACCTCTTCAATTCCAAATTGAAAATAATTTTGTATTTAAAGAAAATACATGTGGGAGTCAAAATGGGCTACAGATTGAATTTGTGTCAAGATAAGGGCATTATAGCTATCCCCTTGTGAGCTATTTGAGGAAGGTCCAACAGGAGACATTTTTGTACTAAATAAAACATAAATTCAATTAATTTTGATAGTTAAAATTATGGATCTCTCTCTCTCTCTCTCTATATATATATATATATAATTATAATTAAATTTTAGAACTACCATAGACAATAGTTTTATTATTATTATTTTCTTGATAAAACCACCTCAGGAAAGTTAATTTTAAGCCTGAGGTCACACAGCTTTACTCCATTACACAGTCAAGAAAATGGAGAGATAGCTATGTTAAATCATTTTCCGATGCTACTACCAGTCAGTGTCAGAGAGAGAGAGAGAGAGTCCTACTCCAGAGCCTTAATTCTTAACCTTTAAGTTACAGCACATCCTGTGCAGTGGTCCCAAAAGAATTGTTAATCAGCCCGGCGCGGTGGCTTAGGCCTGTAACCCCAGCACTTTGGGAGGCCGAGGTGGGTGCATCACCTAAGGTGGAGCTCGAGACCAGCCTGACCAACATGGAGAAACCCCGTCTCTGCTAAAAATACAAAATTAGCCGGGCATGGTTGCACATGCCTGTAATCCCAGCTACTCGGGAGGTTGAGGCAAGAGAATCGCTTGAACCTGAGAGGTGGAGGTTGCGGCAACTGCACTCCAGCCTGAGCAACAAGAGAGAAACTCTGTCTCAAAAAAAAAAAAAAAAAAAAGGTAGGGGAAGGTTTTTAAATGAATGATCTCTTTGATGATTAATTTTATATATCAACTTGACTATGCCATAGGGTGATGAAATATTTGGTCAAACAGTATTCTGGGTGTTTTTGTGAGGCTGTTTTTGGATAACATTTAAATCAATACACTGAGAAAACTCTCCATAATGTAGATAGGCCATATCCAATCAGTGATGGTCTGAATAAAACAAAATGGCTGACTGTCCTTTGAGTAAGAGTAAAAGAAATTTCTCCGGTCTGACATCCTTCAAATTGAATAATCGGCTCTTGTTTTTAATAGCAGTTTCTGGCTATTGGACATTAACTGGGGCAATAGCTCTGTATATTTTGTGCACACATGATCTCTCTCTTTCTCTTTGTATATATAAATATGTATTTTTAAAGTTTATATATGTAAACTTTTAAATATATATTCTGTTTCTCTAGAGAACCGTGCCTTATAAATACAGTATCCAAGGTAGTTATGTTTTAATGAAGCACAATACCCAATACCTATTTAAGAATTAATCATCCTTCCAAAAATTGTAAATAGAAGAAAGCAACAACAACAACAAAAAAAAAAAAAAAAAAAAGGAAGGCAGGAAGGGAGGGAGGAAGGGAAGGAGGAAAGAAGGAGAGAGGTTGATTAAAAAAAAAGAAAAACTAAACAGCATATACATGAGAAGTGTTAACTCAGGAAAAGGGTCAGCAGGAATGATTATAAGGAACAAGCACATGGCAAAAGGAGATGAAAATATAATACTTTCTGTATGTGTTATTTTCTGGAGTTTGTCCATGGAAAGTTAGAACTACAAATCCTTTTTCTTACTAAAACTGAGAGATAAACTGCAGTAGAATAGGAAATGCAACAAATATATTTTTCGCTGTACCTTTACACAGTCTTAAATACACATGTTAAGTCTAGAGTCACAAGCATTATTCAAGACTAATTTTCAGTATCAAATTTGGTGTATCTATGCCAGAAAATATACCAGGCATTTATTCAATAGCTTTGCAAACCCCTTTCCGCAGTGAATCTACCCCTATGAATATCTAAGCAGCATTAATCTCGTATCAAAGACAGAGTTTTCTTGTTTATATAGGAAATGCCAATATGCTGATATCAAAAATAAACGATTCATAGACAAACTAGGCTCAGCGATGCAGTTAAGTCAATAAAGAAGAACACTTCCATTTGCTTTATTTTAATTTTACTCTCAGGCAATCCCTAGCTATGCTGCACTGTCATTTAGAAATTTTCCAATTCCAAGTAAGAAATGAAAGTGTTTTAATTTAAAAACAATTATAATGTAGAATAAATATTAATCTCCAGTGTCTGTTATGATGTATTGGTCTATATAATTAAGAAAGTGTAAATATTATAAAGTTCAGTTTACAAAAATATTTGAGATTTTCCATTTTCTACTAAACTGATGGGAGCTTGTTTTTTGAGCCACTAATTTTTGGGATGGTGTATATGCAACAAAAGTTAACTGATACATTTACCCCATACTTTCGTTATGTTATCTCATAAAATATTAGAATATGCTTAGAATATTAGAATAATGATATTCATTCACATTAAAACCCAAGTGTTGATTTAGATGACTAGGAAGATTTAGAAATCAAAAACATGTTAATGTTCTGGAACAAATGCAGTCAACTCTATACATAAATACCCAGATGGTTTCATAAATATCTATGCTGTTTGCTTGTTTTTTTATGAACTAGCCTAAGAGGATATTCTGTTTTTAACAGTAATACTAAAATGTACTGAAGCCCCTATTAGAAACTATGATGAAAACTTTATAAGCCTTGCCTCAATTTTAACTTACAGTAACCCATAACATGTATGGGTTGATACATAATTAGTATCATCATCTCTCTTTTTTTAACCAATAAGAGAACTGGGTCTTGAAGGATTTATTTTTCCCAAAGTTTATCTAAGAAGCAGAAATGAAATTAAATAGTTCTGACTCTAGATCCTGAGTGTTTAATAATAAAATATGCTGCCTATAATTTTCCAGAAATGTAAGGAAGCAATGGCATTGTATATGATTTCAAAGTGGTTTTCTTCCCTTCAAATTCAACTGGAGATAATAAATGTGAAAAACACATGTAAATTTAATGCACCTAATTTGAACTGAAACAAATTTACTAATTCTCAGTCAACTCAGTTAACAACCTACTATATAAATTTATTGTTGTGATGTTACCATAATAAAAGTAAACTTAATAAAATGTAGATGCACATAAAAATAAACATTACTCATTATGCAATTAACTGGCTTTCACAAAGGTAATGGGTGTACAATGGTATTATATGAAAGTGGAAAATACAAATTCATGCTATGTAAGAGTAAAAACAAGTGGTCAAGACACTGAATGGAAGTTATGTTTATAAATTGAAAATTATCATATATTATTGCATAATCCTATATCTACAGGTCTAACATTTAGAATATTCTGAAAATTGAAAATAATTTGGTAAATTGGGTACCTTCTGGGCAAGAAAATCTGAAGTGATGTAAAGTGATTTATAGTCTTTATTTATGCCACTTAGTGTGATTATATACTTTATTGAAGAAATATTTTTGATTACTTGGCTCTGCCCGAAGCCCTGCAGGGATTATTATGTAACACAGAATCTATTTACTATATAAATTTTCTAAAGTTCAAAAAATCTTAATTCTAAAACAACATAAATACAAAAATGTTAGATAAGTGATTGTGGTCCCAAAGTATGATTTGAGCCTGAAATTAAGGCAATATATCTTTGTTCCTCATGCTTATAATAGACTAAATCAGTCATTTTCATTTTAGTATGAATAAGTGGTCAAATAAAAAATATGGAAGCATATTTTCATAAAGAGAAGAGGAAGGACAAAAAGAATCTGAAGCCATTTTCCTTAATTCCACCATAGTTGCTTTTAAGACATAAATATGTCAACACAGAAAAAATGAAATATGGCTTCAGAATGGAATACTAAACTTATAAATTATGGTAACATAAAGAGAAAATATGGACTTCCTTTTTTGGGGCCGGGGGTGGACTGGCATCTAAAAGCTTGAAAGTCACCACTTTTTCTTAACAAGTAAAAAGATGAAAAAAAAAAAGAAAAATCAAGAACTCTTCTTAGAGAAGGGAGGTCGCAGGGCAAATTGCTATACCCCAAATTGGAGAGATCAACAGGCAATCACAGATATCACAATTTACTGCAACAGAAACCCATGAGCAGGAACAACTGTCAGGATAGCGAAACCTAAACTGTAATTGATAAGTTGCTGGAGACTTGATGGGGCTGACTCTGAGGGTTAAAAATTCCAGGGGAATACAGTCATAGGGAAAGTCGGCTGCCTCCTGGTGTTCTACCAGGTCCTCACAGTGAATACTACAGAAAAATCCCCTTGTATATTGCTGGCAGGTGGAGAAGCAAGGGAACCATTTTGAAATAAATCAGACCATTCAGTTCTCTTAACAAAGTCCACCCTCAGGAAAAACTATTTTTACTGGAGTTTAACCTGCTGTAACTTTATCAGAGCCAAACTGACCTGGGAGGAAGAGAAATAGTCAGCTCCATCCCACTTTAGCCATCCTGTCCCAAGGGGTGGGGAGAAGCAGACTGGGAAACATGTATAAAGTGTAGTCCAGAGGCACAAGCTCACTAAAATAGAGATAATTAATCATAGGACTATGGAACACTTCTTCTTCCCCATACCTTACCCCTACATTATTAAAAGATTGTTTATAGCAGCCTCTTTGGCACAGTACATATGGCCAGCTTTTAAGAAAACATTACAAGATGTACTAAAAGGCCAAAACACAGTTTGAAGAGACACAGCAATCATCACAATCAGACTCAGATATGCCAGGAATGTTGGAATTACCGGACTAGAAATTTAAAACAACAATGATTAATATGCAAAGAGTCCTAATGATTAAACTAGACAGTATGTAAAAACAGATGAGCAATTAGAGCAGAGAGATGAAAATTCTAAGAAAGAATCAAAAGGAAACACTAGAGATCAAAAATACCTTTTAGAGGCTTGTTAATAGACTGAACAAGACAAAGGAATGCTTTTTCTGAGCTTGAGAATATCTCAAACAAAACTACAAAACTGAAAAGTTAAGAGAAAACAGACTTACAAAACTAGAATATTGAAGAATTGTGGGACAGCTACCAAAGATGTGACATATGAATGCAGGAATTACCAGAAGAAGAAGAAAGAGAGAAAGGAATCGAAGAAATATTTGCAACAGTAATGAATGAGCATTTCCTCAAATTAATGTCAAGCACCAAACCTCAAATGCAGAAAGTTCACAAAATACCAAGAAGGACAAATGGCAGAAAGACTACATCTAGATATATTATTTTCAAACTATAGAAAAAAAAAGATACAAACAAATTCTCAAAGAAGCCAGAGGAACTTTAACCAAGATAGACCACATTCCAGGCCACAAAACACACTTTAGTAAATTCTAAAGACTATAAATTATACAATGTCTGCTCTCAGACCACAGTGAAAGTAAGCTAGAAATCAGTAACAGAAAGATAGCTGGAAAATTCCAAAATATTTAGAGATTAAACAATGTACTTTTAAATAACACATAGTTCAAAGAAGAAATTATAAAAGAATTTCAAAAATATTTTAACTAAATAAAAATGAAAACAAACAAAAATTTGTGGGATACAGTGAAAGCAGCGCTTAGAGGAAAATTTAAACTACTGAATGTATATATTAGAAAAAAAGAAAGATCTGAAATCAGTCATCTAAGCTTCCACCTTAGGAAACTAGAAAAAGGGGTGCAAATTAAATGCAACATAAGCAGAAGAAAATAAATGATAAAAACTAGAACAGAAATTCATGGAATTATAAGCAAGAAATCAAGAGAGAAAATTAATGAAACCAAGAGCTGATTCTTTGAAAATATTAACAAATCAATAGGGCTCAGAAATGAGGCCAGGCACAGTGGCTCATGTGCCTGTCATTCCAACACTTAGGGAGGTGGAGGCAGGAGGATCACCTGAGCCCAGGAGTTCAAGACCAGCCTAGGCAATATGGTAAAAACAAAACAAACAAACAAACAAAAAAACAGAAATGAAAAGAGGTACATCAATACACATCCCATAGACATGAAAAGTATAATCGAGGTACAGTATAGAATACTCTATGCCCACGAAGTTGACAGCCTTGATGAAATTGACCAATACCTGGAAAGACACTATCTGCCAAGATTCACATAAGAAGAAATAAGCAATCTGAACGGGTACACAAAGAAATTAAATGAATGATTAATAACCTTCCAAAATACGCATCACCAGGCCCAGATGGGTTCACTGGCAAACTCTACCAAGTGCCTTTTAAAATTTTATTTTACTTTTAATTGACAAATAATAACTCTATATATTTATGGGGTACAATATGATGTTAAGATACATCAATCATATCAATCATACCAATTGTGAAAATTGAACACTCTGATATTGACAAAAGAATAGGTGTATATATACCAATAAAACAGAATAGAGAGCCCAGCAATAGACCTACATAAATATAGCCAGCTGATCTTTTACACAGAGGTCAATATAATGTAGAAAAAATCATCTTTTCAACAAATGATCCTGTAATAATTGGACATCTACATACAAAAAGAAAACAAATCAATCTAAATACAAACTTTACAACATGCCAAAAAGTGTAAACCAAAATAAATCACAGACCTAAATGTAAAATACAAAACTATAAAACTTCTAAAAGATAACAGGATAAAATCTAGGTAACTCAGTTTTTGGTGATGACTTTTTAGATACACCAAAGGCATGACCTATGAAAGAAAAAAATTGATAAGCTAGATTTCATAAGAATCAATAATTTTTATTCTTAGAAAGAGAATAAAAAGGGAAACCACAGACTGAGAGAAAAATATTTGCAATATACATATCTGTAAAGGATTTGTATCTAAAATAAAGTATTTCCAAAATTCAACAGTAAAAAATAGCCCAATTAAAAGAATAGGTTTTCATATGACAGAAATTTAGATGTGGTTAGTAGAGAGAAGGAAAGAGACATCAATATCTTCCTTTTACATCATGGGAACTCAAGAGATATTATGTCAAGTTGATGGGAAAAGGCATTGAAAAAGCTATATATTGTTCAATTTTTAAACAGTAGAAGGAGTAATACTATACAATTATCAACTTTGGGAGGAAAGGATGAGGGTAAATTAAGAGTGATGCAAGGAACCATAGCTCTGTCTTTCAAAGTGAGAAGTAAACATCTATAACTAAATTTGATAAATGAAGAAATATCTATATTAGAGTTAAAATGCTAATTATAATAAAAAATGAAGAGCCATAATTGTTCAATCAAAATAATTGCTTCTGAACAATAGCACTAGGAAAGAGGAAGCAGGTCAGAGACTGATTTTAATAACTTTGAAAAACATTTAAAAAATAGAAAGTAAATAAAGCAAAAATTTGTTCATGAGAGTTGATTGAAATAAAACATTGGCTATAAAGTGAGAAAGCAGTGGTTACTTTAAGTCAGGTGGCCTGAAAGTGACCTGACTTATGAGAGCGGGGCAGCCATAAGAAAACTGGAGTCAATATGCTCCAGGCAGAGAGTGCTCCCAGTCTCGAGCTGCTGAGTGGAAGCCAGCTTGTCATGTTGGGGGAAGAGAAAGGACACTTTAGCAAGCCAAAGGATGCACAGGGAGGTGAGCAAGGGCCAAATATGTAGTCCCTTATAGGTTATGGAATCATATTTAAATTAAAATGGAAAAACACCAAGGGGTTTACAGTAATGAAGACATATGTTCCACTTTTAATTTAAAGAGACAATACTGGCTGGTCTGTAGAAGGTAGATGGGTGGAGGTAAAAACAAAGGCAAGAAGATAGTTAGGGTGCTCCTACCACAGGTTGGAGAGAGGTAATGGTGATTTGATGAACAGTGTTTAAAGTTTGTGACATTATCTTTGGAGATAAATAAGGTTTATTCATGGATTATACACGAAGTGTAAACAAAAGGGGGAAACACTGGAGACTCCATGCAGCAAGGTGATGGTGGTGATTTCAACAGCTCTGTGGCAGACACAGGTGGATATTTTTCCTTGAAGCAAAAATCCAGAGTTCTCTTTTGGGCATCTTCAGTTTGAGAAGTCCATTAGAAACTCACATGCAGATCCTATATGTGGAATTTGACATATGAATTTGTAGTTGTAAAAAGGGTTCAACTGCTGAAATGTATTTGATAATCATCAGAATGCAGGTAATACTTAAAGCCAGAAGAGCCTCATCTTAAAAAAAAAAGAGGGTCTATAATAAAAATAGCAAATTTTATTCTGTGGTTATGATATGCCTAACACTCACCTAAATGCTTTTTACATGTTACGTTTGGAGGTCCCAAGACCACCTCTGGGTTTGATGATTTGCTAGGGCTGAAATAACTCCGTATGTAATCATCTTCATGGCTATGATTCATTAAGGAAAAGTACAGAAAGCAAAATCAGCAAAGGGAAATGGCACATGGGGCATTTTCTGAGGGAAACCAGACACAGCGTTCTCTCTCAGTGGAGTGATGTAGAATACGTTTAAATCCCCCAGCAATTAGTTGGGATAACACAAGAAGGCTTGCCAACCACGTAAGATAGTTAGAGACTCAGATTCCAGGGTTTTTATTGGAGGCTAATCACACAGGCAGCCTCTCTCCAGTACACACAAATATTCCAGAATTCCAGAAGTAAAACAGGTGATCAACACAAACCATATTGTTTTCATAAATAGTTATGGTGAGCTACTCTAATCAGTTAGTTATGTGGAAATATTCCCCAAATTCAAGTTCCCAGATGCCAACTCAGGGCCAAAGTTATGAGCAGGTTTAAGTCAGGCCTTCTCTTCTGAGTCTCTTTGGGACACATATCTTAGACTACTTAAGACTCCAACAAGCTTTTCTGATAGGTCTTATTACTATCTTTATTTTACCAACAAGTAAACAGCGGGAGACACGCACTCATTTTATAAGGCAAAAGTCTGGAAACTAAACTAAGGTTTAGCTCTTGTGTGATTGCTCTTAGGTACTTCATAAAAGAGCTTCTCTCAATAGAGAACAGAAAATGGCAGGGGAGTAGGGTTGATGGGCTGAGCCTTGGGAGTCTCAACATTGACATACCTAAGAGACTAAGGAGGACAAACCAGTGAGATACATAGAAAACTAGGAGACCATGCAGGTCTATCTCAGGACTGGCAGTAGGGTTCAGAAAATGGGCTATTTGCAATTGATATGTTGGAGAGGGTGCAGCTATTGTGGATAATTAAGTACATGTACTCAATTTAATTTTCCAGCTTCACCTCCTACCCTGATCTAGTACCCTCTGCCTCCAATCACATGGGCCACATGCTTTTCCCCTTCTTACTACACCTGACATTTGCTTACAAACACTTCTCCTGTTATCTGAAATGCTATCCCCTTACTTTCTAAATAGTAATTTCTAGCCATCTATCAAAAGCTGTCTCTAGTAGAAACTTATTTAGAAAATATTGTTGCTGCTTCCAGAGTTATCTGCTTTCTCATGGAAACTGTTCTCTTTGTGTTTCTATTACAAATTCTCTTCTTAGTTTCTTTTTATGTGCTTACTTCTTACCATTTACCTTTAGCCTGGCAGCTGCTGAAGGCAGGATCTGCACTTTATTCTATATAGTACTCTCAGAGGCTGGAGAAGTGTCCAGAACAGCAGATGCCCAATAAAGGCTGTAGGGAAAAGGGAAGGGAAGGAGAAGGAGGGCAAAAGGAAGAAATGAAGGCAGCAGGAAGGTAGGCAGAAGGCAGGAAAGAAGGAGGGAAGGGGATAAAAAAGGAAGGAAGGACAAATGGACTGAGGTAGCGCTATTGAGGAGCAGTAACATGAAAGAGAAAAGGCGTGCTGGGGTGAGTGTATGTAAACATTTTCTGTACCTCAAGGCACCCAAGGCTTTCTCAGATTGGAAAACTTTAAATACTAGGGATGTACAGATTGAATTTGTATTCACCTAGCTGGTTGCTGCAATTTGAAAACTTACCCATCTGAAATTCATGCTGAAATTTAATCCTCAATGTAACAGTATTAAGAGGTGGGGCCTTTAATAGGTGACTGGGCCCTGAGGACTCCACTCTCATAAACAGATTGATCTATTCATAGGTTAACGGATTAATGGGTTATCTTGGGAGTGGCCTGGTTAAGAGTGAGTGTGCTATGAAAGCCAGTTTGGCTCTCAGTCTGCCTCTCTTGCCCTGTGACGCCTTCCGCCTTGTCATGATGCAGCAGGAGACCCTCACCAGAAGCCAACCTGCTGTAGACTCTCAACCTGGGACTTCCTGGTCTCCAGAACACTAAGGAATACATTTCTTTTCTTTATAAAATACCCAGGCCCAGGTATTCTGTTACAGCAACATAAAATAAACTAATACAGTGGTGTTATACAAACAAATCTGTAAGTCTTACTTTTCATTTATACACAAGCACCTGGGAGCTATAGATTGAAGTCTCCTAGGCACTGTTTTCCTTCCACTGACCTGGAATCCCTCTTGGACTAGGTATAATGCAAAATCTCCTTAGAAGAGAGTGAGAGGAACATTGTAAAGAAACAGTACATTCTTACCTAGTGCAAATGAATTTATCAGGTCTTTTTACAGGGATACTCCCTCCTTTTTTAAACCTGGGGTTGGAGGAGAAAATATGAGGATATTGGGAATCTAAAAATAGATAGCCAGAAAAAAAAGAAGAAATTATCCACACCCAGGAGGCTAAGAGATTAGAGAAATTCAATTGTGTACTTTACAATTTTACCTAGAACTAGTTCAGATTGAAACATCCCATCTTCTGAAATACAACCAAAAAATCCCTATGTAGAGAATCCAAAGGTGACATAGATTCTGTTTCCAAAGAGGTTTAGAAATTGGTAGAGAAAATTCCAGTTATATATTATAGTTAACCACACTGGACAGGGAAATGTTGGATAAAGGCTCAGTATAAAACTGAGCAGCCTCAAAATTCTCATTTGAAACCTCATGTAACTCTGGGTGAGTATTAGGGTCTGTCCAGAAAACATGAACTATTAGGACTGGGAAGGAAGGTACTCTTCTATTTTACCTGTATAGTGTGTGTATTAATCAGGGTTCTCTAGAGGGACAGAACTAATAGGATATATATGTATACATATATCCTAATAGTATATATATCCTAACTAATAGTGTGTGTGTGTGTGTGTGTGTGTGCACGCGTGTGTATGAGTTTATTGAGTATTAACTCACAGAATCACAAGGTTCCACAATAGGCTGTTGGCAAGCTGAGGAGTAAGGAGAGCCAGTCTGAGTCCCAAAACTGAAGAACTTGGAGTCCGATGTTCGAAGGCAGGAAGCATGCAGCACGGGAGAAAGATGTAGGATGGGAGGCTAGGCCAGTCTAGTCTTTTCACGTTTTGCTGCCTGCTTTATATTCTAGCTGCTGCACTGGCAGCTGTTTAGATGGTGCCCACCCAGATTAAGGGGGGGGTCTGCCTTTCCCAGCCCACTGACGCAAATGTTATTCTCCTTTGGCAACACCTTCACAGACACACCCAGGATCAATACTTTGTATCCTTCAATCCAATCAAGTTGACAGTATTAACCTTCACAGTGTGGTATGTATTAAGGAATCTTTCTCAGATAGGGCTAAATTTGATGATGTGGAAAGTTGGCAGGGCTACCTAACCTTAGCTTCACAGTTCTCCCATGCTCAGATGTTTCCTTCCTTCCCTACAAACTACAGCCTCCTCTGAGGCTACTGGGTTTTCTTATAAACACATTCGCTACAGCTGGACGCTGTTGTACAATCTGTTTCTCCATCATTAAAAGGAGGGCAATGAAGAGTTTATTAGATAAAGCACTTACTAAATTCACTTTGGCCCAAAGTGGCCCTGTACATAGTGAACTATACCCTAGTTTGATGTGTAAACAAGTTGCAACCTAACCTAGAAGTATACGCCTTCTTAATCAAGCAGCTGAGTACCATGAAAGCTGCCAAATTATGCCTAAATAAGGCAAATGCCTGACTGTACCAATCAGGTAATCGCTGTCTCCCATTTTCTGTTTTCTGATTATAAATATAGCCTAACACATAGGAGGTGGGGGGCATTTCTGAACAATCGTGGGTCTTGGGTGGTGCCCAGTTCTTGAAACTTTTTCTTGCTTAAATTAACTTTGTAAAATTCAACCAGTCTTAGGAATTTTTTTTTCTTCTTCAAACTGAGCACAATAAATCAATTCTATATGTTTTTATTACTCCTTTTTTAGACATTCCATTTTTATTGTGAATGAATTGATTTCCACCTAACTGGATTTCCATTAAAGAAAATAGGAGAGAGGGAGAGAAAGAAACAAAAAACATTGCATCCTATATGATTCTTTTTAAAATGAGTAGAGACTTAATAGATGGGAAAAAATGTATTCAGAGAAATTAACAGCATTTTAACTGCAAGGACCTGGCAGGTATTGTGAGGGAGTGAAAGGATACTTAACAGCTTCTGCCCTCTCTGAGCTACTACATCATGATTCTAACACTGTAGGCGTTTGTATTTCACAGCATCTTTAAACAAGAACAAAATATGCAGTTGCAGAAGATTGTAACAACATTCTGTGAAGGGATCCACACCAAGTGTTATTTCTTCAAGATGATCCCCATTGTAAACCATTTGCAATTGCATTTCTTGTCAGAACTCTCCACTCCTCAACATTGAGGTCAGCTTCCTGAGGCTTCCCCCAACCACCATTTGCAGTGTATCCTCAGACATTTGCCCTGGCACTCTCTGATTTCCTCTTTTATTTTCCTTAGAGTATTTGTCGCTATCTAGATCATTTTATTCATTCATTCATTCATTCATTCATTCATTCATTCATGTCCTTGTTTATTATAGAATGTTAGCTCTCTGAGGTTAGGGCTTTCTCAGTCTATCATAACATTTTCTCGTACTTTGGAAGTGCTGAAAAGTAATTTATGTGAAAGCCAGAATGAAGTTTTGACCACTTACAGTGAATTCTGATACTGCCTCCTGTAATTCCTCGGTAAGAAACTGTTTATGAGCCTTAATCGATTTCCTAAGGACAGTTTGTCAAATCAGAGCCATCTTCTGTGTGGAGTACTTCCTACTGCTCCCACTATTCTAGTAGGTTCTGAATGCCTTTTTTGTGCCATAGGGCCCTAATCACTCTAAAGTGATATTTTATTATGATTATTAAGTGCTTTTTAAGTCTGAAAATGGTAGAGTTATATTACAACTCAGTTTCTCTAATGAAGAAACTTGCCTGCTTTATCTGCATGCTTCCTCAATGAGACTAGCTTAAGCATCTTCTGGGGAAAAAAGTCTCTCTTTGTTTTCAGTCACAGTGAAATTGAATGCTTGCTAAGCAGTTTATCTGTTTTGTAGCAATAGCTTAGGATGTTACTGGTTAATCATTTTGTGTTCAACATCATGTTCATTACACAAGCCTGTGAAAAAATACCTGACTCGTATCTTACAAGCTGTTAGCTCCTGGACTGACCTTCCCCCAAGACTTGTGTTCCCACCACCCACTGTTGACCTGTAAAGTGTTTAAATTTTAGGTCTTTTTCAACCTTTGAAAATGGGGATCTTGCACATAATATATCCAACATAACAAGCTTCTCTTAAAAATCTAAAGTTCTGGTCGGGCGCCATGGCTCACACCTGTAATCCCAGCACTTTGGGAGCGCAAGGCGGGTGGATCATGAGGTCGGGAGATCGAGACCATCTGGATAACACGGTGAAACCCGTCTCTACTAAAAATACAAAACATTAGTGGGGCGTGGTGTCGGTCGCCTGTAGTCCCAGCTACTCGGGAGGCTGAGGCAGGACAATGGCTTGAACCCGAGAGGCGGAGCTTGCAGTGAGCCGAGATGGCGCCACTGCACTCCAGCCTGGGTAACAGAGCAAGACTCTGTCTCAAAAAAAAAAAAAAACAAAAACTAAAGTTCTGGGGAAAATAGGCCTATGTTCCTACATGTTAATGATCTGCTTGGAATGGTAGTAACTGCTCACTTTGGGTGGTCATGAAGACCCCAGTAGGCCAACTTCTCAAGCCTTGCTGTTGCTCCTCCCCAAATGAAACCGAGGATCAGTTCCTTTTATCATCATATGTCTGTGTTCTTCCAGTTATTTTGACTCCTTGAGCTCTAGAGGATCTCAATTTTGGGTCATGTCCTAAAAAACTTAGTAAAGCTAACAGAATTTTATATTTCACTTAAAAAGTCAACTATAACTTAACACCAAATACTAGTAATACATTTATTGTATTATTCATAAATACGCCATTTAGAAAAAAAATTGTGAGATAGACTGGCCTCTGCAGAAGACCACCTCTGCAGGGGAAAATATTACTTACATAGGCATAGGAAGAGTTTTGCTGAAAAAACAAAATCAGGGTTATATTGAATAAAGGCATAGCTTCACTCGTAAGAGTTAAAGCAGTAGCATGTTTTCTCCCAAAATATTCAAATCATAGCCTGTTGAAGAAGATAGAGCTTGTTTTGAATCCTTACTTTCCTTTTCGAGACTTTGACAAGTCACTGAAACTCTATAAATATCAGATCTTTCATTTGTGGGTTAGTAACACATATATGCACTTCCATGAGAGCCAAGAAGGAAAAAAGCTAATATATATATAAGTGCTTAGTCATGTATCTAGCCAAAATCCAGAGGGTTCTTGATTTGTAATGATTTGGCTTAATTTTTCAAATTTTTGTTGGATATATTGGACATAACCCCATGGTAAATCAAGAGACATCTGGACTTGTGATGTTTCCACATAAGATTTTTCAACTTTGTGATGGCTTTATCAGGGTAGTAAACACATTTTTAACTTATGATATGTTTAACTAATGATAAGTTTATCAGGCCGTAGCCCCATCAGTAGTACAGGAGCATCTGCGGTCTGTCCTCTGTATTTTAGTCTTCACCATACCCCCATTTTCTAAATGTCATCCTATTTAAAAAACATCCAAGCTGATGCCAAGATAAAAAGCAAATTTTAAAAAGCCAATTTTATGTATTTAAACTTTTTTTTTGTCTAAAGACAAGGTAATATTGAAACTGGTCCAACTGTCCCATAGAACTGATGTTTATTGTTTTTTGTTTGGTTTGGTTTGGTTTTTTGGATAAACATAGAAATTAACCCCTCTGGTCCAAAAGCTTGAAATTTATATTTTTCTTACCTGAGTTCTTTCCTCAGGAAAACAACTCTCAGGCCCCCTAGATAGCATCAAGAAACTGAAATTCACCAGATCACTACATCCAGACAATGAGATGCCAGACCTATGTGATTCCTGTTTACCAACTCCTCTTCCTTATCCCTCCCTAATGCCTCTCTTCCCACAGGTAAACCTCTTCTTCCCTGCTGTATAAACCTCTAGTTTTAGTCAGTTGGGGAGATGGATTTAAGAATCATGCCTCATTTCCTTGGCTGCAACACCTGAATAAAGCTCTCTTCCCTGGCTCAGTGATTGACTTCCTGTGCTGCAAGCAGCAGGACCTAGACCGAGCTCCTGGCATTCAGGTAACAATATCAGAACTGAAATACAAATACATACAGTCATTCATACCAAATATGTACCAAATACATACCAAGGTGAAATATTGTTTATGGTTCTCATATTGCTGGATTTCATGAAATAACATTTTTGAAAGATTAAACATAATTTTTTTTTCTTTCTGAGCAAGAACATTCACACACAGCAAAACAAAAAGGTTGTCATTTATTATTATCAACATTTTATATAAGAAGTGATATTTTAATAACCCCTCAAAAGGTAAAAAAGACCCCATCTGAAAATGAGACAGCTTTTCATGTTCAATCAATTTAACCTAGTGACAAAGTTTCCAGATGGTTCTAATTATTATTTTTCTATGACTGTAAAAACATTGTTAGAACCTAGAGCCAGATAGTAGATCAGTGTTTGAGAACCATTTGTGCAGGCTACATTTGAAGTTCTTGTTTCAATAGCCAACCCTACTGACATATTAATTTATATTTGGAAAAATTAACTTGACCTAATTAGATGATTATGTCCCTCAAACAATCACACAGTCCTTCACCACTGAGATCACTGAATGTTCATAAATTTCTGTGCTTAAAACTAAAACCAGCCCAAATGCCCATCAATCAAATGGGTAAAGAAAATTATATATATGTGTGTGTGTGTGTGTGTGTGTGTGGTGTGTAGGTGTGTATATGTGTTTCCTTAAGCCAAGGAAATGGGACATCATTCTTTTTTTTTTTTTTTTGGAGACGGAGTCTAGCTCTGTCGCCCAGGCTGGAGTGCAGTGGCACGATCTCGGCTCACTGCAAGCTCCGCCTCCTAGGTTTACGCCATTCTCCTGCCTCAGCCTCCCGAGTAGCTGGGACTAGAGGCGCCCGCCATCTCGCCCGGCTAGTTTTTTGTATTTTTTTAGTAGAGACGGGGTTTCACCGTGTAGCTCAGGATGGTCTCGATCTCCTGACCTTGTGATCCACCCGTCTCGGCCTCCCAAAGTGCTGGGATTACAGGCTTGAGCCACCGCGCCCGGCCGAGACATCATTCTTAAATCCATCTCCTCAACTGACTAAAATTAGAGGTTTATACAGTGGGGAAGAAATGTAAGTATACACACATACGTACATACACACTATGGAATACTACTCAGACATAAAAGGAGCAAAATTATGTCTTTTGCAGCAATTTGGATGGAGTTAGTGACCATTATTCAAAGTGAAGTAACTCAGGAATGGAGAACCAAATACCGTATGTTTTTACTTAGAAGTGCAAGGTAAGCTATGGGGATGCAGACATATACACAGTGATATAATGAACTTTGGCAACATGAGGTGGAGGGATGAGAAGCGAGTAAGGGATAAAAGACTACGTATTAGGTACAGTGTACACTGCTCAAGTGACAGTGCATGAAAATCTCAGAATTCACCACCGAACAACTCATCCATGTAACCTAAAACCACCTGTACCCCAAAAATTATTGACATTAAAAAAAATATTCTGTGCTTGATGAGTTGGATGGGGGAAGGAAAGAGACATGGTATGTCTTCCTTCCCAGGTCCTTTCTGGGTTATCCTCATGGGTTATCTTGGGAATGAGGCTTTAGGAAAACATTTTTAAAAAGGGGGCATGATCTGCTGACTTTTGCTTTTTTAAATGCCTTTCTTTTTTTAATTGCTTAGAATAAAATTATAGCTGTGGAGCATACACTATAAGATGCTGAGTCAAAGGCCCCTAAAATCACAAATCCTTAGCCCTGACGTGCTTGAGATGCTAAACCAGTACTAGTCATTGCCTATGCTAGGTTTGCTTATAATGTGAGAAACATATATCCTTTTATGCTAATGCTGTTGTAGTCAGATCTCCTCCTTGCAGCCAAACTCAATCCCTAACTCGCACAAATATAATAAATAGAAAAAGGAAGAAATATAATTTCCTCAGTGGCAAAATATTTAAAAAACAGTAATGGGAAGAGTACATTACTTCGCATCTTAAAGATTGACGGATAATTACATTTGTGTCATAGGTCAGTTTGTTTTGTGAGGCATTTAAAAGTACAGTCTGGGTGAGCTCATTATTTGTCATTTCATATATAAAGTTAGACAAAATGGCATGCTTTACATGGGCTATGAGTTGAATTGTGTCTCCTACCCAAAGACATATTGAAGTCCTAACCTCTATTACCTGATAATGTGACCTTATTTGGAACTAGGATCCTTTCAGAGGTAATTGGTTAAATTAAGAAAAGGTCATTCTGGACTAGGATAGATCCTTAATGCAATAGGACTGATATCCTTATAAGAAAAGAAAAAAGAGACTCACAGGAAGAATACCATGTGACAACTGAGGTAGAGAGGAAGTGCTGCAGCTGCAAAAGCAACGGAATGCCAAAGATCAATGGACACTATGAGAAGCCAGTAAGGGGCAAGGCAAGATTCCATGCAGAGCCTCAGGGGAAGTGCAGGTCTGCTGATGGCTTGCTTTTGGAGTAGACTCCAGAACTGTAAAAGAATAAATTTCTGTTGTATTAGGCCACCAGTTTGTGGTACTATGTTAGAGAAACCCTAGAAAATAAATACAACACAAAAACCAAAACATTTATATTCTAAAATGTATTTTAAGAGTTGCAATTAAGAGACCGTCCTGGCAAACACTGTGAAACCCCGTCTCTACTAAAAAAATACAAAAAACTAGCTGGGTGAGGTGGCGGGCGCCTGTTGTCCCAGCTACTCGGGAGGCTGAGGCAGGAGAATGGCGTGAACCCGGGAGGCGGAGCTTGCAGTGAGCTGAGATCCGGCCACTGCACTCCAGCCTGGGTGACAGAGCGAGACTCCGTCTCAAAAAAAAAAAAAAAAAAAGCTGAGATCCGGCCACTGCACTCCAGCCTGGGTGACAGAGCGAGACTCCGTCTCAAAAAAAAAAAAAAAAAGAGTTGCAATTAAGAATATTATGAGTCTAATTTGAATAACTTTTCTGGTTATAGATTTTCTGATTTTTGTCTTACATGATACAGAGACACTAAAAGAAAAAAATAAAAACTGCCTACAATCTCAATATCCACGAAAGTCACTAACATTTTACAGTCTTTGCTTTCAAAATTTTGTGTACAAAATTTGTATATGATAATTTTATGAATGTGTATATGACTGCCCATTTCTGTATTATGTGTGTGAAAGAAGAGAAAGACATTGTGTAAATAATGTATTACATTCCTCTCTCACTCTTTTGTCCCTTTCTCTTATAAATATTCAGAGAGCACTCTGAATGCCCAGGCACTCTCCTGGGTACCGGGAATACAGTGGTGAATATATCAGGCAACATGTATTGTTTTGAGATGTTTTGCAATTTGATTTTTATATAAAAGACACAGGCTGGCATTTCCAAAACAGTGTTAAAACAGAGTAGCACAGGTTATTATGGGAGAACATCCACTGGTACCAAGTCCCCATAGGAAAATTTGAGAAATATTTTTGGGAGGAAATCAAGCCTCAGCTGATGTCAGATGGATGAGCAGCAGTTGGCCAGGGAGAAATAAGCAAAAGTGTTCCAAGCAGATGGAGAAGCTTAGACAAAGACTTGTGGGCAGCAGAGAACAGCACATATTTGAGGAACATAAAGAAGCTCAGGATTTCCAGAATATGAGTAGAAGGGGAAGCAATGGGAAGAAATGAGGTATTCAAGGGCCAGGCCACACAGGGTCTTCTAAACGCTATTTTAAAGTTGGATTATCTTAATACTGAGAGATAGGAAAAAGTTCATATAGATGAAATTAAATGATCAGATTTGCATTTTAGGGAGATCTGTTGGATAACCTGGGGAGTTATTGAAAAAGAGGAAGGCAGCCAGGAGCAGTGGCTCATGCCTGCAATCCCCACACACTGGGAAGCTGAAGCGGGCAGATCACGAGGTCAGGAGATCGAGACCATCCTGGCTAACACGGTGAAAACCCATCTCTACTGAAAATACAAAAAGTCAGCTGGGCATGGTGGCGGGTGCCTGTAGTCCCAGCTACTTGGGAGGCTGAGGCAGGAGAATGGCATGAACCCAGGAGGTGGAGCTTGCAGTGAGCCGAGATCATGCCACTGCACTCCAGCCTGGGCTACAGAGGGAGACTCCATCTCAAAAAAGAAAAAAAGAAATACAAATACAAAAAGTCAGCTGGGCATGGTGGCGGGTGCCTGTAGTCCCAGCTACTTGGGAGGCTGAGGCAGGAGAATGGCATGAACCCAGGAGGTGGAGCTTGCAGTGAGCCGAGATCATGCCACTGCACTCCAGCCTGGGCTACAGAGGGAGACTCCATCTCAAAAAAGAAAAAAAGAAATACAAATACAAAAAGTCAGCTGGGCATGGTGGCGGGTGCCTGTAGTCCCAGCTACTTGGGAGGCTGAGGCAGGAGAATGGCATGAACCCAGGAGGTGGAGCTTGCAGTGAGCCGAGATCATGCCACTGCACTCCAGCCTGGGCTACAGAGGGAGACTCCATCTCAAAAAAGAAAAAAAGAAATACAAATACAAAAAGTCAGCTGGGCATGGTGGCGGGTGCCTGTAGTCCCAGCTACTTGGGAGGCTGAGGCAGGAGAATGGCATGAACCCAGGAGGTGGAGCTTGCAGTGAGCCGAGATCATGCCACTGCACTCCAGCCTGGGCTACAGAGGGAGACTCCATCTCAAAAAAGAAAAAAAGAAATACAAATACAAAAAGTCAGCTGGGCATGGTGGCGGGTGCCTGTAGTCCCAGCTACTTGGGAGGCTGAGGCAGGAGAATGGCATGAACCCAGGAGGTGGAGCTTGCAGTGAGCCGAGATCATGCCACTGCACTCCAGCCTGGGCTACAGAGGGAGACTCCATCTCAAAAAAGAAAAAAAGAAATACAAATACAAAAAGTCAGCTGGGCATGGTGGCGGGTGCCTGTAGTCCCAGCTACTTGGGAGGCTGAGGCAGGAGAATGGCATGAACCCAGGAGGTGGAGCTTGCAGTGAGCCGAGATCATGCCACTGCACTCCAGCCTGGGCTACAGAGGGAGACTCCATCTCAAAAAAGAAAAAAAGAAAAAGAGGAGGGCAGCTGACATGGCCTGTGGGAAAGATGATAGTATCCTTAAATGGAGCATCAATAGGAGAAAAAAGAAACCAGTTGACATTGGCATAACAAACTTATTAGCTAAATAAAAACACAGCGAGGGCAAGAGAATGATGAGGGTTACTCCCTGATTCCTGACCTGGCCTATTTCTTTTATTTTTTTTCTCTTTCTTGAGACGGAGTCTCACTCTGTGGCCCAGGCTAGATGCAGCGGTGCATTCTTGGCCCACTGCAACCTCTGTCTCCTGGGTTCAAGCAATTCTTCTGTCTCGGCCTCCTGAGTAGCTGGGACTACAGGTGCCTACCACCACATCCAGCTAAGTTTTGTATTTTTAGTAGAGATGGGGTTTCATCATGTTGGCCAGGCTGGTCTCGAACTCCTGACCTTGTGATCTGCCCACCTTAGCCTCCCAAAGTGCTGGGATTACAGGCGTGAGCTACCACTGGCCTGGCCTACTTCTTGATAAGTCATGAGAAGGCACAGAAGACACAGGAAGAAGAGAAAGTTTAGGGTGAGTGAGACAACAGAGATAATGAACATTTGACATTTTGAATTTGAAGTGACTTCCAGGCATCTACATGGGTAGACACTTAGGGAATGTGGCTAACCCACAATAAAGAATTATGAGCCAGAGATGTGCACTTTGGACTTGTCAGTAGTATTTGACAGTGTTGAGGCTTTGAGACTAGACAAGAGTATACACTGAGAATATTGGGACTGTAAAGAAAATGATTGACTCAATTTGGAGGAGCACCTGGATTTCAAGGGCGGGCAGAGTAAGTGAACTTACACCAGGAACAGCAAAACGGAAACCAGAACAGAGAAGGAATCAGGAGTCTTTGACGTTATAGAAGTCAAGTGGAGATTGCATGTCATGGCGGCTGTAATCACATGGTTATAATGATTCAAACAATTTAGTTCTGAAATAAGACTTGGAAGATCACTGGAAATTGCAGTGAGTCTAGAAATATATAAATATATATGGGAATGTACTTTATGATAAAAGCAACCATTTAAATTGGTGGCAGAGAAGTTGGATTATTTATAATAGTAAATGCTATTGGGTTAAGTAACTAGTTGCATGGGAATATGTGTATAGGACATAATTTTTCTTCTTTTCTTGTACTAAAATTTCCAGATGCACCAGAAATGTACATCATTACAAAGTTAGGTGTAAAAGTACTTTAAAGTCATACTAGTGAATTTTTTAAACAGCGTTGGGATGGGGAAAGCCATTTTACGTATGACATGAAGGCCAGGAACCATAAAGAAAAAGATGCATACATATAGGTAAATATAAACTTAAAGTGTATCTATAGAAAAAAAAATGACACAAAATGCCGATCAACAAAATATGAAGCAAACCTTGCAATACATTTGGAAAAGGACTACTATCACTCCTGTACATGAGGCTTTAAAGAGCTGGTAATAGTAGTGTTTGTCATTATTATTATTTATTATTTTCATTTTCTTTCCAATACAACTTAAAGTCCCTTGTCATCATTTTAACACATCTCTCACACTCAGAAGCATCTTCAACACATTTGCTTTTTCCTGTCCCACATTCTTGAACTTTTGAATAAATATAATAGTCTGTATTTCAAAAGCATTTTATAAACCAATGTACATATTTTTAAAGCCCTCAGAAACTACAATTCAATATTCTGTCTACGTAATTCAAACCGTGCCTGAGTGAAGAATTTTCTTACTCTGAATTACATAGTAAGATAAAGATGGGATTTTCTAACATGCCACATTTTATGGACAGACACCAAGATCAGTTAGTTTGAATTATTCCTCCACATGAATCATTCTCGGGAGTAACTTAGGCACTTTGAGTGAGTAAATTTTGGTTCTGAAAGAGTTAATACAACTTCTTAACTTTCCTACCATTGTTTTAATATATTACTGGAATTAGACATCATATATAATATTTATTCATTCATTTTAAAAAGTCTCTCTCTTACAAAAGGAACTAGTGTAATTCAAGAAACCATTTTAAACTAATATATATTTCATGATTTCAAGTTTATTGAGTACTTAAAAATATTGTACTGTGTGAATCTCACAACAATCTTTTGAGTAATAAGAATATAATTTTGTAAGATCTCCATTTTACACATGAAGCTGGCAAGGTTAATATAAATGATATAAATTGCCAAAGAAAATTCAGCAAGAAAAATGTCAAGCCTAGCACGGTAGCCTGTTTCATTATTTTTATTCTATTTATGTTTAATTATTTATAATATATTTTTTGATTCCATGGTTGTTTTTACCTTTGTCCTTACAAGAGAAAGAAGCAAAGAGAGTGAAGCTACATTATTGGTCACAAGATATTGTATCAGAAGACAGAGTCTAATAGCATTAGAGAGTCATTGCTTTCTAATCATAAAATACAATTAGCATGGAATCTTTAATTTAAAAACATATTGATTATATTTATTAAGATCATAGTTGCTTTTAGCAAATATTACCAATCCAAAATTGAGGAATATGTATATAGGACATAATTTTTCTTCTTTTCTTGTACTAAAATTTCCAGATGCACCAGAAATGTACATCATTACAAAGTTAGGTGTAAAGGTACTTTAAAGTCATACTAGTGAATTTTTTAAACAGCGTTGGGATGGGGAAAGCCATTTTATCACTGTTTCACAGTGATCAGAGGTATACTTGGAAGATCTAATTCCTGCTGCTAAGAAGGTAATCCGCTCATCCTCTTTTCAAGCCCATGGTTGCCTAACACATTCTAAGTATTGTTAATGATTTTTTTCTCAGACGTGAACATATTGGCCTCTTTGACTGCAGAAATCACAGAGGAAATTCATTACACTTTTAGGAACTTGTTTTTTCTTTACTTTTTTTTTTTTTTTTAAAGAAAAACTACCAACCATGGTGTAGGTCATGCTGATGGAACTTTGTCCCCTCCCTGAAAAAGCTCACAGCGGAATGAAAGCCATTAGGCGGGTCAATCAACAAGGATGGCAAATGCATGTATACCTCAAGGAATGCATTACTAAAACAAATAGCACTAAGCAATCTCTTATAAATCCTCCCGAACCTAGCAGTGTTCAAAGTTCAATTATTACTGTGGACAAGACATCCATGCTAAAGTGAATCTAGAATTTTACCTATTTTCTTCCTTGCTCATTTCGTAATTTCCACTCTATATTTTAATTTATTCTCTTTTCCCCTTAGCAGAACCGTATATAGTAAACTATTAGATAGATAACTGGTTAAAGTAGAATTGTAGCCTTTTTTTCACAACACGTAATTTTGGGTAAATTCAAACCAATGCAATAGCAATTTTAGAAAAAAAGCCACAACGGACGCTATACCTACCCACAATAGATAATTATTCTCTATTTGCCTGAGAACGTGTGTTTGTTATAATCACTTAGTGACAAGAACAACAAATGAGTCTCCTGCCAAGGCTGCCAAGCCTAGAGCTGTCAGCGAGATCTACAAAAACAGAGTCCCCGTATTTGTGGCTTTCTGACTGACAGCCACGTTTTCAACACTTCTGGTGATCAGTTGGGTTCAGTGGCACCTACTATGTGGTTTGTAGTTTAAATTCCCAGTAATTAGAGCCTAATATTACTCCTTAAACATTTCTCATTCTCCTTTTTAATTTGTTTATCTACCTGTTCTTGAAAATAGCTTTTCTTCCTAAAATAACCTTCTTAACTTCACTTGAAATAAAGGTTGAGTAGTAATGAATTAGTCAGGGCTGTTTATTCACCTTCACAGCTCACTGAAGGTCTCTGGTAACAGAGGTATAGCTAAATAGCTAAATATAAGTAGGGGACGGTGAATGTGTGTGCATGCCTGTATTTAGCTACTTTTTTTTTTTGCTGGTGCAGAACAAGTACAACATGAATCGGGAAAAAAAAAAAAGGAAATCACAAAGACTTTGAGAAGATAATATGCTGTGGCTGATGAGACATAAAAATCTGACCTGCCAAGCCACTGACAGTCTATCTCCTTTCTCCTCTGATGAGTTGCTGTGCAAAGTGTCAGGGCAGTGACTGAAGTAGAGAAGCAGCAACTTGTTCTCCCTTCACATTAATTTTATCTTCCTAAAACTTAACCACTTATCTTCTAAACTATTTTGTCACTCAATTCCTCTCCAACACACGTTAATGCTCTAAAGCTACGTTATCCTCAGAAGCCCTTTCCCTTGTGTCAGGCCCAGTTTTGCCTTGATAAAAATTTTTAAGAATGGCAACCAATGGTTATATAAGAATCTTCCCAACTCAGAATTCAACCAAAAATTTCAGGGTGCTTTGCTCTGAAAAATAAACGATGTAAATGTAAAGATACATCTAATTTGGGCTGTGATGAACAATATGACTGGTCGATTAGATTGGCAAACTATATATACCATGATCATTTATCTTATACAAAACAAACTGTATGTATGTGTGTGTGTGTGTGTGTGTGTGTGTGTGTGTGTGTGTGTACACTCTGAAATAACATACACAAACACTAATGAAGGTTAGCTGTCCAATGGAGTGGGAGCATGTAACCAATAATTTTTTTGACAATATAATGAATTCTATATTGTGCTTCAACTCATATATTTTGTATGAATAGTGTTTGAAAAGAAGCATAGGTTAGTTAAGTAATTTTTTTACTAAAAAAAGAAATTTAAGAATACGGAATTACATAACCCAAGTTGAATGTATTAGTAATCAAAGAGGAAGGCGCATAATTTTTTTTCAGCTTATCTGACCAGAATTCCTGACCCACAGACTTGCTAAAGGCAAAATTTCCAAATGGAAACTGCATTTCAGAAAGAATGACAAGGATTAAAGTTTAGAATAGAAATGTTTTTATCAATTCTAATGACACAATAATGGTTGACAAAGCATATTGCTTCCATCTAATACACAGTAAACCTCTAAGTGAAAGTAAAAGAAGACTGTCAGGTATAAAAATATGTGGAAAAAAGAAGTAAAGGTCTTTAGAATTTTCAGGAATTCAGAGATCTGAGGCCTCTGTGCACAATACATTTGCTATTAGAGATATGAGGCCTCTGTGCAGAATATATTTGCCCCCATCCCCACCTAAATTGTACTTAGCTTTAAAAAAACTTCAACAAATAATAATTATATTTATGGGGTACAATAGGATGTTTTGATATATGTTTACATTGTATAGTGATTAAGCTAATTAACATACACATCACCTCACATACTTATTTTTTGTGGTGAGATCATTTAAACTTTACTCTTTTAGCAAATTTGAAATTATACAGTATTTTAACTACAGTTATCAAGTTGTGCAACAGATCTCGCAAATTCGTTCTCTTGTCTAACTGTAATTTTGTACCTTTTGAACAACATCTCCCCTTTCCCCATCTTACCAGCCCCACATTCTCTGGCGACTACCATTCTATTTTCTATTCCGATGAGTTTGACTTTTTTAGATAACACTTAGCTTAATTCAGGGGCTTTTAGCCTGGAGTTCATGGTTCCCCAAAGCATCACTTCATAGAGAGAATTCAGAGAGTCTGTGAACTTGGGTGAGCAAAAGGTTATTTCTCTATTTTCATCTAAATCTAACTGAAAGTTAACTTTTCTTCAATTACAAATGTCAACATCAACCACCGTTGCATCAGCAGTACCAGCAACTTTGCTACCAATAAAAAGATACCACAGGTATTTTTACATCATCTTACTATTGTTGCATAGATCTCAAAATGCTACTAATATTTATGCATATTACCACTTCAGAACTACACTGGTTGTTACGTCTGTTGCTAGATCTTGTTTGTAATGCTTTAATAAAGCAGCACAAATTTGTTTTTAAAAATGTTTTGACAACTGTATTTTATTATTCTTGATTTCCTTGAAAATTCATGTATTTTATTACATGCATTACATGAAAAGACCTACAAGCTTCACCAAATTGCCAAAGAAGTCCATGGCACAGAGAAAGTTAAAGCCTCTTGTTGCCATTTAGTCTGAAGCAGCCAATTCTCTTTAGATGTCATTCCCCTGTTCCCACGTTGCCCTGTGAGTTCCTCCACCCAAGCGCTTACCACCACATGGTCATCCTCAGTTTCTTGTCTACTGCCTTAATAGCTAATGCAATGACTGACATAAAATAGATGCACAAGAAAAGATTTTGCAAGTGAAAAGAACCAGCAACATAAAATAACTGGGTACCCAAGGTAAAGAGAGAATTAATATGTGAAATAATCCACAGCCTTTGCTGGATCCAGTCCCTATCAATATAATTAACAGAACTGAATTCTGACAGTTTGAAACTAGTTTCATTGCCCTAAATATTATACTAAAAATAGAAAAATATTTATATTCTCCCCAGTAAACAATATTTTTTCTTATACCCATAACATATTATCCTTCTATTATATTTATCATATTGTGCCTTTGGCCAGAGTTGTAAATATATGTATGTATACATATAGACACATACATACGTATCTGACTATACATGTGTGCATTTTTCTCAAAGTAGATTATAAACTCCTCTGGTGTAAGTACTAAGGATTGTTTTTTGAGTTTAACTGGAGGAGTGACAACCTGCCAGAAGTTGAGTGATGACCCCAGCTCAATTTTATAGGTTCTTTTTATACTTAAGTATAACTGAAGATTCTTCTGTCTCTCCACTCACCCTTGACCAGAATTGCCTTTTATGGTCCACAGGGAAGGGAGGCCCTTGTAAAATAAACAAACTTCAACATATAAAGTAGCTGAACTTAAAAACACTTTTGAAGAAGAGAAGAAAAACTAATAGTTCTGAAGAGACCAAATATATGTTTGTTTGTTAAAGTAGAGGAATAGTCTTTGTTAAAAGAAGCAAATGAGATACTAACATTGATGAGCTGGAAAAGGGGCTTCAGATTTGTTCAGGGAATTAAGTGTTGGTGCATGTGTTCATTGAATTTTCAGCAGTTAGAACAAAAAGTTCTATTAATGATTGAGAGGCTAGTTTCCTCAACAGGATAATGTCTTTTTTATTTTTAATCACTGAATTCACCACAATGTTGGATACCATATTTTACACCTAGTAGGTACTCAGTGTTTGTTAAAATGATTCAGTGGTTTACTGTCTGAACCCACTTCTCATCACCAGTGGTGTAAAATGGGACCACATGGTGAAACAAACCCCAGTTACTGTATTTGAGATTCAACTGCTGGGAGACATACTTAACATGTGCAGATTCCATCCATGACTCACAAGACTTTCTGATGAAAAGTCTACATGCATCAGCAAATATAACCTAAACATGGCAAGATCCATAGGACTACATTCTTCGGACATACACACAATTGTTAACTGCTTTGCAAGAATTGTAATTTCTTGTCTTGACAAGTATTGTAGAAGATCAAGCTTTTAAATCTTCCTTTACCTGGCAATTCATATTGTCAGCACCATGTTTTCCCAGGCATTTGAATCTAATTTATGTAATAAAATCTACTACCTAGGCTACATTGTCCTCAAATGCCCTAATTGGTAAGAAAACTGAAATCAAATTAATAGCTTGCAGAGTGAAAAGGGGTTTGGACCAGGACTTCCGTATCATGGGTTCTAATTAATCAGGTGACAATATGTCTGTGTGCCATGTGTACTGGTAAGTCCCCTGAAATTTCTAAAATGTTTTGAACCCGTGAAGTCCAAAACGGAAGATAAAATTGTTATGACAGAGTATCATTTGACTCAGTGTCATCACAGACATCACTTCTAGCTCCTTAAGCAGAACGACTTTTGAGTCCCATTTGATATCACATGTCAGGATAGGATCAATAAAGTCCCACACTATATAACCAGTTAACTATTCCTGGAGCAACGCTCATTACCAAACAACTCAGTTAAGCTTATTAAAAGGTTCAAAGACAGCTGACACACTTGCACTTATATTTTTCAATATGCAAACCAAAATTTTAATGAAATTATAGTAAGTATGAGCAAAAGATGTGACTAAGACACACCATGAAGCATTTAAGTTTTGAAAGTTATATATGGCCAGGTACAGTGGCTCAAGCTTGTAATCCCAACACTTTGGGAGGCTGAGGCATGTGGATGGCCTGAGGTCAGGAGTTTGAGACCAGGCTGACCAACATGGTGAAACCGTGAAACCCCATCTCTACTAAATACAAAAAAGTAGCCAGGCGTGGTGACATATGCCTGTAATCCCAGCTACTTGGGAGGCTGAGGCAGGAGAATCGCTTGAACCCGGGAGGCAGAGGTTGCAGTGAGCCAGTTTGCACCACTGCACTCCAGCCTGGGCAACACAAGCGGAACTCCATAAAAAAAAAAAAATTACATATGTGCTTCTGAGAAACAGAACTGTATACAGATTGAACTGGAGTACTAATATTAAAGACATCCTGCTGTGGTTACATTTAAATCTGGGGAGCAGAGAGACATGATGACCATTTAAAAAAAATTGCAGCTGGAAGCAAACATCACTGTGTTGATCATGTGAAAACCTGACCCAGCAAGGGCCTGTCCATTATCCTACCTGCACACATGAAAGCAACACTGCCAAGGGAAATCCCTTCTCTCCATTTCAAGGGCTACTATCCCCTAACTTGGTATTTCTCAAACTTCAGTGGGTATAAAAATCAATTTGAGGGTTCATTTTGAGTGTATATTCCTACACCCATCACCAGAGATTGATGTGAGAAATCTAGAGATTAGGACTTAGACAAAAAAATATCCTCAGGTTATCATGACATGAGAATTTGGTGATCATATTTTGACAAATGCCATTCAAACATATGTTAGAAAGAGAGAGGGTGGTGGTGCTGGATCTTTCTCTGTGGCTAGAGTGTCCCATAACCTCTATGTAAGACACTGCGTCTTTGTCCTCAGCTACTACGTGTGCCTCCACTGAAGTTCTGAAAGTGATTGTCTTTCAGCTCTGAAATATCTAGAACTACTACTTCTTTATTGTCCCAGACATAGGTTGCTGCTTCCTCCGCAAATGCAAATGAATGTGAGCCAAACCACATTTGCCTGTATTGCCTCATCCCTTTGTTCTCAACATCATTCCCTTTAAGACTATGCAGGTTTCAGCAAACTTAGTGGTAACTAAAGGCAAGTACAACATAGAAAGGGAGAAATATATTCCATTTGACTGTCTGCCAAACCTAAGCACACATAACTGATAAATCTTTTTAAAAAGTTATATATCAGACTCATCCAGATTCTTCGTTTCCCTTTCATTCATGACTGCCTTTTCCAAGTGTATAGGTGCACCTCTTCCCAGGGAAACTGTAGCATCTGGTCCCTCCCTCCAATATAATGCACTGGGATACCAGAATCTTCAAAAGTCCAAAATTTCCAAAGACCGAATTATGACATTAGTGATGACTGTGTCTGTGGCATTTGCGTAGTAACTGAATTAAATTGCTTTATCAATAAATTGCAATCTCTTTGACAGCATAGATCCCACTCCTCTCCCCTTTTAAACCCTCATACCATAGGCTTTCACATGCAATAGTCCTCATAGATGACAGTGCAATTCAGTGTCCTGGGGAGCTGACAAACAGAAAAGCCAGGATGGGTTTATCATTATTTATTTAGTTTTTCTCTGAAGAATGAATATTGTATTATTAGCCCTATAAAGTTAATGAAGCAGAGTCCTTGGGTATTTCCATCAAGATCACTTCAACACAACAAATAATGATCCCAAGCTACCTCACATAAAATGCCAACCATTTTCTAAGGCTTTGGCTAAATAGTAGAAATAACTGAGTGGGTTAAATGCTACTTTTAAGTGTTATATATTCACTTGGAATTTACAAGGAGTCTCAGATAACTAAAAGTGCAGGAAGAACAAGTAAATCCCCTTAAAGAACATTGAATCCTATCACTACCAGAGAAACTACTGATCTCAGCAGATTTTACTTGAAACTGGCAGTGTTTGCAGGCCTTGTCACACTAACCCTGAAGAGCTATCGTGCAGATATTTTACTTTGACTTCACTATGTAGTCATTGAGAGTCTACTTGGTGAGTAGAATACTAAAAGGAAAGGAAATAACTGCTAATTGAGGTGCATATTTCAAGAAGCAATTGTATCATAGACTATTGGAATAAAAAGTTTTGTAATCTAACAAGACTATATTGGACATAAGTCTTCATCTCACACTGGTAGTGTGAGTCCGGGAAAATACATATTAATAATAGAACTTATTTTAGTATTTTTGGGGTAGGCCTTATGCCAAAGTACTTATATAAGTGATCTGAGTTGCTAAAATCAGCTTTCTTATCAGTTAATTTCTGTGAGTTTTTAAATGAGACTATAAACTAGAAAGTGCTAAATATAGCATCTGGAATATAATAGGTACACAATAAATTCTCAGTCCTCTTCTACGTTACATAATTTTGTGTCTAATCTATTTCAGTAGGTTTTATGTTTTTAAGGTATACACACGGCCAGAATTTATTTGTGAAATCATTTTCATACAATGAAACACAAATACTTTGCTTTAGTCAAGTTAATCAAGATGTATGGCTGTATCAGTATGGTGTCAACTTTATTTCATTTGGAGGATTCAAATAGGGCCAGTCTCAGAAGTAGATTAAATAGACAGTAACCTGTGTGGCATGCTTCTTCTTCTTCTCCTTCTTCTTCTTCTTCTTCTTCTTCTTTTTTTTTTTTTTTTAAAACAGAGTCTTGTTCTGTCACCCAGGCTGGAGTGCCCTGGCGTGATCTCAGCTCACTGCAACCTCTGCCTCCTGAGTTCGAACAATTCTCTGCCTCAGCCTCCTGAGTAGCTGGGATTACAGGTGCCTGCCACCACACTCAGGTAATTTTTGTATTTTTAGTAGAGACAAGGTTTCACCATGTCAGCCAGGCTGGTCTTGAACTCCTGATGTCGTGATCTACCCACCTCAGCCACCCAAAGTGCTGGGATTACAGGTGTGAGCTACTGCACCCAGCCCTGCATGGCATGGGCATGTTTTTGAGGAACTGTTGTACAGTTTTCCAAAATAGCTTTACTAATTTACATTCTCACCAACAGTGTACAAGGGTCACCTTTTCCCCACATCCTCACCAAAACGTCATCTTTTATCCTTTTGATAATACTATTTTAAGTAGAACCTTTCTACTTACCTGATATTCCCCCTACCATCCTATCTAAAATAATCATAATCATAAATGCCTATTGTGGGACCTGATATTTACCATGAGTTGGTAAGTCCTCTCTCCAGCATAAGACTCCTCACTTGCTCCCTCTTCTTGCATTTTTTGAGCAATGGGTTTCAAATGCCTCACTATTGAGGTAAATACACACAGAAGGCCTTGCACGGTGTGTCTCTGGCTGTGTATTAGAATTATCTCAGATGATTAAAAAAATAGAAAATAAAAAATAACTCCTTACTAGTGTGTTTGTTTCAAGATGAAGATAGACTAGCTAGGCAAGTAAAAGCAAATAGGTAACATTTTAAAACGAATATATTTTATTTTATTTTATTTTATAGCTGAGTATATGTAACCCTTATCTTAACCAGTTTCATTTGTTGTGACTTTCCTCTTAACAAATTTGTAAATTTGTAATCTTATATCATAATAGAAGCTGTAACAGAACCTGTAATGTAATCCTATATCATAATATAACCTGTAAAAGCCTTTCTCCTTTTGAGAACTATAAATCACAAGGCAATTAAAGAAGAGTTGTTTAAAATACCATGCAAAGATAGAGAAAAGAGTGAAAAGTTACTGTGAATAACAAAATGAAGAATATCAATATTATTTAGGTAACAAATATAGCATATTATTTTGGAATTTAAAATGATGCAGTACAGACCCACAGTTGTTCATTGTTCTAAGTAATATTCAATGACAATTGAATATGTATATATATACACACACACATATATATACATATACACACACACACACACACACACACATATATATATATATTTTTTTTTTTTTTTTGAGACAGAGTCTTACTCTGTTGCCAGGCTGGAGTGCAGTGGCCTGATCTCGGCTCACTGCAACCTCTGCCTCCCAGGTTCAAGCAATTCTCCTGCTTCAGCCTCCCGAGCAGCTGGGGTTACAGGCATGTGCCACCACGTCCAGCTAAGTTTTGTATTTTTAGTAGAGACGGGGTTTCACCATGTTGGCCAGGATGGTCTCAATCTCTTGACCTCATGATCCACCCGCCTCGGTCTCCCAAAGTGCTGGGATTACAGGCGTGAGCTACCGTGCCTGGCAGAAAAAAATATTTTCTAAATTAACTGAAAGTTATCATTGTGTGATTTACCCTGCCAATAGAATAAATATAGAAAGGAATAATTCAGTCAGTAATTGATGCTACTTCCATGCTGCTGCAGATACTGTTAGCCCCTGAGCAGCCGGGTCTGCCTTCTTTTAGCACAGAACTAATTCTATGAGTTTTATTCGGAAGTCTTCCCATCCCATGTGCCTCACCCAGGTGTAACGTTTTCTTTATTTTTAAAAAAATTTTTATTTCCATAAATTTTTGGGGAACAGGTGGTATATGGTTACACAAGTAAGTTCTTTAGTGGTGATTTGTGAGATTTTGGTGCACCCATCACCCGAGCAGTATAAACTGAACCCAATGTGTAGTCTTTTAACCCCACCCCCCTCCCACTGCTTCCCCTGAGTCCCCAAAGTCCATTATATCATTCTTAGGCCTTTGCTTCCTTATAACTTAGCTCCCACTTACGAGTGAGAAGATATGATATTTGGTTTTCCATTCCTGAGTTACTTCACTTAGAATAATAGTCTCCAGTTCCATCCAGGTTGCTGTTAATGCCCTTAATTCATTACTTTTTATGACTAAATAGTATTCCATCATATATATATACACACACACACACACACACACACATACATATATATATATATATCACAGTTGCTTTATCCACTCGTTGATTGATGGCCCAAATGGGCTAGTTCCATATTTACTCTGAGGAAAATAAGCCATTATATGAAAAAGATACTTGCACACACTTGTTCTTAGGTGTAATATTTTCATCTGTCTTCCACTATTCAGTCAAAAGGTGGGCATGATGATCCACATATGTCCAAAGAGTTATGAGGGAACACCTGGTGGAAGACTTCAGAGATAACTTTCTGTGCTCTTAAAAAGACACACACAGGAGGCCGGGTGCGGTGGCTCATGCCTGTAATCCCAGCACTTTGGGAGGCCAAGGTGGGCAGATCACGAGGTCAGGAGTCCGATCCAGTCTGACCAATATGGTGAAACCCCGTTTCTACTAAAAATACAAAAATTAGCGGGGCATGGTGTAATCCTAGCTACTCGGGAGGTTGAGGCAGAAGAATTGCTTGAATCCAGGAGGCAGAGGTTGCAGTGAGCAGAGATAGCGCCACTGCACTCCAGCCTGGGTGACAGAGAGAGACTCCGTCTCAGAAAAATAAAAAAGAGACACACAGGAAGAAAAGGCACTCTCCTGCTGGAGGTTTTCATGGCTTTTATGATTTTAGAATTGTGATAGTCATTTTGCAATCATTGCAGGATGTAAGGTGACATGTTAAAATGGCAAGGTGGAAAGATGGAAAGAACCTGCATTCTTACTATGCTATTTAGCCTCTGAAGTAAGAAACCTTAGAACTGTTCTACCACAGTCCTTTCTGTTATCTGTAAACTTTTCTATTTCTTAATAAATGAACACATTTCTTACTGCTCACAACATCCTGAAACACAAGCTCACTATAGAAACTTGAGCATATGCAGAAAAAAATCTGAAGACGAAAATAATTTTCAGACACTATTATTTCCTGTATTTGTAAATTCTGTATTTTATTCTACATGTATATAATTTTATTGCCAATTTTTCATTTAATATTTTAAGATTTTCCTCATGCTATTAAAAACTTAGATATAAAATTTTCAGAGCCTATTGTTATACCATAATCTACTTATTTCCCCTTTGCTAGCTGTTAAATACCCTTCACTATTTTCAAATACGAATAACTCTGATTAAAGTCAAGTTGTAGTATAGCTGAATTGTTTTTATGGGCTGTCCATTGCATTCATTTATTCATCTAACAAATGTTTATTGAGTACCTATTATATACCAAATACACTGAAATGCAAAGATGAGAGAAATTATTCTTGCTTACGGAAGTATAAATTGTGGTTCAGGAGAAAGCAAAACAACTGTGAAAAAATGTAAAAAAGTGTTTAGTTGTTTAAACTGGGTAAAATAAAAATGATGACTAAATGAATGATAGTTCTAAACCATTACATTTTATAATAAAAGTGAATTTTTGTTATAAGAAAATCTAGAAAAAAAAACAATGACAACTTCAAATGAGATTGAAAGAGACCTTTATGATAACTGCCAGTAGTGAGCACCATTGACTGTCCATATCACATTTTAGCTATTCTTATTTTTATAGAGTCCTGTACCACATAATGACATTTTCATCAATGGTGGACCACATATACAACAGTGGTCCCTTAAGATGGTGCTGAAAATTTTCTTTGGCCTAGTGACAGTGCAGACACTATAACATCACAGTGTAACACACTACTCATGTTTGTGGTGATGCTGGTGTAAACAAACCTACTGCACTGGCCAGCCATATAAAAGTATAGCACATACAATTATGTACAGCACATGATACTTGATAATGATACTTGTAATACTTGATAATGATAAGAAATGACTGTTACTGGTTTATATATTTACTATACTACACTTTATATCATTGTTTTAGGGTATAATCCTACTTACAAAAAAAAATGTTAACTGTAAAACAGCTCCAGGCAGGTCTTTCAGGAGTTATTCCAGAAGACAGCACTGTTATCACAGATGACAGCTCCCTGTGTGTTATTGCCCTTGAAGACCTTCCAATGGAGTGAGATGTAAAGGTGGAAGACAGTGATATAGATGACCCTGACCCTGTGCAGTTCTAGGCCAGTGCGTGTGTTTGTGTCTTAGTTTTTAACAAAAAAGTTTAGAGACTAAAGGAAAATTATAAAACTTTTAAAAGAAAAAAATCTTCTAGAATAAGTATACAAAGAAAATAGTTTTGTATGGCTGTGCCCTGTGTTTTAAGCTAAGTTTTATTACAAATGAGTCCAAAAGTTAACAAATAAAGAAGTTACAAAGTAAAAAGATTATAGTAAACTAATTTTATTACTAAAGAAATCAATTTTTAAATAAATGTAGTGTAGTCTAAGTGTACAATGTATATGAAGTCTACAATATTGTACAGTAATGTCCTGGGCCTTCCAGTTCACTTACCACTCACTCACTCATTCATCCAGAGCAACTTCCAGTCCTACAAGCTTCATTCATGGTAAGTGCCCCATGTGGGTATACCATTTTTATTCTTTTATTCTTTTTCAGTTTTTAAATTTTCTTTAGAGTCAGAATCTTGTGCCATTATCCAGGCTGGAGTACAGTGGTAAGATCATGGCTCAATGCAGCCTCTACCTCCTCGGCTTAAGCAATCCTCCCACTTCACCCTTCCAAGTGGCTGGGATTACAGGCACACACCACCATGCCTGGCTAATTTTTAAAAATTTTTGTAGAGACGAGCTCTGACAATGTTGCCCAGGTTGGACTTGAACTTTTTCTGGGCTCAAGCAATCCTCCTATCTCAGCCTCCCAAAATGCTGGGATTACAGGCATTAGCCACCACACCCAGTCTCCATTTATTTTTAGATACATAAATACTTCTCATTGTGTTACAATTGGCTACAGTATTTAGTAAAGGCTGTACAGGTTTGTAACTTTGGAGCAACAGGCTATACTATGCAGCCTAGGTATATAGTAAGAATACCATCTAGGTTTGTGTAGGTAACACTCGATGATGTTGGCACAATGACAAAAGCACCTAACAACACATTTCTCAGAACATATTCCTGTCTTTAAGTGGTGTGTGACTGTATATTCTTCCCAATATCTAATACCAATTTTAAGCATCCACAGCTCTGCACTGACCTCAAGTGATTTAAGAAAAATGAGCCAGGATAGGATTCAAAAGTAAATTCTGACTATCTAAAAGCAGTAATTGTAAATCCTATCTTTCAAACCAAGCTTAAGTCTAATTAGTGTAGAGCATCACTCTGGTGAGTGGTTTTGACCCAGTAGTAGGTATATGACTTCAACTGACTGAATTAGAATACAGGAGAAACCATGAATATGGCATAATTGGTAAATAGTAGTAGTTAACAAAAGTAGGTGAACAACAACACATATTGTCCTACTTTCTGCTTGCAGCTATTATCATCCTATGGGGAAAAACATTTAAATGAACAAACTGGCTGGGTGTGGTGTCTCACATCTGTAATCCCAGCACTTTCGGAGGCTGAGGCAGGTGGATAACGAGGTCAGGAGATCGAGACCATCCTGACTAACATGGCGAAACCCCGTCTCTACTAAAAATCAAAAAAAAAAAAAAAAAATTAGTCGGGTGTGGTGACAGGCACCTGTAGTCCCAGCTACTCGGGAGGCTGAGGCAGGAGAATGGTGTGCACCCAGGAGACGGAGCTTGCAGTGAGCCGAGATCACCTCACTGCACTCCAGCCTGGGGAACAGAGTGAGACTCCATCTCAAAAAAAAATAAATAAATAACAACAACGACAACAACATAAAAAACTAAGACACAAAGCAGACAGAGCTAAAGAATCATAACCTGAAATAGAATTAAACACCATCCCTTGTTGTTTGATAAGCCAGTTGAATTCCATTGCTTTGAAACTTGCAACTAAAAATTGATGTAATAAATTTCCCAAAATATTTAGGAAAAATAAGGTAAAATTTAAATCGCTCAAAATATTTTGGAAAGACTTTGTCTAAGAAAAGCCACAAAAGTTAAGACTCCTTGATAATAGTTTATATAGTCTCTATGCTGCTCATGATTGTAATAATAGTCAGTACACATTATTTCCATAAACTGTAATTAGAAAAATTTAAACAAGAAAAAATAGTAAGGCTTTTACTATACCTATGAATATCAAATTTTATGATTCAAGGTGTTTTATTAGATGAAAGCAAAAAGTTATTTTGGCGATATAGGAAGCATATCATTAAAATGGAAATAGATGTATATACTCTGAGATAAAGACAGAAAAGTAGATGGAGAGGTCAGCAGATAGACAGGTGAATGGAAAGATGGGAAGATGAATAAATCAATAAGCATGCTAATGGATAGATAGACAGACAGAAAACCAATAGAAATAACAGATGGACAAATAGCAATTTGGAGAGACAGACAGACATCCTGATGGGTAGAGACTGATATACTAAATATAGTTAAATAATGTATAATGTAGAAGATAGACAGGAAAGCATGAAGGCAAGAATGGCATAAATCAGCCAGAACATGTGCTAGACTTTTAAAAAAATAGCATGTATGTATGTATTCATGTATTTAGTAAAAACACTATAGTAGTATACATTTTAATTTCCTTTATGCACTTGCAACAAAGGCAAAGTAGCCTGTAAAGCTTTACACGGTCAGGAGTGGCAGAGCAGAAATATACAGTAAAGGCAGACCAAGTCCAAAGCCACATGGCTCTGCGTTCCATCCAGCGTAACAACATCACACGACAATGCAGATGGAGCTATCATGGCAAAACAACAGCAGCAACGGAAAAACCCATACAGCAGCAAATGCTATAACAAACTAGTTGTTGAAAATTATATTTAAATAAGGAAATAAACAATTAAGTCTACACCTCTGATAAAGATTTAATCAAGTGAGAAAATAAAGCAACATCAAGCAAACCTGTTTATTTTGCCTTTGGAGGTAATTTTGTTAATACTAGTTGTATACTTTTTAAAACTGAAATTTCATCATGTTTTAGAACAATGAGAAAGGTAACAAATTTAGATATATGCCATATTATAAGAATTTTTATCCTAATATTGAATTACTCTAATATCATTGGCTAACATGGTCCATATTATGATGGCAAATACATATTAAATTAATCTGTGTTTTGAATAAGCACTGCATATGCTAATTATGAAAGTAACACATTCGATAATGTCTCATGAAAAAATTCACAGTAACTTTGCTAACATGTAATTAGAAACAATAGTTCCTTTGGCTACTGTGTTTTACCCCGAGTCTAATGATACTGCAGAGGTTGCATTATCAACAGTTACCCCTCAGTTATGGATTAATACGTGGACTCACACTGGCTTTTTGAGCCAATTACCATAGAAAAATACTTGTTATGAAATGCACAGAGCCAGAGTTTTCATTATGGAATCACTAATCTGCAGATGGTTTGCCCGTCTGCTTGAAAATCCTAATAAAGTGGAAAGCTTTTTACTGATAACACTAATACATTGCAAAATATTTTAAGAGAAGTTATACAAAATGAAAATTATACATGTAACTCTGACTGATGAACTAAAGCAGATGTGGATAGTGAGGTACCTCCAAATAATCTCTACTGAGATTCTCAATGTTTTTTCTTAATTCAGCATACAGAACAGATTGTTCATGAATATGATTTAATGATTTAGTTAACCAGTGATTTATTGCATAGATACATCAAGATTTTGACAAAGCCTTTTTCTTCCATATTTGAAAAGGGCTAACCTATGGGATGGAATAAGGAGTAAAGTACCCAGAAACTGACATTATAGTTTTGTTTGCTTTTGTGTGTTATTTTAGTTGTTATGTTTATTAACCATTTACCAGCAATACATGTACACATGGTGGTATGGACTAGGCAGGTTGCTTGTGTATAATTTCTAGCCTGCTAATTGTCGTTCTGTCCTTTTCTTTCTCACTCAAAAAAAGCATATCGGGGCTGGGTGCGGTGGCTTATGCCTTTAATACCAGCACTTTGGGAAACCAAGGCAGGTGGATCACGAGGTCAGGAGTTCAAGACCAGCTGGCCAAAATGGTGAAACCCCATCTCTACTAAACATACAAAGTTAGTCGGGTATGGTGGTGGGCACCTGTAATTCCAGCTACTCAGGGGGTGAGGCAGAGAACTGCTTGAACCTGGGAGGCAGAAGTTGCAGTGAGCCAAGACCACGCCACTGCACTCCAGCCTGGGAGACAGAGCGAGATTCCATCTATACTAAACATACAAAGTTAGTCGGGTATGGTGGTGGGCACCTGTAATTCCAGCTACTCAGGGGGTGAGGCAGAGAACTGCTTGAACCTGGGAGGCAGAAGTTGCAGTGAGCCAAGACCACGCTACTGCACTCCAGCCTGGGAGACAGAGCGAGATTCCATCTCAAAAAAACAAAAACAAACAACAACAACAACAAAAAATATCAGGATGCAAACAGTGGAAGTGACATTATTACAGAACTAATTTTGAATCCACTTTGATTTATGAAATTGTAATACTTTAAAAGCTTTAGGTCTTTAACCAAGACACTATATTCTTGTTGGTTTTCCTCTGCCACCTTTGCTACTGCTTCTTGGTTTCGTTTGTGGATGTTTCTTACCCCACACCATCACCTGTGTCTCTTATTGTTGGTGTGCCTCAGAACTCCATCCTTGGACAGCTTATCTTATCTATCCACACTTAATGTTTTATTATCATCTCATTCTCATCTAGTCCCATGGCTTTAAATACTGTTTATAGGTTAATGACTCCCAGATTTCTATCTCTAGCTAGACCTTTTCCCCAAAGAGTAGGTTTGAATGTTCAATTGGTGAACCACTATCTCCACCTAGATGTCTAATAATCGTTTCAAACTTAATACGTCTAAAAGTGAGCTTCCAACCTTCCTTGTGCTACCCTACACATAGCATTGATGCAGGACAGGCAAGCCCCCAAATTGGGGCTTAGCTCAGGAGGGTTCTTGACTTTGCCCAGGAAAGAATTCAAGGGTGAGCTGGTGACTTCTGTTGCTGTTTTATTAAGTGGCAATGTACAGCAGCAGTAGAGGAATACATCCTTGTGGAGTAGGGCTATCCCATAGGCAGTGTGTCTAAAATAGCAGCTCAGAGGCAATTTTGCCATCATATTTATATGCACTTTTAATTACATGCAAATTAAGGGATGGTTGGTACAGAATTTTTTTAAGAAAAAGGTAATAACGTCCATGTAATTAAGTTGTTGCCATGGAAAGAGGCAGTAACTTCCGGGTGTTGTCATGGCAATGGTAAACTGACATGGCGCCCTAGTGGGTGTGTCTTATAGAAAGCTGCTTCTGCCCTGGCCCTATTTTAGCTACTCCTCGATTTGGTCTGGTGCCTAAGCCCCACCTCCAGAGTTGAGTCCCACCTTGCACCTCACCATCTACCAAAGATGCTTCTTTGGTGGTCTTTCACCTCTCAGTAAATGGCAGTACCATTCTCCCAATTGCTTTGGTTCAAATTTCTGGAATCATGTGTTTTATTCCTTTCTCATATCCCATTGTGTTTTATATCCTATATTTGATTATAAATTTTGTTGTCCATACCATTAGTCTGTTTTCACACCTCTGTAAAGAACTGCCTCAAACTGGGTAATTTAGAAAGAGGTTTAACTGACTCACAGTTCTGCATGGCTGAGGGGGCGTCAGGCAACTTACAACAATGGCAGAAGGCAAATGAGAAGCAAGGCAAGTCTTACATAGCAGCAGGAGACAGAGAGTGAAAGGGGGAAGTCCACACTTTTAAAATAACCAGATCTCGTGAGAACTCACTCACTATCGCGAGAACAGCAAGGGGGAAGTCTGCCCCATGATTCAATCACCTCCCACCAGGTCCCTCCCCCGATATGTGGGGATTACAATTTGAGATGATATTTCGGTAGGGACACAAAGCCAAACCGTATCATCTATTAAGAACGTAACCACTTACTACTCCGTCCAGTCTTACCGCCTTTATCCAAGGCATTATCATTTCTTTTACGGATCATTACAAAAGCCTCCTAATTGTTCTCCCTACTTTCCTTTTAAAATGAAAGTTAGATTATAACACTCCTTTGTTTAAAAGTCTCCAAAGTCTTCGCAGAGCATTCAGAATGAAACTCAAGGCCTTCCAGTGGCTTACAAGGTGCCATATACTGTGGTTCTCTGCGACCCTTGAACTGCATCTGTTGTTAGCTCCAATTATAAGGGTCATGTTCCTGTTCCTCTAACACCTCAGGTCTCTCCCAACTTAAGTTTTTTATTTTTTTCTGCCTAATATGCTCCTCTCTAAGATGTTTATATGGTCACATCCCATCACTTATTAGGCTTTTATTCAAATGTAACCTCAATTGAAGCTTTCCTCGATCACCCCATGGAAATATCCAACACTCCATACATTCTAGTCCCTCACTCAAAGTTTTTTCTTCATTTTCTTAATATCTATTGCCCTTTAATGAATTTTTCATCTTATTCATGTTGTTTATAATGTCAGTTTCTTCACAGTACAAAATAATTTATTCGTGTAATGTCCTATCTTTCTATTTTGATCACCATCATTTCCAACATTAAAAAAGTGCCTGGCACATGATAGAAGCTCAAGAGCTGTCTAATGAAAAATGTACCAATTAATACATTTTTGGCCTGTTTCACAACTGTTGGTGAAAATTACTGTTCTATATAGAGTTTTCTCATTCATAATAATGGTTTGATTCTGTATTTATTTAGCTCTTCTATAATTTCTGTCAGCATTATAGATTTTAACCCTGCACATATTTTGTATAATTACTTCATATTTAGATATTATAAATTGTAATTAAAAATTATTTTCTAATTACTCAATGCTAGTATATAGATATAAAACTTGACTTACATATATTTACATTGTATCTTGCAACTCTGTCAAACTCATTTGTTAGTTCCACTAGCTATTTGAAAATCAGGTAACCTGCAAATTTAGTCAGCATTTTCTTGTAAATTTATATGCTTTTGTTCCTAAACCCTTTTTCAAGAAAAGTAATATCCTTTTTCCCTTGTTCCAGATCTTAGGTAAAAAAGGCAGTCCTTCTCTATTAAGAACAATGGTAAGAATAGGTGTTTCATCGTTGGCCTTTATCAGGTTGAGGGCAAATATAAATTCTATGATTAATTTTCTAGGAGTGATTCTAATAAACCAATGCTGAATTTTTTCAAATGATTTTAAACATCCATTGAAATGATCATGTGTTTTTTTCTTGTTTAGTGTGTTATTATTGATGAGTTTGATTAATTGTTTTAAACGTAGAACCAGACTTGCATTCCTGGAATGAACTTTATTTGGGTATTATCCCTCTCATAGATAGCTGAATTTGATTTGCTAATATTTCATTAATTATTTTTACATCAGTGTTCATAAGAGATAATAGTCTTTAGTTTTCTTGTGATGTCTTTGATTTTGGCAGCAGGGTGCTGGCATTATATGGAAGAGTTTGTATAGAGTTGGTATTATTTCTTGTTTAATTGTTTGACAAAATTCATTATTAAAGCTACCTCAGCAATGGATTTGTATGTGGGGAGTAGGGGAATGGAGGGTGGCTTTTACTACAAATTTAATACCGTTAACATTTATTACCGTATACATTTATTAAGATTATTGCTTAAGCAAACTTTCATAATTTGTATCATTCCAGGAATTAACTACATTGGTGAATTTTTGGTCATAGGGATTTTCAGAATACTCTTTTATTTTTATTTTAATTTCTGTAGTATTTATTTTGATGTACCCTTTTTTATTAGTATTCTTATGTTAATAGTAGAATACCGATATTAGTATTCTTTTGTTTTTCTCTTCTGATTTCCCTGGCTATTGATCTCTTCAAAGAATTTGATTATAGTTTTATGAATTATTTCCACTTTTCTTCTGATTTTTATTTTATTGATTTGTGCTATCTGTACTATTAATTTCCTTCTGCTTCCTTGGTGTTTGAATTGTTCTTCTTTTTTTCATTTTATAAGATGAAAGCCTAAATCATTTATTTAACATCTATTTTAATGAACATAAGAATTTAATTCTATACTACTTTAAATGTATCCCACAAATACTATTTTAATTTTCATTCAACTTAAAATGCTGTGTTTTAATTGTACTTCAATTTAAAATATTTATAATTTCCATTGTGACTGCTTCTTTGATTCATATTATTTAGGACTGCATAAACTTAAAATACGTTAGGCTTTTTTAGTGGACATATTTTGCTTTATTATTACGAAGCTCTGATACTCAGTATTGCTTTGTCTTTTAGATGAATTGAAACCTTTATGATTATGTAATGTTCCTTTTTATCCCTAGCAATATTACTATTTCTTACATTGACTGATATTAAAATAGTTCCATACCTCCCTGTCACATCTTTTTAATTTTTTTGTTTTTAATTGGTACATTGTACATATTAATAGAGTGAAATTACAGTGTTTCAAGATATAAATATATATTCAATATATAAATAATCAAGTCAAAGTACTCTGGCACCTCACTAATTTATCATTTCTTTGTGGTGAGAGCATTCAAAAGCTTCTCTTCTAGTCATTTTGTAATATACAATATTCTACTATTAACTATAGTCAATCAATAGTGCAATATAACACAGAACTTATTCCTTTTATCTAACAGTAACTTTGACCAAACTCTTCCCATCCTATCCCCTTTCCACCCTGCTCCCTGGTTGCTGGTAATCACTATTCTACTTTCTGCTTCTATAATATCAGCTTAATCATTTATTTACTTTTTAGATTCCTCATATGAATGAGATTGTGTGGTATTTATCTATCTGTGTTTGGCTTATTTTGCTTATTATGATGTCCTCCAAGTTTGTACATGTCACAAATAACAATATTTCATTTTTTATGACTAAATAGCATTTTGCTGTGTATATATACCACATTTATTTCCATTCATCCATTTACATAGACATGTCAGTTCCAAGATAGCTATCGTAAACAGTGCTGCAATAAATATGGAGTATAGGAATCTCTTCAACATACTAATTTTTATATTCTTTGGATCTATTTTCAGTAGTGGGATTTCTGGATCATAGAGTAGCTCTCTTTTTAATTTTTTGAGGAACTGTCATACTATTTTCTAGAATGGCTATCCTATTATACAATCCCACTAACAGTATGTAAGAGTTCCCTTTTCTCCACATCCTCATCAATACTTGTCTTCTTTCATCTTTCCCCCAATAAGTGTTATTGGCAACTTTGTCACAGATCAGTTGGCTGTAAGCGTGTGAATTTATTTCTGGGCTTTCTATTCTGTTCCAATGGTCTATGTGTCTGTTTTTATACCAGTACCATGCTGTTTTCATTATTATAGCTTTATAGTATATTTTCAAGTCAGGAAGCATGATGCCTCCATCTTTGTTCTTTTTGCTTAGGTTTGTTTTCTATTTGGTGTCTTTTGTGGCTCCATGTGAATTTTAGGATCAGGTTTTTGAAAACAGGAACAAATTTAAGTACTCCTCTTCAGTGTGTATGCCTTTTACTTCTTTTATCTTGCCTAATTGCTCTAGCTAGAACTTCCATTCTTATTTTGAATAGAAGTGGTGAAAGTGAGCATTCTTGTCTTATTCTTCATCTTAGACAAAAAGCATCCACTCAGTATGAGGTTAACTATGAGTTTGCCATATATGGCTTTTATTGTCTTGAGGAACATACCTTCTATGACCACTTGTTAAGAGATTCTATTATAGAGGGATGTTGAATTTTGCTGAAAGACTTTTCAGTGTCTCAAAATTATTATATATTTTTTGTCTTTGTTTCTATTCATGTGGTGTATCACATTTATTGATTTTCATGTGTTAGATCATTCTTGCATCCTCGAATAAGTCACACTTGATGACAGTGAATAATCTCTTTAATTGGCTGTTGAATTTGGCTTGCCAGTATCTTGTTTAGAATTTTTGCATCTATATTTAGCAGAGATCTTAGCCTGTAGTAGTCTTTTTTGGTCATGTCTTTTTCAGGTTTTGGAGTCAGGATAATACTGGCCTCATAAAATGAGTTTGGAATAATATACTTCTCTTCAATTTTCTGAAATACTTTGAGGAGAATCAATATTAATTCTTTGTTAAATGTTCCATAGAATTCAGAAGTATACTTGTCAGATCCTCGACTTTTATTTGATGAAAGACTTTTTATTACTGACTCCAGATTCTCATTTTTCATCTTTTCAGATTTTCTTTATCCTCATTATTTAATCTTGGTAGTTTATGTGTTCAGGAATTTATCTACTTCTTCTAGGTTATCAAGTTTGTTTGCAATATAATTACTCAAACTAGTCTCTTATAAGCCTTTATATCTTTGTGGGTACCAGTTGTATTTTATTCTTGTCGCCCAGGCTGGAGTGCGGTGGAGAAATCTCAGCTCGCTGCAACCTCCACCTCCTGGGTTCAAGTGATTCTCCTGCCTCAGCCTCCTGAGTAGCTGAAATTACAGGTACCCACCACCACGCCCAGCTAATTTTTGTATTCTTAGCAGAGATGGGGTTTTGCCATATTGGGCAGGCTGGTCTCAACTCCTGACCTCAGTTGATCCGCCCACCTCAGCCTCCTAAAGTGCTGGGATTACAGGTGTGAGCCACCATGCCAGGCCATAATGTCTTTTTTAATCTCTGGCTTTAGAGTGTTTTTTATTATTCTACCTACAACTTTGTCAATTTTGTTTATTTATTTTTTCAAAAAATAAACACTTCATTTTATTAGTCCTTTGAATTGTTTCAGTCTCTATTTCAATTATTTTTGCTCTAATTTTATTACTTCCTTCTTTCTACCAATTTTGGTTTCAGTTTGTTTTTGTTTTTCCAGTTTCCTGGAGTACAATGTTAGGTTGTTTATTACAAATCTTTCTTTTTTATTGATGTTGGCATTTATTGCTATAAATTTTGCTCTTAGAAATGCTCTTGCTCTGTCTCAATATGATGTTTTTCCATTCTTATTTGTCTCAAGAAATTTTTAAATTTTCCTTTCAATTTCCTTATTATGATGCCTCTGGCTTTGTTCTTTTTGCTTAGAATTGCTGTGGCAATTCAGGTTTCTTTTTGATTCCGTGTGAATTTTAGACTTTTTAAAAGAATTCTGTGAAAAATGATGGTGGTTTTATAGGAATAGCATTGAATGTGTAAATTGCTTTGGGCACTATAGTCATTTTAACAATACTGATTTTTTCTATTCATGAGCATGTAATTTTTTCCATTTATTTGTGTTGTCTCTGATTTATATCAGTAGTGTTTTGTAATTTTTGTTGTAGAGTCTTTCATCTCATTGTACGCTATATCTAGGTATTTTATTCTTTTTGTGGCTATTGAAAGTGGGATTGCATTATTGATTTGGCTCTAAGTTTGGACATTATTTGTGTATAGAAATGCTACTGATGTGGGTACATTGATTTTGTATCCTGAAATTTTACTGAAGTTGTTTATCAGTTCTAGACACTTTCTGGCAGAGTCTATGGGGTTTCCTAGTTATAGAATCACATTGCCTATCAAGAGAGAGGGTTTGACTTCCTCCCTTTCTGTTCAAATGTATTTTATTTTTTTCTCTTGCCTGATTGTTCTGGCTAGGGCTTTCACTGCTATGTTGGATAGGAGTGGTGAGAGCAAGCATCCTTGTCTTTTTCTACTTTTCAAAGGGAATGCCTCCAAATTTTGTCCATTCAGTATGATGTTGGCTGTGGGTTTGTTATAAATGGCTCTTATTATTTTGAGGTATGTTCCTTTGATGCCTAATTTGTTGAGAGTTTCTAACATGAGGGAATGTTGAATTTTATCAAAGGCCTTTTCTGAATCTGTTGAGATGATTACGTGGGTTTTGTTGTTAATTCTGTTTATGTGGTAAATTACATTTAATAATTTGCATATGTTAAAGCAACCTTGCATCTGAGAAATAAAGCCTACTTGATTGTGGTGAATTAGCTTTTATCTAACTTCAAACTATATTACAAGTCTACAGTAACCAAAACAGAATAGTACTGGTACAGAAACAGACACATAGACCAATGAAACTTAATAGGGAACACAGAAATAAAGCCACACATCTACAATCACCTGATCTTTGATAAAGTCAATAATTATAAACAATAGAAGAAGGACTTCCTATTCAATAGATGTTGCTGGAATAACTGGCTAGCCATATGGAGAAGATTGAAACTGGACTCTTCACTTTAAACATAAACAAAAATTAACTCTAGGTGTATTAAAGACTAAATGTAAGACCCCAAATGATAAAAACCCTAGACGAAAATCTAGGAATGCCATTCTAGACATGGTGGCAAAGAATGTATTACTAAGTTCTCAAAAGCAATTGCAACAACAACAAAAATCAACAAGTGGGACCTAATTAAGCCAGAGAGCTTCTTCAAAGCAACAGAAACTATCAACAGAGAAAACGCACAACTTACAGAATGGGAAAAAGTATTTGCAAACTATGCATCCAGCAAAGGTCTAATACCCAGAATCGATATGGAACTTTTCAACAAGCAAAAAACAAATAGCCCCATTAAAAAAAAAAAAAATAGACAAAGGACATTAACAGAGACCTCGCAAAAGAAGACATACATGCAGTCAACAAGCAATATGCTCATTATTACTAATCATTAGAGAAATGCAAAGCAAAATCACAATGAGAAACCATCTCACACCAGTCAGAATGGTAATTATTAAAAAGTCAAAAAACAACAGATGCTGGCAAGTTTGCAGAGAAAAGGGAACACTTATACACTGCTGGTGGGAATGTTAAATTAGTTAGCCACTATGGAAAACAGTGTGGAGATTTAGCAAAGAACTCAGATAAGTTCACAGCTACCATTTGACCCAGCTCTCCCACTATTGGGTATATACCCAAAGGAAAACAAAAAAAAATTCTACTAAAAAGATATGTACTTCTAATGTTCACTGCAGAACTATTCACAATAGCAAAGACATGGAAAAAACCACCATGCTTATCAATATGGACTGGATCAAGAATATGTGGACACATACAACATAGAAAACCACATAGTAACGGAAAAAGGATAAATTCCTGTCCTTTGCAGCAACAAGGATGTAGCTGGAGACCCTTATTCTAAGTGAAGTAACACAGGAATAGAAAACCAAATACCACATGTTCTCACTTGTAAGTAGGAACTAACCACTGAATATACATGGACATGCAAGTCTTTTGTTTCTTTCTTCCTCTCTTGTTGTTTATCTCTGTGGTTTGGTAGTTTTCTATGGTTTTCATTGTTTTATTTCTATGTATCATTTATGTATCTGCTGTAAGTTTATTTTGTTGTGGTTACTATGGGGCTAATATAACAAGTCTTGTAGTTATATTAGACTATTTTAAGTTGATAGCAAGTTAACTTTGGTTGTGTAAAAATACTGTAGACATTTTCCTTCCCCTCTCACAATTTATCTTTTTGTTGCCTTAATTTACTTCTTTAGCTACTGTATTTCCAATAGCTACCCATTGTAACTGCTATTGTTTTTGACCATATTGACTTTAAACTTTTATACTAGAGTATTGAAAGATTTACCAGTGCCTCAGTACACCAGTGCATCACTAGGGTATTCTGAGTTTGATTTATGAATTTACCTCTACTGATGAGTTTTGTACTTTCACATGTTTTTATAGTAGTAATTATTGTCCTTTCATTTTCAGTTAGAGCACTGTCTTAAGCATTTCTTGTAGGGCTGGTCCAGTAATGATGAATTCTTTTAGTTTTTATTTATCTGTAAAATCTTATTTCTTTTCTTTTTTTTTGAAGAATAGCTTTGCTGGATATAGTATTCTCGACTATCAGGGTTTTTGTTTTGTTTTTACTCTGAGCACTTTTAATACATAATTTCATTCTCTCCTAACCTGCAAGGCTTCTTCTGAGAAATATGCTTACAGTCTAATGAAGATTCTCTTATATGTGACCTGATGATTTTCTCTAGCAGCTTTTATAATTCTCTTTGTGTTTGACTTTTTATAATTTGATCATAGTGGGCCTGAAAGAGAACCTTTTTGGGTTAAATCTATTTTGGAACTTTTGAGCTTCCTCAATTTGATATTGTATCTCTCCTAAGTCTTGGAAAGTTTTCAGCTATTATATCATTGCACAATTTTCCTATGCTGCTTCCCATCTTTTCTTATTATCAAACTCCTATAATGCAAATATTTTTTCTCTAAATGGTTTTCCATATGTTTTTAGGCTTTCTTATTCTTTTTTTATTTTTGATGATTTTTTTCTCTGACTACATTATTTCAAAAGACCTGTGTTCAAGTTGAGACATTTTTATTTCTACTTAATCTAGTCAGTTGTTAAAGCTCTTAATTGTATTTTTTATCTTACTCTTTAAATTTTTCAGCTCTAAGAATCCTATTTGGTTCTTTCTTTATGATATGTTTCTTTGTTGAATTTCTTATTCAGATTATGGATAATTTTCCTGATTTTTTTTATTTGCTTGTCTGTGTTCTCTTGCATCTCACTGAGTTTCCTTAAGATCATAATTTTGAATTTCTTTTCAGGCATTTTATAAATGTCCTTTTATTTGGGGTCAGTGACTGAACACTTATTGCTTCTTTGGGGCTGTCATCTTTCCTTGCTTTTTGTGTTTCTTGTGTTCCTACATTAATATCTGTTCATTTAGGGGAACAGTCACTTTTTCAAGTTATCCAGAGTACCTTTCTTAGGAAGAGACTTTTTCCTATAGGTGGGTTTTAGGGTATCAGTTGGGTTTGGTACATTGACTTTGGTTCTGAGTAAATTCAGTAGCATGGTCCTTGTGCAGTTTCTTCATCTGTAATCTTCATCATCAATTTCTACAATTAGTTCAGTTACCTCAAATGCAGAAGTTTTTGAAGGTAGTGGTATACTTTTACTGGGGATGTGGATGCTGGTTGGTTGTGGGTTAGGTATATGAGGGGGCAAAGGGCCAATAGGCTGCCTAGTGGGCTCTCTGGGGAGGTAGGAATTGCTGCACACATGGACACAGTTGCCTGGGAGGCTTTGTAGCAGTCCCTCTGGAAAGACAGAACGGCTGCCAGGCAGAATGTCAAGCTGAGCATGAGAGTCCAGGTGCGGCTGGGCCAGATGGTTCCGTGGTGGTCTCCCTGGGGAGCTTGGGCTGCCATTAGAACAGCTATCATGCCAGGCAAGAGTAGGTATGGGTACAGTGGAGCCAGGAAACTCTACAGTTGTATGCTCAAGGCAAGCCACTGCCAAGCCAGCTGTCAGGCTGGGCATAGGTGTGCACAGGTCAGGTGAGGCTAGGTGTCTGTGTGGCAGTTTTCTCAGGGAGGTAGGACTACCATTGTGCAAGCTGTTTAGCCATGCATGGGTGTATGTGAGCTCAGTGGGCTTGCTGTTGTTCCATAGCTCCCCTGCTGTGCTGATCTGCCAGTTCTCTGGAAGGGTGGGGTGCTGCATGGTTTTTGACACTTTGGTCTCATTTGTTTCATCTTGCCTAAGTTCCATACAACTAGGGTCATTGTGCTACAGGCACCTGCATGAACTTGATGGAATAACAGCAGGGTCTCAGGGACGTGGAGAGTCAGTTGCCACTAGCCCCCAGATCAGGGTACATCCTAGCAGTGGGTTTCATTTCAAGATGGTCCTATGCCATAGCAGCTTAGGTTGTGAGGATGGGGATGCTCAACGTGGGCTTCTACTCTGATGTAACACAGCTACCTGTACTCCCAGATACTCTCTAAGCTGGATTCGCAATCTACTAGGACTTGGGGCCTCTCCTGTAGCAAGAATTTCTGGCATTTGTGGCAGCAATGAGAGCCATTGGGGATCTCCAATTGATCCCTTCTTTGTAAGAAGACTCTCTGACTCCAGACTGATTTTGGTGGAGAGACAGTTTGTCAGAAGCAGGATACCTTGCTCCCCTTCTATTGTTTTATTCTGAGATTTTGTGCTCTGCAGAAATTTTGCCATTCCCCTGGCACTCTTTATTATATTTCCTCAGTCACTCCAGTCAAACATAGTTGGTTGTCTTGCTGACATCACTCCTCTGTCTCTATCTTTAAAAAAAAATAGTATTGCATGGTAGAAGAGAGAAGATACACCTTTTTTAAAGATTAGCTTAAGGCTAATTATGCTTCTATAAATTATAGTCCCTTTCACTTTAAACCTTAATAATGTACTTATTGGAGAAGTTTTATATGTTATAATAGTTGTTTGCAAATGGTGAATTATCCTCTTTGGTTAATTTATCACATTCAAACAATTGCAATGCATAATTTACCATTGTTAAACAATTCACCAATTTCTAACAAGGTTCAGTTGTACTTTTATAAGTACCTTTATAAGAGTGCTTACCATACAACAATAAATCACAATGTCTATCACATCATAATATGCAAATAACATTTAATTGAATACTTCCAAAATATATATGTTTTTGTTAGACAAAGTATGAAGATGGACAACCTTTTTTAAATGATGTAGATAAAATAATGTATAAAGTCTTCTGTTATTCAATTCTTCATAAGTAGAAGAATTGAAGTGGTTAAGATAATGGCTATACATACAAAAAAGAGGAATATATCGTCAGCAGAATTTATGTCTTTGTAAAAGTGGTTTTGGGGCTCATACATTCTGTAATTCTCAGAGCAACTAGTAGTCCATGTGACCCTGGCAATTGTACGTGAACATGTTGACTTTGAGGACATAAACTGTGGTTGATATTTCTTATCATCCTTGGCACTAACTAGTTTATGTATGTGGTAAGTATTCATTGAATCTTTGTTGATGATGTGAATGAATGAATAAATGAATGAATGAGGAAGAGGAGTGTGGTATGACAATACAGTGAGATCTCTGCAATTTCAATTACTAAATATCAATTTTCATGAATCCTGTATCATAGACTAAAAATTCCAAACACAATAAAGATGACCTTAATGCAAAACAATTCAAATTCACCTAAACAATGAAAGTAAATAGTTTTTTTTTTTTTTTTTGACTATATGTTGCAAGGAAGTCAGTCGCGATTTAAAGTGTCTTCCTTGCAACAGAAATTGATTTAAATGCTGGTGGTTCTGTGATGTAGTGGAATTAAAAATATTTAACCACTAGTAGGAAATATTTTGGAGGATACAATTTTCTACAAGTGGCCACATGTAACAAAAGAACATGTGAGGCTATCCCCTGGGGAAATATCTACCTATAGGAGGACACCAAACCTCAGGGTGCCAAAGGACATTAATCAGTTGCCTGTTTCCTTTTTCAGAGTGGAGGTCTGCTCTAGACAGAGGAATTACTTCTAGTGAGGGTGGTCATTTCACAGGAGTCATGTATGGCAGGTTCTTTGGCTAGCTCATTGACCAGGGGGTACCAGAACAGCTCACTAAAAGTATTCACTTAAGTTACTATAGGGCTAGGCCAGCAGAGGCAGGGCTATTTGAAGGGTTTAGTCAATGTTTATTTACCAACCAGAATAAGAGAATTTCAATATTTTGAACAATCAATATAAATGATATCATTATATATCGGCTTAATATGAGTCATATGATATGTCTATGTGATTATATACATTTGAAAAGTGTTGAGTTAAACATTTTTTTTACTATGGAAATTTTCAGAGGTCTAAATTCAGTAGTGTGCATTGTGACTCTTTAAGAAAAACATGCAGTACCTAGTTTTTTTCCAACTTACTTGGACGTGGAACCCTTTTTCTATAGATTACATCTTGGGATTGTTTTTGCTTAAAACTGTGTTAATAAATTCTATACAGAGTCTATGAAATATTCAAAGTAATTAGTGTTATAACAACCCTAAAATTGCAGTAACTTACAGTGACTTAATGCAAACATTTACTTCTACCTCTCATCACAGTCCAAGATGGGGTTGGGTTGCTTTTCTGGGTAGTATTCGTTCAAATAGTTATTCAGGGATCTCTACCTTTCTGTCCTGTTTCCTCCACTAGAGCAGCCTTCGCCAAAGGTGAAGTCATGTCCTTAATGTGCCTTAAACGTCTCTCATAGTAAACAGAATAAAGTCAAATTGACCCCCATTCCTAGTTATTTCCAGAAAAAAAAAAAATCCTCCTTGTAAAGAATTTTGCATTTAAGCAAAACAGTGAAGAAGTCTTTAAAGGCAGAGTAAAGTTCTTTAAACTATACAATATAAACTTTAAAACGTGTGAACATATATGATTAAAATAAAGCTAATGTTTGAGAAGAGAGAATTTTAAGAAAGAAGTTTCTTGTATGTCCTATTCTGCTTTTTATTAAGATAAATTAAGTTCAAGATGTTTTATAGACACAAATAGCTCAAAATTTATCATTTGTTATAAAGAAAATAAATTAAAAATAGGCTCTTGTCATAAATATTTACATATGTGTGCCTTTTTTATATATGTCTTCAGCATAAAAATATAACAAATTTGCAGAGACTTGCAAAACAGTCATGAGGATTTTCATTTTATACAATAAACACTTTTTGTAAAAGAAATGTAAAACCCTATAAGTCGAAAACATAATCATCTTTCTACCTCCATATCTACTTGGATCTTTGCGCCCTAAATAACATTCTTTCCAAGGTTTCAATGATATGTATGTGCATGTACATTTTAAAACCTAAACCCAAAACCATTATATATTTCAGATTTAATTTCTTATGCATTTTAATAATGTTGTACTCTATATCAAGCTACCCTTCAGAGAATAATTTGTTTGCAGTGAAAAGAAAGGCAAATTTTTCTGCTAATAAAAATCATGTAGTGTAAATTGCTCCATCCTCCTTCCAAACTGTGAGAGCCTCTGGGTGGTTAAACTACTCTAAATATCATTTTTGGTAAACAACTATTATCTCCTCAAGCTGACACCAAAGGACTCTTGAAGTTAGCAAGCAATCTAGTCATCTGGATAGGAAGCAGAAACCAGTTAGCAAAAGAAAAAAGTCTTCAAGTCAAAGGAAGCTCACTGGGATTAGAAGAAACTAATTTATTTGAAAGTAAGAAGGTGACATCTGAGTCAGGAGGAGATTAAACCTAGACTTGGAACTGAGTTGGTTATTATACGTGACAAATACTCTTCCTAATGTGACTCTATGTAACAAACTTTACCATCACGTACCTCCAAGGCACACAATGTATTGTACACAACAAGACTGTCGTGTTGTAGATGACTTACTTTTACCTGTGACACATGAGAGAAAGAGGTGGGAGTCAGACATCGAGGGCTGCAATGGGCCTAGGTTTTCAGGGAGTCACATGAAGCAGGAGGAATCTGACTTTGGCCACTATTAGGCTATTCTTCCCCAGTTATCGTGAGAACATGCAATGGTCTCCTTCTCAAGCATGTCTTGAGATAGTAATGACTGTCATATTTGAGTAAGAGGAGATTCTGAAAGGGAAATAGGCTTCCCTCCCTAAATTCTTTAGCTATACGCTTTGGGGAAACATGGAATAGATTTTTTAAAACCACCAATAGGCCGGGCACAGTGGCTCATACCTGTAATCTCAACACTTTGGGAGTCTGAGGCAGGTGGATCCCTTGAGGTGAGGAGTTCGAGATCAGCCTGGCCAACATAGCAAAACACAGCCTACTAAAAATACACAAAAAAAAAAAAATCAGCTGAGTGTGGTGGCATGTGCCTGTAATCCCAGCTACTTGGGAGTCTGAGGCAAGACAATCGCCTGAACCCGGGAGACAGAGATTGCAGTGAGCCCAGATCATGCCTCTACACTCCAGCCTGGACGACAGAGTAAGACTCCATCTCGAAAACAAAAACAAAAATCCACCAATAATGGAAAAAATAATTATGGACCAAGCGTATTGTACAGGAGCCTCTGGTTATTATAACTTTGAATATCCTGGTCACACTTAACTGATTCATTGCCAGTGCTTTTAATGGCTGGCTTATTTTACTTGAATGCTTCATATCAAATATTGATATCTATCTATCTATCTATTTATTTATTTATTTAGGTTGCTTTTACCTTTGCTTGTTGTTTTTCCATCCTGCCTCAAAGCAACTGGAACATGGATTATACAGATAAGTAGGGGTTTTGCTCGACTATTTTAAATTCGATTTATGAAGGTAACTTATATTCTCACTGTCCTTGTTTTGTTTAATCCTATTTGTCTCCCCTCATTATGTCCAAATGAACATACTCCATTTAATCAGTGTTTGTGATCCAGAAATGTCTTTTCAATAGTTAGAAACCAGTGTCATCACCGGTTTCGGCAAAAATAAGCATGTAAAGGAAAAGAATGTGTTCAAATGTAGGGTTTGAATGAGCTATCTCCTGTTTTACAAACTTCATTTCTGGCATTAGCTTTAACAAGTTATGAAGTCTGAACCCACTACAACTTCTGGATGAGAACCGATTACCAGGACAGTACAGAGATGAGTCACTTCTCTTCTTTCTTCTGGTGGGTCCTGCAGAGAATATTTTTAATCTCTCTCTCTGAGAATATGAACTTTTGAACAGTTATTTTCCACTCCATTCCTGCCCATTGAAAGTTGAAAAGTTGCCGGTAACACCCTGAATGTTTTAAAGCCCAAGAACTGAGAGGAGTTGAGCAAATCACCAGTGACCCCTAGTGTCTGGAATAAACAACCTCTTGGAAATCAGTCAGCTGCAGTCGCCTTGCTCATACAGCTGCTAGAGTCTTTTGTTAGAAGAATGGTTTGTTTTCATTATATCTTGGTATCCAAAGAGTTTCAATTTTTCTCATAAATTCTTTGGAAACAGAAATGCTGCATTTTTCAGTTCAGGCGATATTTATTTCATAGTTATCTCAAAAAGTACAATGAAATGCAATTATATTATTGAAGGGAAAGAGAATAGAAATATTATTTTTTTAAAAATAGAAACAATTTCAGCAAGTTCATTTCTATATTTGAAGTGTAATGCCACAAAATTGATATAGACCTACTCTTTATATCTGGGCATGTGTGTGTGTATATGTGTGTGTGTGTTTTAAATTTGCCTCTAAGTAGATGTGAATGTGACCTGTTTTTACTAACAGGATAATTAATTCAATCTCTAAAAATCTACAGAAGAGGAGACAAGTTATCCTTCTTGTCCTGGAGGGAAAATAAATAAGACATTTTCAAGAGATTCCACAGGCAAAACCATCTGTTTAAAATCACTCTGAATATAGAAGCTGGTAATTCTTGATCTCAAGGGATATAGCTAAAGGATGGAGATGGAATCTTTTTAAAGGTGATACCTCTTCCTAGAGGTTCCTAGAGACCTGAAGCATGGTATGTTGCTGCTTCCTACCAGTTATCCACAGGCACCCACCCTCTCCAGCACCCACGCAGGGACTAAGTCTCAAGGGGTTCTGCAGATTCTGTGAGAGTCAACCACACCTGGACTGCTGCAGAGAAAGCAATAGTCCTTGAGGTGTTGTGTTCCAAGGACAGCAATAAGAATGAATAAATGTCAGGAGGAGGATGATGCACAAACTCATATGAAAACATTTAAATTTGTTTAGTTTGGCCAGAGAGAAGATAATAATGGTGAGCAAATATGTGAAGCATAGAGAAGTTGTTTTAAATGGTGTAAATAAAAGTTGAAGGGGAAATTGAACTGAGAAATGTAGAGTGATTTTCTGAAAATATTTTCTAACCTGAAGTTTAGGCAATTATGAAAGTGTTAACAAGGAGGAAGAGAAGCGTAAATTCCAAGATCTAAATTCCAAGTGAGATGGCAGCAAGAATCATTGTATTCAAAGGTGCTTTGTAAATGCTTGAGGATGCAACATGACTGTCTATAGTGGACGGAGTTTTAACTGCTGAATTAAATAAGTAGTCCTCATTTACATTTTTAATATAAACCATTCTGTCTGCAGTGGAGTTTCTATCTGCTATTGTTTCCTTTTCCATCACCCTTTTCGCTTTAGATGTTTTACCTTACTGGAATACCCTGTCCTTGTCCAAATGATTCATTCTACATATTCATTTTTTCCACAGAGATTTTTCTTCCTGCCTTATGTCCGTGGTCCTCTATGCCAGTATTTTCAGTGTCCTTAGAGAGTTGTACAGATAGCTTATAGGTTATGACAGCAGCATATGCAGCAAACTGCTTAGGTTTGAATAGTTCTGTAAAGTCAGGTACATCACTCAACTTTGCTGTGTTTCAGTGAGTAAAATGGGAAAAATGATTGAAAAGTTGTGAGAATTAAATGACGTGACACAGCCACTTAGAACAATGTGTTGCATATAAGAAGTACCATTGAAATGTAAACTATTTTTACTACAATGGTAACACATTTTACATTGTAATTAAGTTTGTGTGTGTATATAAAATTAAGCAAAAATGTCCTTGTATAATTACCTTATAATGTGTAATACATCCTATATTGTTCTTATATATTTCCTAAAATACCTGTGAGCATGACCTACTAAATAATTGTTATTTATTGTTATTGTTTTTGACCTAAAGTTTGATAAACAAGTCTTAGGATATAAGTCTTAGGCTAAAAAGGTTTCTGGGATATAATAGGGAAATAAGGTACCCAGATATCCTACTGGGCATGTCTAACAAATCTCATGGCTCTGGAATTTATTTTTAACATTTTACGTTAACTATGTAGCACTGAGTCTTATTGTGGGCACAGAATTTTTTTTTTTTATTTTACTGTTGGTAGTAACAATAACAGCAACAATAAAACTGTCATCTTGCCAGAGTTTCCACATCCTAAGATAAGCAAATGAGAGAAGGTTCTACTACCCTGTAAAAGGTTATTTTAGAAGAAGTAAGCATGTGACTCCAGAACATTAGTAGTGCCAAGCAGATTTAGTTAACTTAAGAGCACTTAGTGGCTGCTCAAGAGGTAGCTTGTCATTTCTTTCCCTTCTTTCCTCCAAAACAATAAGACAACTGAAATGAATATCCCTATGACTCTGTGTGTACGTATGATACTAGAGTTATAATATTCAGTAAAGATAAACATTGCTAAATAAAACTGACATTTTTGTTTTAAATATACATTTATATGTGTATAAGCGATAAAAATTTATTTCTTACTCTATGGCTGGATCTTAGGAGGGTTATTCAGAGGTTAAATTCAACTAGTAACTAAACTGTCTATTCTTTCCCATTAATTTCTCTTATTCTTTCCAAATTAATTTAAAAAAAAAATTCAACAATAATATTCTAAAAGAATGGGGGTGTGCCTGCAACCAAACAAGGAAGACTCAATGTGATAGTAATACTAATAAACAAAAATTAGTCCTGGTAAATGTGGCCATTGGTACCCTGCAGAAGCTTTCCCCAGCTTATGAGATTTCCTGAAGTTCAGGGAGGAGACTGCTCTTAGAGAAGCCACCTTCTGAAAAGCCTGAGTTACAGTCTGCCAACCCCGGACAAAGTCTCTGTTCTCAAAGATTCACCGTGCGGTCTACAAAACTCTGGACAAGAAGGGAACAAGACGAGTGAGAGACAATTCATGTAGGAACAAGTTAACTACAAAACATGCTCCTCAATAGCTCTCTTTATTTTCATTGTCCTCTCCCTGCAGACACAAATACAATTTAATTCCATAGATGCAACTCTCTGTTGATGGTGTATACCTCAATGACTGTCATTTTCCAATCAGAATAGAGCATTTTCCTGTCCTTTCCTAAAAAGGGTTAACGTATCTCCTTTGTTTGGTATTGCAGACTCCAGTAAGATGTGATTTTCAGATATGATCCTATTGGCCCTTAATGATCTGTCTGATGTACTAATTACTACTGTGTTATTCAAATAACTTCTTGCCAGTTACTGTCACTGATATATTTTGCTTTAAAACTGAAAAAATGGCTTTCATCTTCTAAGAAGATAATCTAATAAAACCCTAAAAAACAGCTAACCTGCAAGAATTGATATGTAGATGTCATGATATGTTCAAATTCTAAATCTAAGCATGAGATTGGGGTTTAAATAATAATTTTATGAGTTTACTCAAGCCAAACAGGTATTGGTGAATTAATTTTGTAATTTGAAATTTTGGACAGCATGTTTATTGATCAGAGTAAATTGTTCCTTGACAAATAACAATTGCCAGATTATCAATGGCTAAACATACCAAAACTTGATTTCTTCGTCATGCAATGTGGTCAACATGGATTTTTCAGGGATCTCTGCTCATGATAGTTGTTTGGGAATCAACTATCTATCTCAACACACATTCCCATGACTACCAGAGTCAGAGGAAAGAGACCATATCAAATTGCTTAACAAAGAGACACCTGGAAGCAACATACGTCACTTCTGCTCATATTTATCAACCAAAGAAAGTCAAAGTGTCACACCTCACCTCAGGGACAATGAGACAGTGCAAAAACTACTATCTGCCTGGAAGGAAAATGGGAAACGTTCAGCAAATAACCCAAAAAACCACCATTTTTCTCACTTTCTATATTTATTTGGTGACCAAGTATATTAGTCCACTCTCATGTTGCCATAAAGAACTACCTGAGACTGAGTAATTTATAAAGAAAAGAGGTTAATTCAGCTCAGAGATCTGCAAACTGTACAGGAAGCATGACTGGGGAGACCTCAGGAAACTTACAACCATGGTGGAAGGCAGAGGGGCAGCAAGTACATCCTCACATGGCCAGCAGGAGAGAGAGTGAAGAGGGAAGTGCTACACTTTTAAACTGCTGGATCTCACTCACTGTCACAAAAAAGGCAAGGCAGAAATCTGCTCCCATGATCCAATCACCTCCCCACAGGTCCCTCTCCCAACACTGGGGATTACAATTCAAAATAAGACTTGGGTGGAGACACATGGCCAAACCATATCACCAAGACTTGTTCATTTAAATCTCATTTCAGTTTCTACTTTCCATTCATTAGTTGACTTAGTTTATGATCTCATTTCCATTTTTTTTTTTTTTTTGGAGACAGAGTCTCGTTCTGTCACCCAGGGTGGAAGCAGTGGCACAATCTTGGCTCACTACAATCTTGGCTCACTGCAACCTCC
>NW_012116855.1:255854-262546 GCF_000951035.1 Colobus angolensis palliatus | reverse complement strand
TAACACCTTGGTGATGATATTTTATATATATTTAACAAGAACTGTATGTAGAAGAACTAATATATAGTTGCCCCTAATTTTACATCTCAAATACAGTCATATATAAGTATACATTTATTTATAAATATTTATAAAGGTCTTAAATATCAATCTATCTATTGTCTCCATTAGTGCAATTATTGATAATCATTTAATTTTTATAAAACTATAAGCTCTATAAATGGAATTATTCTTATAGAATAGTCATAAGCATATACTACTATTTCACATTTCTATGCTTGTATTCCTGTATTTTTAGTGTTTATGTCCCTAATGGCTAGAATACTACCTGAGCTCAATAAAAGCCAAGCAAATCTATTAATTTGTACCAACAAATGTAACTGACAGGCATTCCTGGTAGTTCATACTAGAAAGAAAAGCTTTTTTAAAACAATCAAGATACAAAACTTGTTATTAATATTGACTTGAAGAAAAATCGAGTTAACAGGTATTCAAGAGCATTATGATCAATCTGTCATGGTTTTTCAATAATCCCTTTGCCAAAGCTGATTGCATCTTTCTTGGATGGTGTATGACATGGCCTGAGAGTTGTGCTCTTTTCTAAAACTCTTCTAGAACATGATTTTCTTATTACTTATCATTGAACAATTCCTATCACCCAGTTCCCTACTTTTACAACTTGATATAATTTCCAAGGTTACAGTTGTTATTTGTGTAACCTATGAGGCTCCTCGTTTTCTATTATTTTCTAGAAAAGTCTTTCATTCTCACCTGAGACGATGGAGACAGGGCCCCTACCACTAATGGCAACTGTAGGAATTTATTATCAGGGATCAGAACCAGAAACTTTATTCTCAATGTTCATGTGTGGATGTATTCTCAACATTAAGGGCTAATGTTTTGATAGATAAGAGTTCTCAAAATTGTGCATATGTGTGCAGTGCTGAATGGAAGATGAGTATGTGTCCACTTGCTTTTAATCGCTTATTTGCATTAGTACCACAGGGCCACTAACACAGCCCATGTTTTGTACAGCATTCATGTTCTGGGAGACCTGAACACTTGTAATGTGAGGAATTTCAATATACAGCTAAAGAAAAATGCAAGAATAGTTCATTCATATATCAAACTCATTGAAGCTGCCCCTGTTATTCCGAATCCTAAATACAATCATTCAGGTGATACAAATTAGGACTTTCTACTGTAAGAGTATATAATTTCCTCAGTCTACCCTGTCATATTTTAATTTACAGTCTTATTATGATTAAGAGTAACTATTAATGACATAATACCTCCTTGTCTTTGCTTTTTGAACCACAAAATGCATACTCTCAGTAAACAGGAACTAAAATCTCACTAGAGGTAACTCATTGTTTTCACGCTGGTCTTGAGATATATTGAATTCCTTGTAGCTCTGTGTTTGTCTTTGAAATAAGATCAGAAATAATATGCTCAGGTCCACTCTAGAGGAACATGAAAGATCTCTTAGACTTCTAAGAGGAGAGTTTTGGTCTCTTTTTCTTCCCCCTTCACTAAAACCGTATCCTTTTTGTACAACTGTTATTCAGTAATAAGCTCAATTCTCTAGTATCACCTCCTTCCCTCATCAGGACCCCCTGGAGATGCTCCAATGGAATGGAAAATATTTGAAGTTTCTTTATAAGACTGGCTGGTCTATGTGTTGTCAGATTAATTTTCTAGGGACCCGGAGGGTTCCCCTATGTAAATGAGAGTATGAATTTTGCATACCACAGGAAACAAAGAGAACATATTAGTTGTCTATCTTCTTACCGTCTTCTTCCTTTCTAATATAACCAAAATTATTTCAAATATGCTTTTCCTCCATTTGCCTCATGAGCAACTGACCTCGTAACTACCTTAGCAGGAGTATCATGATGAGGTGACAGCCATGATCCACCTAGTTACCCGTGAATATGACAGATTTGGGGGAGAGGAGGGAGGGGGTGTGTAATCATTAAGATGGGTCTTCATAAGGCTTCCAGGAAAGGTTTTCTAGTTCTTAAAAAAAACACACTAAAATAAGGGATTTCTTTTCTGCCTCTGGACACTGCTGCTTCTTGATGTAACCCGAGAACTGCTGCAGCAAACTGCATACAGGAAAGGAAACCTGAGGGTGGCTGGACCCAGAAACAGAAAGCAGCAGATCCTTGAGACCATTATTGAATTGTTGATCATACTGCTCCTGGGGGGTGCCTGTCGTCTTCTTCCAACTTTCAGCTATGTGGGGGAAAAAAATTCCCTTACTCAAAGTATTTTAAATCAGATTTAGAAACAATTTATTTCTGTCTCAGTGTCTTTGCTCTTACTTTTTGTTGTTGCTCACCACATGACACATGACAAAATCATTTTAATTTCTCATTGGTTCTACTGAGGCTTGCCAGATAAAATACAGGACATTCCAGTGAACTTAAATTTCAGATCAATAATTAATCATTATTTTACAATAATTATGTTCCATGCAATATTAGGGACACAGTAATATGAATAATTATTTGTCATCTATCTGAAATTCTAATTTAACTAGGATGTCCAAATTTAACTAGGATGAAACTCAATTTTAGAACATCCTATAATTTTGTCACATTTAGCAATCCTAGTTTTATTGGAACAATGTTGGAAAGAAGATTTTTAAAGTTACTTCTCAATAACCAGTGGGGAGTAATATAAAATATTGTGTGTGATTTGATCGACAGGCATCTGACCTGATTCGCAGGGCATTTGGGGATAAAGAAAAAAAAAAAACTAACTCAAATTTCTATTCAAAAATATAGATATAATAGTCAAAATGCATATGTGCAAAAACCAAATACACGATCATATATTATGGAAATAAGCTAAAAAGTGGGGGAATTTTCTTTAACACCAATCTTGCATTACTACTCCCAAAACATGCTAATGAAAGGCATTGCAGAGGTCCCTCCTTATCCATAAGGAATATATGTTCCAAGACTCACAGCCTTAGAAAGGGGTGCCTAAAACTACAGTTAGTACCAAACCCTATATATGCTATTTTTTCCTATACATACATATCCGTGATAAAGTTCAATTTATAAATTATGTATAGCAAGAGATTAACATCAATAACTTATAATAAAATAGAACAATTAGAACAATATTCCTACATCACTACTCTTGAGTTTTGGGGCCATTACTAAGTAAAATAAGGCTTAAACACAAGCATTGCTATACTGCAACAATTGATAGGTTAACCAACATAACTACTAAGTGAGCTGATAATAAGGATAGCTACTAAGTGACTAAGGGGCAGCATGAGGCATACCCGACTTGGATGTTCTGGACAAAGCGCTGATCCACATCCTGGATAGGACCAAGCCAGGTGGCACAAGATTTCATCTAGCTATTCAGAATGGCTTGCAATTTAAAACTTACGAATTTTTATTTCTGGAATTTTTAATGTTTTTGAACAATTTGACCACAGGTAATTAAAAGTGCTAAATGCAAAACTGCAGGTCCTGGAGGACTGTACTTACAAACTAACTCCTACTTTTTGTTATCAACCCAGGCTCACATCTGTTCAGATAGAGCTTTGTATTGGAGATCTCCAGATATGTCATTTAGCCTCTGCATCAATTAAAAACAATTTGTAATATCTAATGAAGAGAGATCAGGGAAAGAGTTAGCTAGTTTACTCTATTTGTAAAAGTGCACAAAAATGCGGTAAAGTTCTGCGTTTGAGGCCCATAAAATATAAATAGAAAAAAGGAAATTTAAAAATGGGCACATATTTTCTTATTTTTGCAAGTGTTTTTAAGGTTTTAAGCAATGTCCTTAACCTTAAATTTTTAATGTCTAAAATGGGAAAACAACTTGTTTACCACATAAGATTTTTTTGGTGGGTGTAAAAGCACTTCACAGAGAGTAAGTCCTAGTGCAATTATAAGTTAGCTTTATGAGTACCACAGTTAAAATGGTTCCATTAAAATCATCAAGTAAAGAACTCAAATTCTGGAAATACTGTCACACTGCAAAGCACAAGTTGATATTAACTTCTCTTTCGAAGAATCCATTTTATATCATGACTTCCCTCTAAAAAGGTCAATTTCTTTTGTGCAGATCAGATTATCAAATTATTCTGTGATGCAGATGCTCTCCATAGCAGGCAACTAGGTACTATTAACTCTGTAAATATTTTTCTAAAGAGCAAATGTGGACCTTTTTCTTCTATGTTAATGACATTATTTGAAATTTTTTTCTTAAATTTACAAGCGAAGCTTGTTCAACTTGTCATATTCAAAACTTTGACCTTCCAATTTGATTATGTTGACTTTCAGCATTTATCTGTAGAACTATAGACAATTGGAATGCTTTATTAAAAAGCAATTCTCCTGCCATGGGGGAAATAAATGGAATAAGTTATTAAGTTCATTGTAAACCTTTGATTATTTTAGAAATAAAAATATACATTACCTACAATAGCCTGTGGAAGCTAAACTGTTTTTGAGATCTCAGAGGTTTATAGAAAGAAATGTTTGTAAATTGTTAATCAGGATAAACACATTTCAATCAAACACATAGAAATTGTAATTGTTCTTTAAAACTCTCACTTTCAAGATATTGCCAGAGTAAATGATTATCTTCTAATTATACAATTGTTCTTGAAACATTTCAGTTCCAATCAACATTGTTACAGTACAAATATACAGAACAAAATGAAATATCTTTACGATCATAAAATAATCTATAATACTGAAACTATGCCTGTATTATTTCTAGGACCTTTGCCTCTTTTTGCACAAAGGAGAAAAATTGATTAATTTCAAAAGTTTTTGAACTGAAATGTGTTTTTCCTAATAGTACAAGGGTGTTGTTTGGTGAGAAATGCTAATGCTAATGCAAACTTAAAATAGGGACATGGATGCAGCTGGAAACCATCATTCTCAGCAAACTATTGCAAGAACAGAAAACCAAACACCGCATGTTCTCACTCATAGGTGGGAATTGAATAATGAGATCACCTGGACTCGGGAAGGGGAACATCACACACCGGGGCCTATTATGGGGGGAAGGGGGAGGGATGGCACTGGGAGTTACACTTGATGTAAATGATGAGTTGATGGGTACTGATGAGTTGATGGGTGCAACACACCAACATGGCACAAGTATAAATACGTAACAAACCTGCACGTTGTGCACATGTACCCTAGAACTTAAAGTATAATAAAAAAATAAAAATAAAAATAAATATTAATCTAGAAAAAAAATCCCACAACCTTAGATACTGACCATTTGCATCCCCATTGTTCCTGTAGATAGAAATTCTAATGTTAGAATCATGAGGCTTTTGTTTAAGAACTGCTTAAATGGATCCTGAATTAATGTGGAACTGCTAACGCCAACCAATTTAAAGACTCCCACAGACAAACCAAATGAGCATGAGTACAGTTTCTTTCTCTCTCTGTCCCGTGACTTCATCCTGTACTCTTCAATTAATTAACAATCTCCATGCTTTGGCTCACTCCAAAACTCTTAAAAACCCTAGCCCCAGAGTCCTCGGGAAGACGGATTTGAGGTTTTCTCTTTTCTCCTCATTTGGCGGCCTTACCATTAAACCTCTGTCTCTGTTGCAACCTGGTGCCTCTGGGTACTGACCTGCTATGAACAACTAGGCAATGAACCTATTACAGCTACAGAATGAATATACAAATAGATGCAAATGTGATGCCCCACTTATATACATAAATATGCCAGTGGAGAAAACCAAACACCATGCGTTCTCACTCATCAGTGGAAGTTGAACAATGAGAACACATGGACATAGGGAGGGGAGCATCACATACTGGGGCCTGTCAGGGAGTGGGGAGTTGGGGGAGGGATAGTATTAGGAGAAATACCTAATGTAGATGATGGGTGCAGGTTGATGGGTGCAGCAAACCACCATGGCACGTGTATACCTATGTTACAAATCTGCACGTTGTATCTCAGAACGTAAAGTATAATAATAAAAAATAAAGGTAAAAATGACAAAAAAAAATAATTGTGAGCACGGAAAGACTCAATAGCAACTTATGTTATTTTATTCTATTTTATTTCATTTATGGCAGAAGTAAGGAAAGATAAGTTCAAAGAAGATATTTCTAGATATTAATACATACAAAAATAAAATTAAAAGTTCTCTAATTCATGTTAAAAGAATTTGTTGGGGAGAAAAGAATTTTAAAATGTGTGATGATGTCCCTGATAAAATCTTCAATTTAAAGGCGTGATATGTCAAAAAGCTTTTTGATAGTTAGAAACACTTTTTCTTTTCTTTTTTTTTCTTTTTTTGAGACTGAGTCTCATTCTGTCGCCCAGGCTGGAGTGCTGTGGCGTGATCTCGGCTCACAACCTCCTCCTCCCGGTTCCAGAAATTCTCTTCCTCAATCTCCCAAGTAGCTGGGGCCTGCCACCACGCCCGGCTAATTTTTTAAATTTTTAATAGAGATGAGGTTTCACCATCTTGACCACGCTGGTCTTGAATTCCTGCCCTCATGATCCACCTGCCTCAGCTTCCCAAAGTGCTGGGATTATAGGCATGAGCCACCATGCCTGGCCTTGGAAATGCTTTTAAAAAAAGAAATAGACAAGAAAATCCATATGCCATAGAAAAAGAAATTATTGGTTTTGTAAGTATGGGGTTGTAAGGAATGTCCTTCTTGAAGAAAAGGTTTTTT
>NW_012116855.1:208565-255044 GCF_000951035.1 Colobus angolensis palliatus | reverse complement strand
AAGCAATAAAACTAGGCCTTAGTTCCTAATATCACAATTTATTAAAAGAATGTAGGGTTGCTTGGAGAAATTGTTGACTCTCTGGACAGGTAAGCGAAAATACAAAATAAGCTTGAACAATCTTATTTAAGAAAGTAATATAGTATTCAAAACTTGATAAGGGCATTTCCAAAGGATATGGGAGTCTGCTTGGAGGCTTCCAATGGTCAAATATAAGGAAAGTAAACAATAAAATAAAATAAATAATAAAAGCATATGATCTATACAATGACAACAACAAAAAGTATTCACCAGTTTATGCTGAATGAATAAATGGTATTGAAAGAAAATGCCACGGTCACAATAGAATGCCAACTAATAAGTGTAGAAAGAAGGATGGCTATAGAAAAATTATCACTCTGTAGTAATTTTTGATCTAAGCAAGGATCATCATGATGTATAAAACCAGCATGTGAAGGTTTTCAGTAACAGAATATTTATGTAGTCTCAAGGTATCTCTCTGCAAATTTATTATTAATCACAAGGGAAATAAGGTAACATTTTAGTAAAGAAACCTTGAATACACCACCTTAGCCATTTATCAAGTTAATATAATGGGTCAAGAAGACCTCATATGGCTCCTGATAACCTGCACTGAGAAGGAGGAAACATCAGTTCCATAATATTCCTGCCTAGAAGGCATGATCTGAGCCTAACTATGAAGAAACATCATACAAACCTCAATTGAGGAATATTCTGCCAAAGAATTGGCCTGTACTATTCAAAAAATCATGGTCATGAAGACAAAGAGGAACTAAAGAAGTGTTCCAGATTAAAGTAGACTTAAGAGGCCAGGCATGATGGCTCATGCCTGTAATCCCAGCACTTTGGGAGGCTGAGGTGGGCAGATCACGAGGTCAGGAGTTCAAGACCAGCCTGGTCAAGTTGGTGAAGCCCTGTCTCTACTAAAAACTACAAAAAATTAGCCAGGCATGGTGGCCAGTGCCTGTAATCCCAGCTACTCCAGAGGCTGAGGCAGGAGAATCACTTGAACCCAGGTGGCAGAGGTTGAAGTGGACCGAGATCGCGCCACGGCTCTCCATCCACAGAGTGAGACTCCATCTAAAAAAAAAAAAGTAGACTAAAGAGACATGACACCTGAATGCAATGCATTAAATTGGATTGGATCTTGAACTTGGAAGAAATAACTGTAACTAACATTATTGAGATAATTAACAAATTTGATTATAGATTACAAATAAGACAAACATTTTATGTGTGTAAAATTTTCTGATTTTAATAATTGTACTGTGATTATTGTCTTGATCTATTCGGTGCTGCTATAACAGAATACCTAAGACTGGGTAATTTATACTCAACAGAAATTTATTGGCTCACAGTTCTAGAGCCGGGGAAGTCCAAGATCAAGGCACAACCATCTGGTGAGGGCCTTCTTGAATGCAAGAGAGTAAACCCACACAGGACTGGGTTCACTCTTTTGCACTCTTGGTGATCTTCACAGGGAAGGAGGAAGATCAGCAAGGGTGCAAGAGAGTGAACTCAGCCCTATGTGCCCTTTCTATAATGGTATTAAGCTATTCATAAAAGCAGAGTCCTCATGACTTAAACACCTCTCATTAGATTCTACCTCACAATACTGTCTCATTGGGGATTAAATTTTCAACACATGAATTCTGAAGGACCAATTCATCCCAAAACATTCTGCCTCTGATCCTTCAAATTTATTTCCTTTTCACATGTAAAATGTGTATATTTTAAAAGGGAGAAATAGGCAAAAAGAAAGTAGTAACAGGTTCCAAGCAAGTTCATAGCACAACAGAGTGAAGAACACTGAATTCTAAGTCTTGAGGATAATCTTCTTTCTTGCCATGTTCCACCATCCAAACACTGGGAAAGGAGTTGGGCCCCTAAGGCCTCAATAATCCCTGAAAACTACTGTTTTCTACTACTCTTAGAATGACACGGCAACTATTAGCAATACCCTACTCATAGTTCCAGCCCCTGTGACTTTTCTGGGCTCAGCCCAAACAGCAACTGTCACAGGTTGGACTCATGTCTGCGGCTCTCCCAGGCTGGTATTGCAATCTTGTGGCTCTGCAGTTCTGCGGTCTTGAAGGTGGCTCTATTCACATGGATTCATGCCCTGGCAGGGACTCTCCAGGGTGACTCTGCTCCCATGGCCAATCTCTACAGTATTCATTAAATCTAGATGGAGAAAACTATGTCTCCAATTGCCAACTGCCATGCGTTCTACATGATTATAAAACTAGCATCACATGAATGCCACTAAGGTTTATAGCTTGTACCTCTAAAGTGGTGGCTGGAGCCATACTTAGGCCTGCTCGAACCACAACTGGCGTGGCTAAGGAGTACAGCATGAGGGAAGAAGAGGCCTAAGGTGGCTTTGGGCAGTGAGCACTGAGGTCTCATGGGCACCAAAGATCTTTCCCTCAAAACCTCTCTGCCCTCAAAGCCCTAGCATTCCGGGCCTGTAATCAGAGTGGAGCCTTGCCACTCTGAAATGCCTGCAGGGTCATTTCCCATTTCCTTGATGAATGGCTCCTGGCTTCCTTTTATCTACACTAGTCTTCTTATCAAACAGACCTTTGGCCACACCCCTGTTTTTTTTTTTTTTTTCCTTCTCCTAAACAGGGCATTTTATTCTTTACATGGTCAGGTTGGGGATTTTCGAATCTCTTCATTCTTCTACTCTTTTGATTGTAAACTTTATGTCACTTCCCTCTTCTTGCATTTTACTATATACAGTAAAGACAAGAGCCAAAACTCCCTCAATGCTTTGTAGCTTACAGATGTCTTCTGGCAGATATCCTAGTTCATAGCTCTTAAATTCTGCCTTCCATAAAGCCCTAGGCCATGGATACAATTCAGCCAAGTTCTCTGCCACTTTAGAACAAGTGAAAAACTTGTTCTAACAAATTTAGAAACATCATTGCCTTTCCTCCGGTTTCCGGTATCTTATTCCACATTTCTCTCTGACACTTCTTCAGTATGGCCTTTACTTTCTATATTTCTACTAACATTCTGTTCATGACTATACACAGCTTTTACCTTCTTTTCATCTCTCACTAGCATTGCCCTTAATATTCAGTTCACAGAAATTAGGACTTTTAAAGCCTGCTACTTCAAATTCTTTCAGCTTCTACCCATTGCCAAGTTCCAAAACTGCTTTCACATTTTCAGGTATTTGTTAGCAACGCCCTACTCCTGATACCAATTTCCTTAATAGCTCATTTTGTGCTGCTATAAAAAAATATCAAATATTGGGTAATTTATAATGAACAGAAATTTATTGTCTCATGTTTCTGGTGGCTGGAAAGTCCAAAATCACACCACTGACATCTTGTGTCTGTGGAGGGTCTTCTTTCTGCGTCTTTACATGAAGGAAGGTACAAAGAAAAGAAGAAATAAATGTTCTGTCCTTACATGGCAAAAGAGTGAAAGAGTGAATTCACTCCCAACAGTCTTTTATTATAGCAGCATTACTCTATTCATGAGGGCAGAGTCCTCACAATCTAAAAACTTCCCATTAGGTCTAACCTATCAATACTGTTGCATTCAGGATTAAGTTTCAACATGAGTTTTGAAGGGGACAAAAACATTCAAACCATAGCAAGTATGAAAGAATGTTATTTTTCTTAAAAAATAGACAATGAATTACTTAGGGTAAAGTGGCATCTGACATTTACTCTCATATAATTCAGGGGAAAAATACAACACAAAGGACAGTGAGAGAATTATGCAACAAATGAAAACAATGTTAATCAATAAATCTGAATAAAGAGTAAACATAAATTCTTTACAGCATATTCAGACCTTTTAAAATAAGTTTTAAATTAAACCAAAATTTAAATTTACCAAAATTCATTTTCTATCTCTCTCAATGCATGCTGGCTTCATGGATGTATAACCTACATTGTCATGCAGGGCTCATGTGCAGAAACTCCTCAGACTTGACTTAATGCTATCCTATTGCTGTCTTAAAATTCTTAATAATCTTACCCTTTGAATTGTATTTTGTAAGCTAAGTCTTATGGAACAGTGGGACATGTACAGGAGGAGCAAAGACGATAAGCACACTATGTACACATCATGCCCTGCTGCCATATACACATATAGTGTTCATGGTGTCCTAAGAATGCCTAATTCCAGTGAAACCACCATGCATGAAAACTCAGTGAGTTGCAAAACAAGTACAAGTAAGTGAGCTACTTCTTCAATGGAGGAAGTATGCTAACATCCCTGAGATGCCATGCTTTCCTTTTGAACCAGGGCTTGGTTGAAATACAGGAAGAAGGCAATGGCATTCTAAGAAACAGAAATGATCAAGGAACCCAGTTATATTTCTCTTATGTATGATATTGCTGTACTAATCAAACACCAAAGCTGAAAATAATGCCATAGAAGGAAAAGGAAAGATAGGGAACTCATTGATCCTTTTTTTCAGTCCTTTCTGACTCAGCAAGATAAAGGTAAAGCATGTTAGTAGACAGTGCACACTTCAAGGAGCTAAAAACATTTGAGTCAGGTTTGTGTGGTATTTCCACTGTTCCAGTAAGAACAAAATAAACATGTGATATGAGCTACTAAATATGAATTGTGTAATTTTGGTTATTCTGGATATGAGTTAAACGTTCTTTGGCATTTAAAATTTTCATTGTACACTGCAAATATAAACAATAAAAGCTATGCTAAAATTTAAAAGGCTAATTTTTCTTAATTTAGAAAAACATTAAATAGTAAATACAACCTCTGGCAAACCAAGAAAGAAACTGCAGCAGCAGAAAAAAAAAAAAAAACTTTCCATTGTAATACCTTTCATTTTTCTTGCTTTTTGAAGAAGTGACCTCCTATTTTTCATGTCGCACTGGATCTAGAAGTTTGCATACTTGAATCCTCCACAGTAGAAGTGACATCATTGCATTATGTCAGGATCTAATTTTTACTTCTCTATCACTAACAGCATCTTTTGAATGTTTTCCTGTAAAACCCTATGCAGTTCTCACTGCTCTGACTGCAGGGACAACCTTATTCATCTGATTTAGCTTCAAACACAGCACAAAGGTATGAATCTTTGGTATTTATATAAGCTCATAAAACACTCACTTTTAGAGCCCACCATTTGTGGAAAAATGCTTAAAACCTGGATCAAATCCAGAGAAGAAAAACCAAGGAAGTGAGTGATTTAACCATTTGTTGCCAGAGAAACCACTGAAAGAATTATTTTGTGTCGAAAGTGGAAAAATCTGGGTGGCACAGGAACATGAAAAGCTGCCCCCAGTTATAAGACTATAATAAGAGTAGCTGCTACCTATTACTGAGAGCTTGCTATGTGCTAGACTTTCTGCCAGGTGCTTCCCTAACCTTTTATTTCCTCCTTGAAACAGTTTTTTGAGGTAGATATTTTTATCTCATTTGATAGATAAGAAAGAAGCATGGAGAAGTGGAAGATCACACAACTCCCAAGATGTACAGCCGATAATTAAACTTATATCTGCCCTAATACCAAATCTTGGCTGTTAATCTCTACCCTACAGTCTAAGAGCTTTTGTTTAGTACAACTGAAGAGGTAAATTGAGAACAACGAGAGTAAAAATTATTGGGAGAAATATGTGATTTCAAGATAAAAGCATGGATCATTTTTATAGCCCCTGGTTTACAGAACAACACTTAAACCCTGGATCAAATCTCAGGGAGAAAACCCAGATAGGTGGGTGACTTAGCTACTTGTTTCATGAAGAACGACTGAAAGACCATGGCAAAACCAAAGTGTTCTGAAAGCTGCCAGTAAACAGAAGGCATTGTCTCTCAAAGTTATGGGCTCAGCACCACTAAGAATACTAGAAACAGCTTGATTGAACTTTGTAAGAGCATTTGTTAGAAAAGGTAATAGCGTTTCAAAGGTAAAATCAAGGGTGATTGCAGACAAAAAACTTGAGTTTGATTTCTATTTTAGCATTAAATAATTGTGAGATTTTAGGAAATTATTTAACTTCTCCAAGACTAGGTTTCTTCATCTGTGAAACAGGAATAATAATGCAACATGAGCTGTTGTGAAGACTGAATATACAGTGAAGCACCCACTTCAGTACCTCGCACAGACAGCACCTATTCAGTAAGGATAACAATAACTATTTTGGTGTTCATGTGTGTAACAAAGACAGTGATAAGAAAGGATTTCTACTTTGATTGAGGTATTGGACTAGATAATATTAGAACTTTCTTCAATTATGAATTTATATAGAAAATGGGTCAATACCTAAAACTGTGAATTTGGCAGAAAGTTAAAGGCAGAAGATAAGATAGAGAGAAAGATAGTAACTGGGATTTAAACTGAAACCCCAGGCACAGGTAGAGAATAAAAAGGCAGGATATAAATACCAAACACAGTATTTCAGCATGAGGGAAGTGATTCCCGACCTGAGGAAGGTGAAGAAGGACTGGAAGTTATATATTACTCCCTAGCTATGTTCTCTAACATGGTAGCCACTAGAGCCATACGGCTGTAAAAATTTAAAAATCAGTTTTTCAGTTTTCTTTTGTCACATTTGTAATTCTCAGTAGCTGCATGTATCTAATGGTTACTGTCTTGGACAGAGAAGATGGAGAACATTTGCATCACTGCAGGAAGTTCTACTGGAGAGTGCCTATCTTCAGAAAAAGGCAAAGTACTACTAGAGCCTCAGACTAGATCCCTATTTTGTCTTCTTAGTACATCTACTCACTTAATTTCCCCTTCCCTTGCTGACTATTTTGAAGAAAACCAAGACAAGCTCTGTGGTAAGCAGAATTTTAAGAAAACTTCCCAAATTTCCATCACTGGTATACACATCCTACGTAATCTTACTCCTTTGAGCGTGTGTGGGCCTAACCTCCTCAGACAGGCCCTTTTAAATGAGGATCAAGAAATAAGACAAAGGAGAAGCCAGCAATTCAAAGCAACAGAGACATTCTGTTCCTAGCCTTAAAGGAGCAAATGTCAATGTTGTGGAGAAATCCATATGGCAGGAATAGCAGGCAGATTCTAGAAACTCAGAGCAACCCTGGTCAACAGTAAGCACGAAAACTGGGGTCTGGTCCCACAATCAAAGGGAAGTGAATTCTGTCGACAACCTGAATGGCCTTAGAAGAGTACTCTGACCCTCAGATGAAAACCCAGCCAAGGTTAACATCTTGATATCAACCTTGTGGGACGCTAAGCAAAGAACCCAGTTGAGCCCTGCCTGGACTTCGGACCTATAGAAATTTTAAATGGGTGTTGTTTCAAGCTCCCAAATGAGTGATACATTTGTTATGCTATAATAGAAAGCTAACTCAAGCCACTTGTAAACACAATAACACACATCCACGTATGTGAAGCCCATTCACCATGCACTGGTTATCAACTTGTCTGAGGCTGGTAAGACAGAATACTCATGCATATAAGTTACAGGAAGCAGATGTACTACGTACAGATAGGCAACAAAGGGCAGCAGAAACCTAGCACTGATGGTGAGTCAGTTCCCTTAGGCTCAGGAAAGCTGCCTGGGGCAGGTGGAGTCTCCACTGTGCATGCCCCACTTGCACCACAGCTGAGGTACCCTGAAGGGCAGGATGCTCCAGGTTATATACCTCAGGGGCAACATACAATGTTGGGCAAAAGTGTTGAAATTTCTAGGGCAGAGAGAAAAAGCCTGTTATGTTCCAGCCAGTCCCTTCCTTATCTCAGGATATTATATTTTCAAAACATGCTACAATTTTTCCTGAGAACTGCAAATGAAAAAGGGGAGAGAAATGGGTCAGTCCAAAGCCACCCAGAGAACTGTCCTGCAACATACACACACACAGAGACAAACTCACCCACACTCAGAAATGCACACACATACACACACACATACACACACATTTGTCTCCTTTAGAGCACACAAAAACATAGATTTTAAAAACATAATGTGTTTTTGTTTCACTAGAATAAAAGTTTAAATGAAAATATGTTCCAAGTTTTACTGCTGGCATTGGCAGAGGAACAGAGAAGAGGTGAGGCAATTAGCTGGGATTCCAGCATTTTCACATTTTCTTCAAATAGAATCAAATATACTTGATTCTCAACAACTCTGGAAAAGAAAAGAATAAATTTTTACTGTAACAAAGAGAACCCTTCAAAAGTGTTTGTTGGCTGCTTAAGATACCAACTTATCCCACATCATGGTTGAAATTGTTCTCCTATTTTCAGGTTAGATATCTGTACTCCTAGAGCCCCTGTTGGTGTGTATTGTGTTATTTCATAGGTGAGTAAAGAGGGAAGGGGTCTCATGAAAACCTGCTGCTAACTTAACACAAGCTGATCTCTCACTTTCTAATAGAAAACAGAGCTAAAGAGAATGGGCTTACTGTGAGACAAGCTTGGAAAGGGAGGAGCGGGAATTGGAAAGATCAGGAAGTGTTTGCACAGCAGGCAGATAAGGATGGGCCCCTTGGTGAGCACCCTTCCCTGAGACAGAACAGCTGGAACACATGCCAGGCACCCAGAGGGCAAGAATGAAGCTTCAGAGAGGAGAAGTGAAGAAGATTGATACTAATTTTACCTGCTTGATAATTTTGCTCACTGCCCCCCGTTGTGTAAATACCAGCTTTTGGTCACATACACATTATCTTCCCTTAGAAAGAAAACATCTCAAGATGTCTTGCTGCCCTAAGTGGCTCTTGGCAGGAACTTGAGGAATCCCTGAGGAGAGGATATATTTTTAAGAGAGCACAAGAACCCAGTTGACTTTGCCATTAATGAACTTTGTACAGCTCTTTGTCAGAGGGGTGATGGAAGACAGATTCAGAATCTATATATGAAACAAGGTTGCTGGGGGAAACAGGCTTCTAATGGTTTTCTGCCACCCCTTTTGTAAAGAAAAATATCTTTGAAGGGGAAAAATTTCTCAACAATAGTAGTATTGCCATCTAAGGAATTACAGCAGACACAAGAGGACAAGTATGAAATATGACTGACCAGTTAATTGAAATAAACTGAAATTCTAGAATAGGTACACTGGGCAGCATTGTGTTTAAATTTAGTTTACTATGCTTTTAATAAAGTAGAACATTCGAAATGTGCTGTTCTCTAATTTTTCCTCAGGTGGGTTAGCCTTGCCTATCCATATGTACCTTGAAGTCAGGAGTTTATTTTCTCTTGGATCCATCTTAAATCTATCATGCTGGACAGGAGATAGAGGGCCAGTGGAAAGAGGCCGATTATTTAACCATAAACACTGATATCAAGGGTCAAGACCAATAACTATTTAGGTGCATATGACACAACATCATCTTTATACTTACATACCCACCATGACATCCATATACCTCTCAAATATGGAAGTAGGCTATGGTGGAATGTGACAAATGTCTTGTGGTCCTCCCTATTCCTGGAGGAAAAGAAGAAACCCAGCACACAAAAAGCAGCATTTCTTCTCCTCAAGTCTCACCTTGATTCTACCTTCAAACAATGCGACATTCAATTACGCTATTCGAAGAAGAGCATTTCCCCAAGAGTGAGAATGCAAGACTGGCAGAATATTTGCTTTGTAAATTGGGGGTTACTTGTTCAACCTTGTATACCCATAGCTTCTTGGTGACTATGTCACATGCTTCAGTCAAAAGTAGTTCCAGCATACACTTTAAAGGACATACATCATCATACCTCAGCCAAACAGTTTCTATATGACAACTTATAATTTTCAGACTAAATATAAGATTACTAGGAACATGCAGAGAAAAATAGAGAAGCAGAAAAAAAGATAGGTTGACAAGACTAAGGCAGATGAAGGAATTCATGGCTGCAATATCATTTATAAATCATGAGAATGACTATAGAATGCCATTTCAAGGGGAGTATTCTTCCTTCCCCGGAATACACTTTCCTGGGTGTATTTACATGAGGTAGGATTACATTTTTCCTGCACAGCTGAACCCATCCTGGAGATTAGACAAACAAAACTATTTTGACCATTAAACATAAGTTAAATATGTTTTTTCTTCCAGATACCTATAAATATATTATTATAGATGGTAGCATTTTAATAAACTTCCAGAAGACATTTAGTATTTTCTGAAACTATCAATATAGAAAGAAAGAACTAAAGCTTGAAATTTTGGAGTACTAGTCCTTATTGCCTTCAACATAAAGCCTAAAAGACATAGCATAATCTTTTTCCTGCTCTTCCGTTCAACATTATATTTTACTGTATCAATCTGTTTTGCTGCATAACATATAAACCCAAACTTTGTGACTTATGCAACAATCATTTATACAGGTCAGTTTGGTGATTTGGACTGGGTTCAGCTGGGTAATTTTTCTGGTCTCCACTGGGTTCACTTATACATCTAGGACCAGGTGCCAGATTGGCTTGTAGCAGATTGTTTGGGGATGGCCTCAGCTGGAATGACCTTTGCTCCCCATGGCTTTTTATTCTCTGGTAGCTCAACTCATGCTTCTTCACACAGTGGCTGGGCAGGTTTCCAGGCGAGTGAAGAGAATCATCAAGATCTTTTATGTCTATGCTCAGAACCAGCACCTCTCTTCTGCCACGTTCTGTTGGCCAAGTAAGTTAAAAAATTACTCTTGATTCAAGGGGTGAATAAACTCAACCTCTTGATGGGAAAATCTAAAAAGTAATATTGTTAATTTCATGGATCTAGGGTGGGGAATACATTCTTGTCGGCAGTTTTGCTTTCCGTGGTTTCAGTTACCTCACAGTCAACCTCAGTCTGAAAATATTAAATGCAAAATTCCAGAAGTAAAGATTCATAAGTTTTAAAGTGTGTGTCATTTTTGAGTAGCATGATGAAATCTCTGCCCATCCCATTCTGCTTCCTTGGGGCATTTTTGCCAATAATTTACTACACACCCTAGATTCTGGATCATATACTTTTAATACTCTGAGTGAGTGATATTCTCCCTTACCTCCATGCCTTTACATATATGGTGACCTCATCTGCATTTTTCACTGCTTCTATTCTCTAATGCCTTTCATGTATACATCAAGATTAGGCCAATATTACTTCCATTAGGAAGACTCCTCTGAATCTGGACTAGATAGGTTCCCTTCGTCTGAGTGCTTGTAATCCTTAGTTTGTGCATCCTTACAAAAAGGTATTAAAATTTTTATATCATTAAAATGCCTCTCATACTTGAGAGAATAATTAAGATATTTTTAAAATTGATTTTCATAACACAGGGAAGGTCTCATATATAGTATTCAATACATGTTTATTAACCAATCAGAATGTATTAGATATTCATACACAATTGCAAGCAGTAGTGAGTCAGTATATATTTGTAGGTACGAACCTTAAAGTCTCTCTCTCTCAGCCAAGCCTAAAAGATGTGAAATTTCTTAAAATTAGTCCATATAGTCACTATTTAAAAAAACAATCAAAGCAACTGAACTATTTTATCCAATAATTTCTTCTCCAAAAGATAAAACTGGAGCCTTAATGTTATCAACTAATTCAGACACCGTAAGTAATACAGTGTGTTAAAAAAAGTAACGGACCTGGCAATCAGTCCTAAAGGACTCCATTTGTCACCTCTCCATGAGGATTTCCTACAATGTACTGCTATCCTACATATTTTAGGCTACAGTCAGTTTTGTAGCTAGGTTGGCACTTAGACCGAAGTCTAGCATTTTGTTCATTAACTTTTTCTATGGTAAACTGTCAAAAGTCCCATCTGAACTCCTGTTCAATTACATCTACTTCTGTACCCTAATAAAATTGCTTGGTCACTGCCATTGCAAACTATAAATTGTCTGATAAAACCTATTTTTCCTTTTGGTAAAGACAAGTTTCTATTTTTTTACTTAAATGGGCCACATTGCTTGCTTCTCATGAAGGATTTCAAAATTTCGGTTGCTTTAATTCAGGTACTTATGCTCTTAACTGTTATATATAATACAGATGCATAATATACATGATTACACTATCTCCCTCCCCAAATTGCCTGACACTCATTTATTAGTGGTTTAACAGCTTTAATTAGATACAAAAAAAGTTTAATAAAATCATACTTCCTCTAAGTTTCAAAACAAGGAAAATACATTACATCATCACATCTGATGTATGGGATAAAAAATCAGTTTTTACTGTGACTTGATAAACCTTCTCACTGTAAATTTTTCCAAAAAGCACAATTTCAATGAGCAATGGAAGATTTGACATCCCACAAAAATATTCGTATAACTTCTCTTTTTGTTTATTTTTAGCCAATTTTTGCATTTTTAAAAATGTTTTACTTCTTATACATGTAGAACTTAAAAGTACAGATTTCTTACATGCATATATTACATAGTCATGAAGTCTGGGCATTAGTGTTACTCGAACCTATTACTCAAACAGTGAACATTGTACCCAGTAGGTAATTCCTCAAGCCTCATTTTCCTCTCACCATCCCACATTTTGGAGTCTCCAATGTCTATTATTCCACTCTGTATGATCCCGTGTACCTGTAGTTTAGCATCCACTTATACGTGAGAACGTGGTATTTTACCTTCTGATTTTGAGTTATTTTACTTAGGATAACAGTCTCCAGTTCCATCTATGTTGTGGCAAAATATGTAATTTCATTCTTTTTCATGGCTGAGTAGAATTCATATATATAGATGTGTGTATGTGTGTATACACATATATCACATTTCCTTTATCTGATCCTGTTGATGAACACTTGGTTTGATGCCCTATTTTTGCTATTGTGAATAGTTATGCTTGACTAATTTTAGTATTTACTAATGACTTTGTAAATGTACTGTCATGTTGTCCCTTGATTTATTTATTGTTAAAATAGAACTTATGGATAAAAATCACCTGGACATGTTATCTACTTCATAGGTTTGTAGTAAGGGCTAAACACAACATAGGTAATGCACAAGCACATAACCTGGTATATCTTGAGTATTCAATGAATGTTATCTATTGTTTTTAAAACTAGTTCCTACTTTATACAATAATTTCTCACAATAACTTTACAGCATTTTCCCTCACATTTAATTTGAAATGACAGGATTACCTCCATGGAAGCCTCGTAAGACACTATTTATTTTACAATTCTTCATGACCTTAAAGTCCAGACATTTATTTTCCTTTGGATAAAATATTTCTTATTCTTAAATCTTTCCAGTTTTATATTCTAATGCCCCAGCATTTTTCTAATCTCAATGCTAATGCGAGAGGCAAGTTAGCCAAGTGGTACATTATAAAGATGGCATCAAAAACTCCTATATTCACAGAATTGGACTTTCCCATATTCATGAGGAATACAGGCCACAGTTTAAGCTGGCTCCTGTTTCTCAGTCCTGAATTAGAACCACCTTGTACCATGATGACTGCTATTGCTTCCCGCAGATGGCTTTGAGCTGAAGGTTTTTTGAAGCATAAGCATTATCATGCTTTAAAACTATGTTTTAAGAAGAAAATCTTTGGAATTTTATTAGGTTTAAAACTTAACATGGTTATTTATAGCTATGTGACTCTAGGCAAGTAACACAACCTCTCAGAGTTCCTTTCCTCATCGGTAAAATGGATGGCTAATCATTTTGGAGAGGGCAAAGACAATGTTGTAGTGAGGAGGACATAATCCAGACTGAGTTAGATTGAAATGCAAATGAAATATTAGGAAGTAGATGGAGGAAGTACAGGCCACTATTCTAATCAATTAATTGAAGAAAAGTATCAAAATGGATAAAATAGAAGAAAGCATGAAACTGAATACGTTGGGAGTATTTTGCATGTTTAGTTAGTGGTTTTCTTTCTCTCACATGGCCAAGACTGCGAGTATATGTATAATCTGCACACACGTACTGTTGTCCCCCCTTTTTGGCAGTTTTGCTTTCTGTGGTTTCAGTTACCTCGCAGTCAACCTCAGTCTGAAAATATTAAATGCAAGATTCCAGAAGTAAAGATTTGTAAGTTTTAAAGTGTGCGTGGGTTTTGAGTAGCATGATGAGATCTCTTGCCATCCCATTCTGCTCCCTTGGGGCATGAATCCTTGCTTTGCCGGTGTGCTCAGGCTGTACACACTCCTGTCCATTAGTCACTTAAGAGTTGTCTAGCGAATCAGATCAACTGTCACACTGTTGCAGTGCTTGTGTTCCAGAAACCCTTATTTTATTTAATAATGGCCCAAAGTACAACAGAATTCATGCTGATTATTTGGATATGCTCAAATGCAGCCATAAAGTGATTCCTTTAAGTGAAAAGGTAAAAGTTCTTGACTAAATAAGAAAAGGAAAAAAAGCTTGCTGAAGTTGCTAAGATCTATGGTAAGAACAAATCTCATATTCTTGAAATTGTCAAGAATGAAAAAGAAATTCATTTGAACTCTAAAAGTTACAGGCACAGTGAGTGATAAGTGCTTAGTTAAGATGGAAAAGGCCTTGAATTTTGGGATAGAATGCATGAACAGAAACTTGTTGTAATTAATGCAATCTGGCTCAGTACTATCTGATATTTCAGGCATCCATTGGGGGCCTTGCAGAACATATCCCGTGGATAAGGAGGGAATACTGCATGCATGAATGCCTATATAGTTAGAAGAGAGAAAATAAATAGAAAAGAGAAAGTAGAAAATACAAAAGAGAAAGATTATACCTAGAGGGAAGAATAAATGGAATCAAGAGCAATAGTGCAGGAATTAGTTCAGGGAGAAGAAATTCCTCTAGTGTAAGTGTAGATAGACAGTCCTAAACTTTGAATGGTTCAATTTGTAATTTTTCAATTTTACAATGCTGCAAAAACAGTATGCATTCAGTAAGAGCCATACTTCAAGTATCCATACAACCATTCTGTTTTTCACTTCCAGTGCAGTATGTAGTAAGTTACATGAGGTTTTCAACACTTTATTATAAAATAAGCTTTGTGTTATATGGTTTTGCCAAATTGTAGGCTAATATAAGTGTTCTGAGCATGTTTAAGGTAAGCTAGGCAAAGCTTTGATGTTCAGTAGATTAGGTGTATTAAATGCATTTTTGACTTACTATATTTTCAATTTAAAATGGGTTCATTGGAACATAACCTTATCATCAGTTGAGAAACATCTGTATTAGTTTGCGAGGACTACCATAACAAATACCACAGACTGGGTGGTTTAAACAACAGAAATTTATTTTCTCTCAATTCTGGAGGCTAGGAGTCTGATATCGAGGTGTTAGAAGTGTTGGTTTCTTATGAGATCTCTATCATTGGCTTGTTGGTGGCTATCTTCTCTTTCTGCCTTCTTGTGGTCTTCCCTCTGTGCATGTCTCTGTCCTAATCTCACTTATGAAGACACTAGTCATATTGAAAGGGGACCCACCCATATGACTTCATATTACTTAATCCTCTTTTGAAAGACCTTATCTCCAATGAGGTCATATTCAAATGAGGTCATACTGTGGGTTGTGACTTCAACATATGAATTTTGTAGGGACACAATTCAGTCCGTAAAAAAGTGTAAAGGCTGAAAGGATGGTGGGGATGCAGAAAAGTTTATAGTGGAGAAGTAGAAAGGTGAGAAGTTTCTGCTTACTAATCTCCACCTTCTTTGTATTAAGAGTAGCTGTTGGCTGTGGAAGATGAGGTGAATTTGCAGACTGAGGAAAGTATAGGAGATTTTGAATTGCCCAGGCCTTTATACCTGCAATCCCTTCTTTCCAGAATGTTCATTCCCAGATGTACAATGGCTTGTTACATTCAAATAATTTAACTTTTTACTTAAATGTTACCTCTTCAGGGAGGCCTTACTATTTTATCTAAAATTATCCCCTCACTCCTCCAAACCTTTAACCTGGAGCAGTTTTAATTTGGCATAGCAATGAATTCCTGAAATGATACAATCTGTTTACTTGGTTAAAAAATACAATATATTGCTATATATTATATTTGGCCTTAATGTTTCTCTTAATGCAAGTTTCATGATGGGAGATCTATGTCTTATTTATTTCTGTATCAAATGGTACCTAGGCTATTTTAGGAATGCAATTATTATTATTATAAGATAATCAACAAATCCATTGAGCTAAAAGATACTGAAGCTCACAATATTATCAAATTGTATGGTTCATCAACATCTTTTACCTACATAAGTTTAATTAGAAAAAATCTGTAATTTCATCCTAATGAAGTGGATTCTTCATGTTTTTCTGTCAACGCTTAGAAACAGCTACAACAATTTTGTTTTATTAAGATTCTGACTACATGTGGGAGATTAGATAATTTCGGTATTTTTCATGCCTATTTATTAGCAAAAATAGACATTTATATGTATATAAAAGAAAATTTAAAGGGTGGGGCTTAGCTCTAAAGGAGTATATCTGCAAAGCAAACCATTCTTCCTATATAAACACTCACACACATTCACACACATACACACAATGAAAGATTATAAAGAACACAGAAGACAAACTTTCTTTGTATTGAAATCAAAGTTAACTCTTAATCCAGACCTTTGCATGAACTATAACTTTTCTGAGATAAAAGTTTAAAGTAAATATTTTTAACATTGTAATAAACAGCAGAGCTTGGTGTTGGTTTCTTGAAAATGTAATATTACCTGTACACTTTCCTATATGTTTAAAAAAATTTTTTTGAGACGGAGTTTTGCTCTGTTGCCCAGGCCGAAGTGCAATGGCACGATCTCAGCTTACTGTAACCTCTGCCTCCCGGGTTCAAACGATTCTCCTGCCTCAGCCTCCTGAGTAGCTGGGATTACAGGCGCCCGCCACCACACTCAGCTAATTTTGTGTTTTTTAGTGGAGACGAGGTTTCACCATGCTGGCCAGGCTGGTCTCGAACTCCTGACCTCAGGTGATCTGCCCACCTCAGCCTCCCAAAGTGCTGGGATTACAGGCATGTGCCACTGCGCCCAGGCTAAAATATCTTTTAGGACAAACAAAGTATATGATACTTTTAAGTTCTAGCTTCATGGGAGAAAAGAATTGGATTATATGTTAGAGATATGTTAATTTCTCAAGACCAATACCTGAAAAATTCAAAATATCCAGCCCAGATTTGCTTCATTTAACTATAATTGTGATATCCCAAAGAAAAAAAGAAAGCTCTTAAGAAATATTAAGAACAAGAATGATGACAACTCTGCCCATTGTTTAATCTGACAGCCAACTCCTCTCATCCACTCCAAACACATCTTCCCACACACAGGGAGTCTAGTTTCCCCTACAGAGAACCACGTTGCATGGCTAAACCAGTAACAAGTCAGCTTCTGGTAGCATCCAATTCTAGTAAAGAACATGCGAATTTTGAGTCAAGAAATTCAGCTTCCCCTGGCTAGCTATGTGACCTTAGTCACTTTATTTAGTCTCTCTGTGCTTCAATTCTCTCATTAATAAATGGAAATTATTTAGACAGATATATTTTTTGCAGCCCAGTAAAATGTTTCCATGAGTCAGTATGGATTGAGGCTCACAGTTTGTAAAGGGCTGTTCTGTTTTTATGTTTGAACATTTGGTATTTTTAACTTTTTTTTGCTATAAAAACATTTGATAAACATGACTATTCATAATGAAACATGTACAATTATAAAGAGTTATGATTATACATAAGTACGGTCTTGGGTTTCCTTATGTATATAAGGATCTTATAACACAGTGGATACAAACAGGGTTAAGTTTCTTAATAAATATTGCCATAATTCTTATAAAAGCATATGTCACATTTTCTAAATAAATTAGTCTTTTTTACAATTGCACATATTTATGGGATACAGAGTGATATTTCAATACATATATAATATGTAATAATCAAATCAGGGTAATTAACATATATATCTACCCCCTCAGACATTTTTAATTTATTTAATGGGAACATTCCAAATTCCTCTCTTTTAGCTATTTGAAATTATACAATGAATTATTGGTGACTATAGGCATCACACAGAGCTACAGAACACTAGACTGTAACACTCTGGTCTAGCTGTAACTTCTATCTGTTAGTCAACTATCCCTATTCTCTCTCCGCTCTACCCTTCTCAGCCTCTACAAACCACCATTCTACTCTCCACTTCTATGAGCTCAATTATTTTAGCCCCCACATAGAGTGAGCACATGAAGTAAGAGTCTTTCTGTTCTTGTATTTCCATGTCTCTTGAGTTAAAACATATAAGTCCTCATCCCTAAGTTTGATTTCTGGAATCAACCAATAAAATCAATATTTTGTACCTAAAAGATTACAGACCACACCCCGGGTTTCTGCAAATTACCAAAATAAAAAAGCCTCCTTATCGTTCCTCTCTGACAACTAGTCAGTCTCTGCACATTCCTGGGAACTTGGGTTATCACCAGGCACCATCAGTACAGATAGAAAAATAGCATATGTAAATGTTTTACCAACTTGATAATAGAGTTGTTGTCAGGACTTAAGATTGTCACTTAATATGATTACTCCAATTGTTTTTCAGTTTTCCATATATAAAAAATGCCAAAAAAATTCAGAAGTGGATCGCCATAAGCATAGCATCTTTATTGAACTTTACTTTTTATAGTAAGAAAGATCACCATAAGTGAAACCCCGTCTCTACTAAAAATACAAAAATTAGCCAGGCACAGTGGCAGGTGCCTGTAATCCCGCTACTCGGGAGGCTGAGGCAGGAGAACTGCTTGAACCTGGGCGGCAGAGGTTGCAGTGAGCTGAGATCGCGCCACTGCACTCCAGCCTGGGTGATAGAGTGAGACTTCACCTGAAAAAAAAAAAAAAGAAAGAAAAAAGAAAGAAAGAAAGATCACCTTAAGTATCTAGTATGTGATTTGATCTTTGCTAGGACAAAACTTGTGAAAAATTAAGATGCTTTTGTGTGTGTGTTGCTGTATTCCTTAGGTAACACAACAAGAATTCGAAAATTAATGAGAAGTCATCCAGAAACTATTATTCCAAGTTGCATGGGTAGAGATAATAGGAAAAATGTCAAGAAAAAATGCCTTTTTTTCGTTAGTTGCTTTTGTTTGGTTTTATGCCTGTTAAGATTGGGCATCATTTGAAAAACCGAGTTCAAAAAGGAGAACAATGCATTATGCACCACTTCTCTGAGTCTGGCCCCTTTTTACACAATTCCTCATTTTATTCTAGTAGCAATTCTAGGAAGTTGGTATTATCATGCCTTCCTTATAGATAAGAAAAACTAAGACATAAACATATTAATTTACTTTCCTGTGACCATACAGCTAACCAATGGTTATATAACATTCAAATCCTGTTGTATTGAACTGCAAAATTCACATTCTGTTCATTAAACAAGTGAGCAAACTGATTTAAGATAATCGAAAATGCAGTACATACTATTGTTTCTCTTACACAAGTTTCAGTGATATGACCAAGAATGAGGCTGAAATAAATGTTATCTCCAAATTCCATTTGAATGTTTCCATTTTGACTCCTGAGTGGAAAACACCACCTATCCTATTGTATAATTCCGCAGTCTAGATAATTGAGGGTTCTATTAAATGCTCTATTAAATAGCAAATCTTTTCTTACATAAAGTTTATTTTCTCTTTCACTTAATGGTACTTGGTGATAAAATTTATATTCAATGCATGTATCTTCAGTGCCTAGTCAATTATGATGGTGCTGTCAGAGCATCTCTATTTTTATAATAATTTCCCAGATGCAGCATTTAGCAGTATAGTGGGTTAAACAGTGATTCCAATAGTATATGTTGAGGTTCTAATCCTGGTAACTACAAATATGACTTTATTTAGAAATAGTGTCTTTGCAGATATAATTAAGTTTAGGATATCACAATAAGATCATATTCAATTTGGAGTGGGCCCTAAATCCAATGACTGGTCCTTATGAAAGAAAGAAGAGGGAGACTGGTCACAGAGAAAGGATGATGTGAATGAAGATGGAGACAAATATTAGACAGATGCATCTGCATGCAAAGGAATGTCAAGCATTTTCAGCAACCACAGAAGCTAGGAGATAGGCATGAAATGGACTTTCTTGGGGCCTCCAGAAAAATATCAACCCTGGTGACAACTTGCTTTTAGACTTCTGGCCTCCTGGACTATGAGAAAATAAATTTCTGTTGTTTTAAACTACCAACGTTGTGGTAATTTGTTGTGGCTTCCGTAGGAAACAAATACAGGCAGATTTAAATTACTTTTTAAGGCAGAAAAATACATTTATCTTAGCTACCTGCCTCAATTCATTCAAGAATGCATCTGAAATGATTTCTTTATATGAATTGGGAGTTTAAATTAGTAAAAGTTTCACAAATGACTTTCTTGTTGAGAAAAGTAAATCTCAGACAAACAGAACAAATCTTACGATGTAATTACAGGATCTTAGGGACCTGCAACTATGATTTTCAATAACAAAATCAGGGCAAATACAGGACTCAGTGATAAATTCATAATAAACCTAGTATCTCTTCGTAAATTTTAAAGAAAATTACAAACATTAGAAACAATAATATTAGGACATTTATTATGTTTGTAGTCCTTTGCATTTATTATCTAATTAATCCTTGCAAAAACCTTACAAGACCACGCTCTTATTTTCCCTGATGTTTCCATAAAGTGAGGTTAAGAAATTCAAGCTACACAGCTAAAAAGTAATGAATCTCAAGTGCAAACCTAGGTATTTTTTTCTTAACCTCAATTATTTTATCCACTTTATGTCATCTGAGCCACCTCATTTCTGAGAATGTGGAAAGTGCAAACACCAATTACCCAAAAAAAATTCTAAAAACAATGATTCAAAGATGGAACTGAATAAATAAAAGAATGCCAAAGACATAAAATGCCGTATGCATTTACACTTATATGAACTGAAACAGCGACCCAATGCATCTGGCTAGCAGACTGAAACTAAGTGTATGACTTAAAACATTTCATAAATGTTTCATGTGGCTTTTTTATGCCATGTAAAATTTTCTTCCTACTGTGTAAAATGCTGGGAGTCTACGTCAATACAGTCTGAAAATAGAGTCATTGGAGGCTTTACAGCAAACCCCTCCAGCGGTGGCGACTGGCACTTAGCCTGCCTCTAAATGCATCCTTTATATGTGATCACTAAAGATGAGAAAGATAATGGAAGAAGCAGTTATCAGACCAAACATTAATCTGAAACCAGCTAAGAATAAAGAAGTTGTCTTTAGTTATCTATGTTAACCAGTGTTCCCTAATTTAGCTTAGGTAGTGTTTTACAAAATGGTCTGGGAGAAAGGGAGAGATAATGACAAAGTTATAAGACTCTAAATTGTTGTAAGATTGTTTTAAATTGAAAAACACGAATTTTGTGGCCCAATCTTCCACCTTGTTGACTCCTTCATTTATCTCTTAACCATTAGGCATGGAAACTTGAACCCATGGAACAGCTATGAACTGCTAAGTAATTTGAATGTGTTATATGTGTTATGTGTAGAATTTAGTAACCTTTTTCTATAATTTCCCTTTTTTTTTTTTTTTTTTTTTGAGACGGAGTCTCCCTCTGTCTCCCAGGCTGGAATGCAGCTGCGCGATCTCAGCTCACCGCAAGCTCCGCCTCCCGGTTTCAGGCCATTCTCTTGCCTCAGCCTCCCCCAAGTAGCTGGGACTACAGGCACCCACCACCACGCCTGGCTAATTTTTTGTATTTTTAGTAGAGACAGGGTTTCACCGTGTTAGCCAGGATGGTCTCGATCTCCTGACCTCGTGATCCACCCGCCTCGGCCTCCCAAAGTGCTGGGATTACAGTCATGAGCCACCACACCCAGCCAATCTCCCATACTTTCATAAAACTAAATTTTCTAGATTTCAAATCTGAAGACACTAACTTCTGTTAAATCATTCTCTTTTTTTTTGTATTTATATATGAGATCATGTTCAGTCTCTTTAGAGGAATGGTAAATCATGTAAGATCTGAAATTAGAGATAGTATGTTTGAATCACAACTCCACACTCACCAACTGGCCTTGAGCAAATCAACCTGTTTAAGCCTCAGTACCTATATCTGAAAAATGGGGCCCTAATACTACCTACTGCATATGGTTGTGTTTATAGTCAATAGAGTAATAATATGCTCACTTCTTAGCCTAAGTACTTGTGTAGTCAATACTCAAGTTAGTGGTAGTAGTTTTTCATTATTTGTATTAATATTACACATTATTCACCATCTGACCTCATCACATCTTTACAACTAAACTGTTTTATTATTCATCTTTATCTGTAATTTCAAGACAAGCCATCCAGTTTCACTGTTTTTGGTTTTATATGCTACCTTCGCCTAAAACTCTCCTCTTCACACATTTCATACCATCACATATGTTTACGCAGTGAACTCCTGACACATCTTTCAAGATCCAATTCAATTATTACCTCCTCTGGGAAAACTTGAGGAAGTAGAGTTCCTGGCTCCTTGAGTTGTACTAGTACAGCACTTGGAAGTATTTCTCTCCCAGCACGTCTCTTGCAGAATCATAGACATTTTGTGGGAGTCTGTCCCTTCCAGTATTAAAGAATCTGTCCCTCTTGCTAAACTAAAGCAAGTAATTAGTCATATTTATCTTTTCCAATACCTGGAACATTTCTTAGAACATTAGATCATAAGTGAACATTCAGTAAATGAAAATACGTTCACTAATTTGTGCTATGTCAAAGTCCATTTTGGTACTAGTTTTGACTCCAATAACAGTAGAGAAGTTTTTATCAGACTAATTCTCCCAGTAAGAACAACTATAAACATTGAACCAAACATTTTTAAAAAACATCAACCAAGTGAAGGCACTAGCAAATGCCCAAAGGCAGGTTAGAATTGGAGGCAATTTAATCTAGAAAGAAATTACACTGGGAGAAGATATATGTTTATAGGACTTTTTCCCTGGGGCATGTCCATCTGTGTGATATGGGGCAATTTAAATGTAAGCAGAAAGCCAAGTCTTACTGACTTGAAATCTTAGAGGACAGCTTTAAGGGTTACTAGTGCAGCTGGAAATTGATGGGAAAAATGCCATACAGGAGGTAAGAACAAAGGAGCAAGCCCTGAAACCTCAAACTTTGGCTAACTTCTAAATTGTATAAGCATAGGATAGACTATTACAACTCAGCAAAAAAGAACATCTGTAATCTGAAAAAGAGGAGCAGATATTTCAGCTGACTTACACAACAATTGAAAAAGAGCTTGAAATTTGAATACTTTTATGTGTGAGGGGGCTGATAAGCAGCTTGGGAATTCTTTTAAAGTCCCAGGATAACTTTAAGATGACATCTTTAAGTGAAAATATGAAGTACAGGAATAAGGATATCCTTAAGGCTAATAGCAAATCCAAAACAGATCATGCTAATAAAACATAAAATCAATCTTCCACATGTTCAGCATGATCTATCTTTAATTTAACTGCCAACCAGAGGAAAATTAACATTCTTTGGAGGAAGATAGTAGAATACACACTGTCTATAAAATATACAATCCGGGGTGGGTGCAGTGGCTCAAGCCTGTAATCCCAGCACTTTAGGAGGCCGAGGTGGGCAGATCACAAGGTCAGGAGATCGAGATCATCCTGGCTAACACGGTGAAACCCTGTCTCTACTAAAAATACAAAAAATTAGCCAGGTGTGGTGGCAGCTGCCTGTAGTGCCAGCTACTCGGGAGGCTGAGGCAGGAGAATGGCGAGAACCCAAGAGGCGGAGCTTGCAGAGAGCCGAGATGGCACCACCGCGCACCAGCCTGGGCTACAGAGCGAGACTCTGTCTTGGAAAAAAAAAAAAAAAAGAAGAAGAAGAATCAAAATAGACCCCAAAATGAAAGCAAGCTGTAATATATCTGTAATATATTTTATTTGTAAGTAAATTTCTATTTTAAGCCAGGGAATAAATATTATCAGAGGTACAAAGAGACACTATAATAATAAAGGGTCAACTTCATCGAGAACACATAACAATCCTAAATGGACATGCACCTAGTCACAGAGCTTTCAGATACCTATAACAAAAACTGACAGATCTACAGGGAGAAATAAACATACCTATACTATAAATGAGGTATTTTAACATTCCAAGTAATTGATAAAATACTATACAAAACTATCAGTAGGAATAAAGAAGATTTGATTAACACTACTGTCTTCATCTGATTGACATTTAGAGACCATTGCACCCAACAACACACATTCTTTCCATATGTTGATGGCACATTTGTCAAGATAGCTCATGTGCAGAACTATATGTCTTAATATATTTCAAAATAATAAGCCTTATAGAATATGTTATGTGATGTCAAGAGAATTAACTGAGAAGTCAAGAACTATAAGTTACCTGGGAAACTTCTAAATATTTACAAATTAATCCACATACTTTTAAATAGCCAAAAATCAAAGAATAAATCACAACATAAATTAGAAAGTATTTTGAATGAAATACAATTAAAATGAAACATATTGAACCACACAGAGTGTACCTAAAGCAGTAAAGACATGGAAAATTATAGTTTTAAGTGTGAAGATTAGAAAAAAGGAAGGTTTAGACCAAAGTACAATATTATAACCACTCTCTTCTAAACATGTTCAACTTGCTTCCTTCTGATTTCATTGTACTTTCCAGGATAAACTCTATCTCAATTGAACCTAGAGTTCTAAGATTCCTAGTTTCTTCAACTCAGTTTTAAGCATAAACAACATTGAAATTGATACAAGAGGTTACAGGAACACACATCCACACCTATTCCTCTATTTTCCTTCATACCACTCATCCATAATATTATTTATATGTGTGTACATACACATATACAAATACACATATATATTTTTCAAGATAAGAAATAAGCTGTTTTTTTACCATTGTGGTTAATATGAAAGTCCTTATCATGGTTACTATTACTTGTCTTATACTTGAATATTTTTATATCACTTGTAATTTGTAAGCTTTACTTTCTTCTATATCTTGTGTAACTGGTCCAGGGAAAGAGAGACTTTAGTGTTTGGATCTTCCCTCAGTTCGGTATTCTATTATTACTTTCTTCTAAAGAAAAGCACCAGATAATAGAAATATAACTATATATTTAGTCTCAGGTTTTTAGAGCATATCGGACTCACGCTTTGCTATATTCACAAATGCAGGCTGAATTCAATAAAAATCACCATAGCATAGCAAAGGAGTTGATAATGCAATTACCTAGTAGACAGGAGTCTCAAGACAGTGGGTGAGAATGTTTACTCATTTATTTCTGACATCTCCTTTTACAAATAGCCAAAATCAATACTTTAGTAGCTTTAAATTTAGACAAATATTTTCTAAGTAAATAGATTGAGTCATCTATGATGACGACTGTATATTTGTAACAGGAAGCTCTATACTCATTCATGTCTGGGGACTCATGATATATCTATTATAAATCTGTGGAAAAATATGATTTTAAACTTTTGAGTGAAATATTCTTAGGAATTTAGAGCTCCATAAATGTATTTTTCCTTTGTCACTCAATAGTTATGCTGTAAAAAGATTCTAGTGTATAAAATTTTGTTTGAAAATTATCACAGAGCAAAAATAAATGGAATTCATTAATTTACCCGAGGTATTTGCTTCGTTTGGATATATGGGTTTTTGGGTATTTTTTTTTTTTTTTGTCAGTCAGGTAGCCTCTTAGTTAAAGGTAGTATTCAAATTATGCAGGATTGCATGCTGCTTACTGTCTTATACGTGCATCTCTGGGCTGGTGCTTGATGAACACCACTGTTCTTTTGTAAAGAATTGACTAAATTTTAAAAATTTCATTGTGATTTTGATTAGATATCCATTCTCACTGACTAGGGTCATCTATTTTTCCAAGTCCTTAATACTTGTCTTCCAAATTCAACTTCATCAATATCCACAACTATTGACCCAATTGTGTCCACTAACTCTTGCCCCCTCAATGTTCTTTCTTCATTCCTTACTCTACTACCAGCAGAGTCCATAATGATAATCACACTTTTGAATATAACCTTCATCCCCTTTTTCCTCTGTCTCCTTTGAATATACTTGACAAAACATGACAACTCAAGTTAAACCCCAAATACAATCTAATCTATGCCTGTACTCCAATACATAAATACAAATGGAGATAAAACGACCTTACTACCTGGATTCATGTTAAGTTTTTTACCATACAGCTAGAGAGAAATAACAGGTAACCTATGAGAGGAAGCCCATCAGACTAACAGCACACTTCTCAGCAAGAATCATACAAGCCAGGAGAGACTGGGGACTAATATTCAACATTCTTAAAGAAAAGAAATTGCAACCCAGAATTTCATGTCCGGCCAAAATAAGCTTCATAAGCAAAAAAGAAATAAGATCCTTTTCAGACAAGCAAATGCTGGAGGAATTTGTTACCACCAGACCTACCTTATAAGAGCTCCTGAAAGAAGCACTAAATATGGAAAGGAAAGACTGTTACCAGGCACTACAAAACCACACTTAAGTACACAGACTAGTGACACTATAAAGCGATAAAAATCCAGCTGGGCACGGTGGCTCACGCCTTTTAATCCCAGCACTTTGGGGGGCCAAGGGGGGTGGATCACAAGGTCAGGAGATCAAGACCATCCCAGCTAACATGGTGAAACCCTGTCTCTACTAAAAATACAAACAAAAAATAGCTGGGTGTGGTGGTGGGCACCTGCAGTCCCAGCTACTCAGGAGGCTGAGGCAGGAGAATTGCTTGAACTTGGGAGGCGGAGGTTGCAGTGAGTGGAGATCATGCCACTGCACTCCAGCCTAGGCGACAGAGCGAGACTCAGTCTCAAAAACGAAACAAAACAAACAAACAAAAAAATCCCAAGTCAGCTAATAACCAGCCAATGATATGATGACTGGATCAAATCCATACATATGAATACTAACCCTGAATGTAAACGGGCTAAATGCCTCAATTAAAAGGCACAAAGTGGCAAGCTGAATAAAGAAGCAGGACTCCATAGTATGTTGGGTTTGAGCGACCCATCTCATCACATGAAATGATACCCATGGACTCAAAATGAAGAGATGGAAAAAACTCTACCAAGCAAATGGAAAAAAGAAAAAAGCAGGATTGAAATCTTAATTTCAGACAAAACAGACTTTAAATCAACAAAGATCAGAAAAGACAAAGAAGGGTATTACAGAATAGTAATGAGTTCAGTTCAACCAGAAGACTTAACTATGCTAAATATCCATGTGCCCAACACAGGAGCACCCCGATTCATAAAGCAAGTTCTTAGTGACCTTCAAAGAAACTTAGACTCCCAAAAAATAATCGTGGAAGACTTTGACACCACACTTACAATATTAGACACATCATCAAGGCAGAAAATTAACAAAGATATTCAGAACCAGAACTCAACATTGGATCAAATGTACCTGATAAACATCTACAGAACTCTTTATCCAAAAACGAAACAATATACATTCTTCTCAGCACCACATGACATGTACTTTAAAATCAATCATCCAATCGAACAATCCTTAGCAAATGCAAAAGAACCAAAATCGTATGAACCACTCTCTCAAATCATGGCACAATAAAAATAGAATTCAAGACTAAGAAAAACATTCAAAATCACACGATCACATGGAAAGTAAACAATCTGCTCCTGAATGACTTTTGAATATATAATGAAATTAAGGCAGAAATCAAGGAGTTACTTGAAACTAATGAGAATAAATTATAACATACTAGAATCTCTGGAACACAGCTAAGACAGGTGTATTAAGGTTCTATAAAGGGAACCCTAAAAGGATGTATGTATATATGAAAGGGAGTTTGTTAAGAATTAACTCACATGATCACAGGGTAAATCTCACGATAGGCCATCTGCAAGTTGAGGAGCAAGGAACCCAGTAATGTTTTGGTCCAAGTTTCAAAGCCTCAAAAGTAGGGAAGCCAACAGTGCAGCCTTCAGTCGGTGGCCAAAGGCCCAAGGTCCCGTGGCAAACAACTGGCATAAGTCCAAACGTCCCAAAGTGGAAGAAACTGGAGTCTTATATTCAAGGGCAGGAAGCATTCAGCACAGGAGAAAGACGGAAACCAAAAGACTCAGCATGACAGCTTATTCCACCTTCATTCATCTGCTTTTTTTAAAGCTACACTGGCAGCAGATTAGATAGTGCACACCTACATTGAGGTTAGGTCTTCTTCTCTCAGTCTACTGAATCAATTTTTTTTTTTCTTTGAGTCGGAGTCTCGCTCTGCCGCCCACGCTGGAGTGCAGTGGCGCCATCTTGGCTCACTGCAAGCTCCACCTCCCCTGTTCCCGTCATTCTCTTGCCTCAGCCTCCGGAATAGCTGGGACTACAGGTGCACGCAGCCATGCCCAGGTAGTTTTTTCTATTTTCAGTAGAGACAGGGTTTCATCGTGTTAACCAGGATGGTATCAATCTCCTCTCCTCATGATCTGCCAGCCTCGGCCTCTCAAAGTGCTGGGATTACAGGCGTGAGTCACCATGCCCAACCTTTTTTTTTTCTTAGATGGAGTCTCCCTCTGTCGCCCAGGCTGGAGTGCTGTGGTGCAATCTCGGCTCACTGCAACCTCTGCCTCCTGGGTTCAAGCAATTCTCCTGCCTCAGCCCCCTCAGTAGCTGAGACTACAGGTATGTGCCACCAGGCCCAGCTAATTTTTTGTATTTTTAGTAGAGATGGAGTTTTACCTTATTAGCCAGGATGGTCTCGATCTCCTGACCTCACGATCCACCCACCTTGGCCTCCCAAAGTGCTGGGATTATACGCATGAGCCCCTGTGCCCAGTCTGAATCAAATGTTAATCTCCTCTGGCAACAGCCTCACAGACACACCCAGAAACAATACTTTGTGTCCTTCAATCCAGTCAAGTTGACATTTAACATTAACCATCGCAGCAGTGTTAAAGCAGAAATGAATATAACTAAACACCCATATTAAAAAGTTAGAAAGATCTCAAATTAACAATCTAAATTCACAACTAAAAGAACTAGAGAAGCGAAAGCAAACCAAACCCAAAGTTAGTAGAAGACAAGAAATAACCAAAATCAGAGCTGAACTGAAGAAAATTAAGACATGAGAAACCACTCAAAAGATCAACAAAGCCAGGAGTTGGTTTTTTGAAAAAAATTAATAAGCTAGATAGACCACTAGCTAGACTAATAAATAAGAAAAGAGAAAAGATCCAAATAAACACAATTAGAAGTGACAAAGGGGATACTACCACTGACCCCACAAAAATACAAATAACCATCACAGACTATGAACACCTCTATGCACAGAAACTAGAAATTCTACAAGAAATGGATAAATTCCTGTACAAATACATCTTCCCAATACTGAACCAGGAGGAAACTGGATCCCTGAACAGACAGTAATGAACTCTAAAATGGAATCAGTAATAAAGAGCCTACTACCAACCAAAAAAAGCCCAGGACCAGACTGATTCACAGTTGAATTCTACCAGATGTACAAAGAATAGCTGGTACCATTTATACTGAAACTACTCAAAAAAACTAAGGAGGAGAGACTCCTCCCCAACTCATTCTATGAGGCCAGCATTATACTAATACCAAAACATGGCAGAGACAAAACAGCAGAAAACTTCAGGCCAATATCCTTGATGAACATTGATGCAAAAATCCTCAACAAAATACTAGCAAACTGAATCCAGCAGCACATCAAAAAGTTAATTAACTATGATCAAGTAGGTTTTATTCTTGGGATGTAAGGTTTGTTCAACATACGCAAATCAATAAACGTGATTCGTCACATAAACAGAACTAAAGACAAAAACCACATAATTATCTCCATAGATACAGAATAGGCTTTTGATAAAATTCAACATCCCTTCATGTTCAAAACTTTAAAAAAAGAAAAACAAAACAAAAAATACCTCGGTATTGTGGGAACATACCTCAAAATAGTAAGAGCCACCTATGACAAACCCACAGCCAACATCATACTGAATGGGCAAAAACTAGAGCATTCCCCTTGAGAACTGGATCAAGACAAGGGTGACTTCTCTCACCACTCCTATTCAACATAGTATTAGAAATCCTGGCCAGGGGAATCAGGCAAGAGAAAAAAATCAAAGGGCATCCAAGTAAGAAGAGAGGAATCAAAGTATCTCTGTTTGCAGATAACATAATTCTTTATGTAGAAAACCCTATAGTTTCAGCACAAAAGCTTCTTAAGCTGATAAACAACTTCAGCAAAGTTTCAGAATACAAAATCAATGTACAAAAGTCACTATCATACCTATAAACCAACATCAACCAAGTTGAGAGCCAAATCTGGAATGCAATCCCATTCACAATTGCCACAAAAAGAATAAAATACCTAGGAATAAAGTTAACCAGTGAAAGATCTCTACAGTGATAATTGCAAACACTGCTCAAAGAAATCAGAGATGACACAAACAAATAGAAAAACATGTCAGTTTATGGATGGAAATAATTGATATTGTTACGATGGCCATACGGCGCAAAGCAGTTTACAAATTCAGTGCTATTCCTATCAAACTACAAACGACATTTTTCACAGAACTAGAGAAAACTATTGTAAAATTCATATGGAAACAAAAAAGAGCCTAAATAGCCGAGGCAATTCTAAGCAAAATAAATAAAGCAGGAGGTATCACACTATCCAATTTCAAACTATACGGCAGGGTTACAGTAACCAAAGAGCACGGTACTGGTACAAAGAAACACATAGACCATTGGAACAGACAGTAAAACCCAGAAATAAGGCCACACACATACAACCACCTGATCTTCAACAAAACTGACAAAACAAGCAACAGGAAAGGATTCTCTATTCAATAAATGGTGCTGGCATAACTGGCTAGCTATATGCAGAAGATTGGAACTGGACCCCTTTCTTACACCATATACAAAAATCAACTGAAGATGGATTAAAGATTTAAATGTGAAACCCAAAACCTTAAAAACCGTCCAAGGCAACCCACGCTATACAATTCTGGACACAGGAACTGGCAAAGATTTCATGATGAAGATGCCGAAAGGAATTGCAAGAAAAGCAAAAGCTGACAACTGGGATCTAATTAACCTAAAGAGGTTCTACACAGCAAAAGAAACTACCAATAGAGTGAACAGAACTGACAGAATAGCAAAAAATATTTGCAAATATTTGCAAACTATGCATCTGACAAAGGTCTAATATCCAGCACCTATAACAAACTTAAACAAGTTCATAAGAAAAAAAAAAACCTAAACAACTCCATTAAAAAGTGGGCAAAGGACATGAACAGACACTTTTCAAAAGACAACTTATGTGCGGCCAACAAACATATGAAAAAAAAGCTCAATATAACTGAGCATTAGAGAAATGTACATCAAAACTATAATGAGATACCATCTCACACCAGTCAGAATGGTTATTACTAAAAGTAAAAAAAAAAAAAAAAAAAAAGACAGATGCTGGCAAGGTTGAGGAGAAAAGGAAATACTTATATAATGTGTTGAAAGCGTAAATTAGTTCAACCACTGTGAAAGCAATGTGGTGATTCCTCAAAGAGCTAAAAACAGAACTAGTTTTTGACCCAACAATCCCATCACTGAGTATATATGCAAAGGAATATAAATCATTCTATCATGAAGACACATGTACCCATATGTTCACTGCAGCACTATTCACAGTAGCAAAGACATGGATTCAACCTAAATGATCATCAATGGAAGACTGGATAAAGAAAATGTGGAACATATACACCATGGAATACTATGCAGCCATAAAAAGGAATAAGATCATGTCTTTTGCAGGAACATGGATATGGCTGGAGGCCATCATCCTAAGCAAATTAATGCAGGTACACAAAACTAAATAATGCATATTCCCACTTATAAGTGAGAGGTTAACAATGAGAACAGACAGACACAAAGAGGGGAACAATAGACACTGGGGCATACCTGAGGGTAGAAGATGGAAAGAGGGAGAGGAGCAGAAAAAATAACTCTCGGGTACTAGGCTTTGTACATGAACAACAAAATGATTTCTAGAACAAACCCGCTGAGTTGACCTGTATAACCAACCTGCACATGTACTCTGAACCTAAAATAAAGTCAAAATAAAGGAAAAGAAAATGATAATTTAAAAAAAATTTTCTTCACCATAGATTTCAAGAGAACACCTAGCACTACTTAGCCATTATTCTACATCTCACTATTAAATTTACTTTCTTATTATTCAAAATAATAATGTAACATTAAACCTCCAAAAATCTATCTCTTTCTCAGCCTGTGACCTAAATTTCTGTTTACTGAGAAAAACCAATCAGATCAATTTCATCTCATTTTTCAGGACCATATACATATATATATATATATGTATGTATTTTGTATTTATATACTCTCTTTACTTCTGGTTTAAGAAATGACCATGTTTAAAATTAACTCCCTATTTGGACACTAGATCTTACATCCTCTAATTTTCTTAAGAACTTTATTCTCTCTATTTTTGGATCATCAATGCAGTTTTTCTTAAGCGTATATCCTCCTCTATCACTCCACATGCTTATCTCTCTCTAAGAAGCCCTTTTTGAAAATATTTTCTACATATTACTAGTATATCTCCCATTTAGTCTTCAAATTACTACAACTTCGCTTTTCCCCTCATTTATCCACTGCTGTTACCACAGTGATCAGTAAATACTTCTTTATTGCCAATCCAATGGAAACTTCTCTGTTCTCATTTCACCTTCTGTTAAAAGCAGCAGAGATGATGAAGTTCCCCCTGCTTAGGCTTTTAAAGCTTCTAACTTTCCCTGTGGTAATTTGGTCTTTTACTGGATAACCTTCCTCCCCCTTACCCCAAATAATGGAATGCTTTAGGGTTTGGTTTTGAACCTTGTTGTCTTATCTAGCAATATTTTCTTCCTGGATGGTTATATTTTCATGAATTTAAACAGCACTATATACTGTAATTCTAAAATGTATGTCTCTGTTTTTCTTTTATCCTCAACACCAGATTCATAAACTATCTGCCTACTTGACCTTTCCACTATGATATATAATAGGCACAGTTGGCTCTTGCTCTCTTGCTTATCTTTAAGATTCATTGTAAATGTTAACTTTTTAGAGAAGTCATTCTATGTAAAATTCTTTTTTCTTATCACCCTACTTTATTTATGAAAATGTGCTTATCTCCATTTAAAATAAGTTTATTTATGTGTTCTTTTCTTTATTTGCTTACTGTCCTATCCTCTTGAAAGAATATATTCTTCTTGAGAGCAAATGTTTTTGTCAACCATGTTTGCCACTGAACCTTCAGAATCTATGAGTATTTAACATATGGAAGGAACTCAGAAATATTTGTTCAAGGAACATTTTGGATAGGACATTCATGAGTTAAATTCTAGAATTCATCAATTCATCAATTCTACTGAAAATTCTAGTGATTCAATCAGCTAAAACAGCTCTAGTAGATTTTAAATATTATAAAGGTACCACTTGCCCATTTATCAGTATATACCACTGGTTTCAAAGTCCTATCTTTCCACATCTGATGTAGTATCATGAACAATTTGTAGGCATAAGGAGAGATGGTTATTATGCTGCTTTCTGATATTTGTTTGTTTAGGAATCATTGCTTTGTTTTATTTGCCAAGATAAGTATATTCTGTAAATTTTAACCTCTATTTTTATAGTGCAAGTAAATTTTCTGGAAAATTTACTTCTATCTGAATATATATTTTTGTATATATTAAGTTAACAAATGTTGCCACATGTATTCCCCAAAATATACATTTGCAATATATAGAAATAGACTTTTTCATTTAAAATGCCTAGCTTTACAAATTGAAAAGACAATATAAGGTCATCAAAGGTCCTAAACCATAATATTCTCTCAAAATTTTAGGTATTATATTGCTCTATTTAATTCTACAAAGTGTATATTCCAGTTACAATAGTTGACTTTGATATTATTGATGAGTCTAAATAAAATTAAGCAGATTCTAAACAAATGTGCCAATTACTTAGAAAACAATAAATCTTCTGTGTTAATCATAGAGAAGATTTTGTGGTGTTTTAGGTATCATTTTCTTTTGTTTTATTTCACTCACTGACAACTTATTTGGCATCTACAAACTAAACTACCTGGTGAGTAATCACAATCTAAAAGTCAAGGGGTCATTGTTTATTAGAGGAAAATAAAAATATATTTAAAAGTATGAGATTCACAATATTGTGAAAATGATCATACTGCTCAAAGAAAATTGCAGATTCAAAGCAATTCTCATCAAAATACCATCATAATTCTTCACAGAACTAGATAAAACAATCCTAAAATTCATATGGAACCAAAAAAGAGTCCACATAGCCAAAGCAAGACTAAGCCAAAAGAACAATCCGGAGGCACCACATTACCCTACTTCAAATTATACCTGTTTAAATGGCCCTGTTTAAAATTAACTCCCTATTTGAACATTAGATATTACATCCTCTAATTTTCTTAAGAACTTTATTCCCTCTATTTTTGGATCATCAATGCAGTTTTTCTTAAGTGTCTATCCTCCTCTATCACTCCACATGTTTATCTCTCTCTAAGAAGCCCTTTTTGAAAATATTTTCTACATACTACTAGTATATCTCCCATTTAGTGTTCAAATTACTACAACTTTGCTTTTCCCCTCACTTATCCACTGATGTTACCCCAGTGATCAGTAAATACTTCTTTATTGCCAATCCAATGGAAACTCCTCTGTTCTCACTTTACCTTCTGTTAAAAGCAGCAGAGATGATGAAGTATAAAGTTCAGGCTATAGTTACCAAAACAGCATGGTACTGGTATAAAAATAGACACATAGACTGATGGAGCAGAATAGAGAACCCAGAAGTAAAGCTAAATACTTACAGCCAACCAATCTTTGACAAAGCAAACAAAAACATAAATTGGGGAAAGGGCACTCTGTTCAATAAATGGTGCTGTGAAAACTGGCAAGCCACAGAAGAATGAAACTGGATCTTCATCCCTCACCTTATACAAAAATTAACTCAAGGTGGATCCAAGATTTAAATCTAAAACCTGAGATCATAAAAATTCTACAAGATAACATTGGAAAAACTCTTCTAGACATTGGCTTAAGCAAAGTCTTCATAACAAAGACTCCAAAAGCAAATCTAACAAAAACAAAAATAAATAAATGGGATCTAATTAAACTAAAAAGCTTCTGCACAGCAAAAGAAATAATCAGCAGAGTAAACAAACAACCCATAGAGTGGGAGAAAATATTCAAAACTATGCTTCTGACAAAGGACAAATATCCAGAATCTACAAGGATCTCAAATAAATCAGAAAAAATAATAATAATCCCATCAAAAAGTAGGCAGAGGACATAAATAGACAATTCTCAAAAGATGATATACAAACAGCCAACAAACTTATGAAAAAATGCTCAACATCACTAATATTCAGAGAAATACAAATTAAAACCACAATATGATACCACTTTAATCCTGCAAGAATGGCAATAATTAAAAAGTAAAAAAAAAAAAAAAAAATAGATGTTGGCATGGATATGGTGAAAAGAGAACACTTTTACTGTTGGAAGGAATGTAAAGTAGTTCAACCACTATAGAAAACAGTGTAGTAGTCTGTTCTCACACTGCTATAAAGATACTAACTGAGACTGGGTAATTTATAAACAAAAGAGGTTTAATTCACTCACAGTTCTGCATAGCTGCAGAGGCCTCAGGAAGCTAACAAATTATGCCGAAGGTGAAGGGGAAGCAGGCATCCTCTTCATAAGGCAGAGGGAGAGAGAGACTGAGCAAAGAGGAAGTGCTACACTTATAAACCATCAGATCTCATGAGAACTTTCTCACTATCATGAGCACAGCATGGAGGAAACTGCCCCCATAATCTAATCTAATCACCTCCTACCAGGTCTCTCCGTGGACACACGGGGATTACAATTCAAGATGAGATTTGGGTAGGGATGTAGAACCAACCATATCAAGCAGTATGGAGATTCCTTAAAGAACTAAAAGCAGAACTACAATTTGATCCAGCAATCCCACTGCTAGGTATCTATCCAAAAGAAAATGAGTCATTATATGAAAAGACATATGCACACAGCTTTTCATAGAAGCACAATTCACAATTGCAAAAATATTGAACCAATCTACGAGCCCATCAACCAATAAGTGGATAAACAAAATGTGATGAACACACACACACACACACACACACCATGGAATACTACTCAGCAATAAAAGGAACGAAATAGTGTCTTTTGCAGCAAATTGGATGAAGCTGGAGGCCATTATTCTAAGTGAAGTAACTCAGGAATGGAAAACCAAATATCATATGTTTTCAGTTATAAGTGGGAGCTAAGTTATGAGGATGCAAAGGCATAAGAATGATATTATGAACTTTGCAGACTCCAGGGGAAAGGTGGGAGGGGAGTGAGGGATCAAAGACTACACACTGAGTACAGTGTACACTGCTCAGATGACAGGTGCACCAAAATCTCCAAAATCACTACTAAAGAACTTATCAATATAACCAAAACCACCTGTATTCCCAAAACTATTGAAATTAAAAAAGAATGAATAAAAGTATGAGATTCAGAAACTATCCATTCATTTTCTATTTAATTTTTAAATTTCTAAACATTATTATTTCACTGTCTTTAATAGCCTATATGACTAACTCAATATTTCCAAATTTCTATTAGCCATCAAAATCTGTGATACAATTAAATCATGTAAAAAGTCAAACTTGAAACATTAAAAAAAAATCACTGAACATATTAGGGAAGTGAGCATTGAGATTTGAAGGAAGTTTGGAGCATAAATAGAATGCAAGGCAGCTTCAAAGTTTTTGCTCATGAGTATACTATAAACAATGAAATATGTACTTATTTAATGTCTTCATTCATATGGGTCAAGATGAGCAGAAATTGTAACAGTTTGTAGCAAATTCCATTCTATTTAAAGAAGGCATGAGTGTGGCTTCTGTGTAACATAGGATAGTGTTTCTGAAATAGACATATAAAGTAAAATATTGAAGAAATAAAGATTTACCACAGAGCTAGCCTTAAATCTGACCTCTGCTCATCTTTCTAGATTTATTTTTACTGCTATATTCTTTCACTCTCAATGCCTTGGCCTTATTGACATAATTTTTGTACCTGAGCCACTTTATTCTTCTGTCAGTTTTCTAGCTATCTACAAACCTTCCTCTTAACCCAACTTTTCCTGGGTTAGTAAGAAGTAAGGATTAGTTACCCTTACTTCTCAGCTCAAGTGTGATTTCCTTCTCTGTCCCATCCACTGTCCAGTCTGGATCAGGTGTCTCTCGAGATACTTTTATTTCAACCAGGGCTTACCTTTCTCATGGCACTAAGAACATTCCTTTAACCATCTAGTTACTGTTTCTCTGGATCAGAAGGCAGAGAATATTTCAGACATTGTCTTTATTCTGAGCTTCAAACTCTTATGTAGCTGCCTAATACATGATGATAGGTACACAACAAATGATTACTTTATGAATGTATTATGCATAGGTGCCAGCACAAGTGGCAACAAGACAAAAAACAGGATAGCCAAATCATCCAAGAGGAAATAAAATTAGTTAAATATATATTGTTTACTACACAAACTGAAAAAGTGAAAATTAAGACAAATTTGTACTTATTAGTTTATTCAAAGAGAAAATATATTAATAACCTTATTTGATAACAATTACGAGATGAAAATGTTATCATCATGCATTACTAGTAGGAATGTAAATGAAAATATGTTTTTGTAAAAATTATTGTAAAGAATACCAAGAACCCCAAAAACTATAAAAATATTAATGACCATTTGACCCTTTTAGAGAATTTACTGTCCAGAAACAAACCAAAAGATGGAAAACCTTATATTTCCAGCTTGGGCTCATTCCTGAGCTCCAGACACACCTACGTTGCTGACAATTAGACAGCTCTACTAATATATTTGGCAGGCATTCAAATTCAACATGTTTGAAATTAAACCTATTCCTCTCTGGAAACATGACTCCTGGTTATGTGCCAGAGTATATTCTTTCTTAGTTAACACAACCCCTGTTCACTCAATTGTCTACATGAGAAACCTGGGAGCTATCTTCAAATCCCTCTTCTCTACTTCATTGGACTCATCATTTAAACATAAAGTTCCTTTCATTTTACCAATTCCAATTGTTTCTTTCCATCTCCTCTTACATTATCTTTGCCCAAGGGTCTAGCATCCCTCACTTGAATTGCTTCAATTGCCTCCACTTTTAGCCCATCAGTTCTATATTGTACAAACCAAAAGATATTTCCACAAAACAAATTTATCATGTCATTCTCCTGCATAAGTCTTTCCAGCATTTTCTTATCACTATTTCTTATTGTTTCTTAACTTGGCTTAAAAGACAAAATGTTGTCCACTCTAGGACTCTTCCATACTGTTTATTCTATGTGCTAGGGAGGTTCTCTAATTCTTCTGGGCCTTATCACTTGATTTACCAACTATTTGGAAGGGTATACTCATCCCATCTCTCCTTCTTCTGGCTGATTCCTATCCATCTATTAGGTTTCTGCTTAAGTATTACTTCCTCTGGAAAACCTCAGTAGACAATATTCCTTTGCACAATATATCTTTCCTCTTACATTATTTGTAATACTGAATGTTTTAATTAATAATAAACTAACTTTCTGATCTACTAGACTCTAGGAAAGCTAGCATTATTTCTATCATGCCTGTTAATGTATGCTTAATGCCTAGTACACTAAGAACATGGGAAATAATTGTGGGATGAAAAAACAATGCAGTCACTAGAATATAATATATACGTATATAATATATATATCAAGTATAAGATATGTATAAGATTAAGTATAAGATAGGTGCAGCACACCAACATGGCACATGTATACATATGTAACAAACCTGCACATTGTGCACATTCCCCTAAAAAAAAAAACAACCCAGGACCTGATTACTTCAATGCTGAATTTATATCAAACATTAAAAAAACTAATACCAATTTTTCTCGAGCTACTCTGAAAAAAGTGAAGAGGATGGAATTATTCCAAACTTATTCTTTGAGGCTAGCACTATCCTGATACCAAAACCATACAAGAACACAACAAATAAAGAAAACTACAGACTAATATCCCTGATGAACATAGATGAAATAGTCTCAGAAAAATACTAGCAAACTGAATTCAACAACGCATTAAAATGATCATCCACCATGACCAAATGAGATTAATCCCAGGCATGCAAGAATGGTTCAACATATGCAAATCAATAAACTTTACATCACATTAACAGAATCAAGGATAAAAACCATATAATCAATTCAACAGACATAGGAAAAGCATTTGGTAAGTTTAACACCCCTTTATGATTAAAATCCTCAACAAATTAGGTATACAAGAAATGCACCTCAACATAGTAAAGACCATATATAACAAATCCACAGCTAACATCATACCGAATTGGGAAAAGTTAAAAGCTTTTTGTCTAAGATCTGGAAGTAGACAAAGATGCCCACTTTCACCACTTTCTTTCTCAGCATTGTACTGGTTGAATTATTTTTTGCACAAATTACATTATCGTTATGCAGCTATCACAGACAAAAAGATCAACATTTTAGACTTAGAATGATGTTTTGAGAAATGAAGTGAATAAAGCAAGTTCATATGGAAAAGAAAGCATCAACAATATAAATAACCACATAGATAAACATACATACATCGGCATAAAGAAATGATAGAATAATATTCAAATGGTCAGCATTAGTTATCATAAAGTGTTAGGATTAAGAGGCACAAGGAATGATTATTACATTTCCCATTACACATCTCTGTATTATTTGACTTATTACAAAAATCTAATAAGGAGGTAAATATGCATGTGAAAATGAAGTGTATTAATAACATGAAAATCATGATTATTATTTTCTAAGTATCTTGCAATATGTTATTTTTATAATATATATTTTAAAAGCAGAAAACATAAATACTGCTAGGTAATCAGTGAGTTTATTCTACTTTGAATATTTGTTCTCCCTTTTTCTGAATTCTTATTAGTATTTATATCATTTCTACATCTCAGAGCACTTAAAACTTACATTCTTTTTTTAATCTTTGAGCTTCACCTTTTTTTGCTTAGATTTGCAATTAAATATATTAATGCTTACTACTAGTTTTGTGTGTGTTTTTGTTTGTTTTGTTTTGTTTTTGCTAAAATATCCTTGATTCACTAGGGCACTCTAGAACTTTTCTCACAGCTTATGAAAACAATATTCCCAGAGTTTTGCATTAAAATTCTATATTTGTAGACTTTACATTTGAAGAACAACTTGCTTGGACATAAAATCCCTGGCTCACATATCCTGTGAACACTGCTGTAGTGTTTATATTTATAATTATATTATAATTATAAATTGTAATATATTTATAATTAAAGGAATTACTTAATCAAATATTAAAAATAAATTTGACAAGCATTTTTTAGTACCTATTATATGTCAAGTACTGAGTTAGGTGCTGAGATTATTTAAGACAAAAAACAAAACCAAAAAACACAAACAAACCTGGAGGAGACTGTCGCAGGCCAAAAGAGTGAGGGTCGTGATCAACTCAGTATATCACTGGAGGCTATACGAGTAAACAGCAAACTGTTCTCACAAATTCAGAATGTTGACAAACTGCGTCTGCCGCCCAGAAGGGATGCTGAGGGCAGTCACGACCCAGGTGCAAGTCTTTCTTGTGATTAGGCACACCTGAAGCCTGTTAGCAATAATACGAACCTGTGATCAATTAAGCAGCTGACCAATCGTTACTTCCTGCTCCCTGCTCTTTCTACCCAATAAAATAGGAAGAGACGTAGAAACTCAGGGCTGCTGCTTTTGCTCACTAGAAGCAGGGAGCTCTCTTCTCCTTCCCCAGACCCTTTCTTTAAAACAGTTCCTTTTGTCTTAAGGTTTCATTTCGGCACTCGTCCCCCTTCGCTCAGTCTCATAATGACGGTCTCAAGTAGTAATAGTAGTAACTGTTGTAGTGACAGTCTCAAATAGTAACTGTGGCAGTCTGCCACAGGAGACATGTCAACAAATAATTACAATAATATCCAAGAAATACTACTAATAAAGGAAAACACAAAACATTCAGGTAGAACAAATAAAGGAACAAATAGTACAAATAAAGTCAATATTTATTCTATTTAAGAGTAAAGGCAGGGCTGGACACTGTGGTTCATGCCTGTAATCCCAGCACTTTGGGATGCTGAGGCGGGTAGATCACGAGGTTAAGAGCTCCAGACCATCCTGACGAACATGATGAAACCTCATCTCTACTAAAAATACAAACATTAGCCGGGTGTGGTGGTGGGTGCCTGTAGTCCCAGCTACTCGGGAGGCTGAGGCAGGAGAATCGCTTGAACCCATGAGGCAGAGGTTGCAGTGAGCCAAGATCGCACCACTGCACTCCAGCCTGATTACAGAGCGTCACTCTGAAAAAAAAAAAAAAAAAAGAGTAAAGGCAAATACATGCATCTTAACTATCAAACTAATTGCAATTTGCAATGTGCAATATTCTGATTTTAAATAACTATTTAATATATAGGTATCCATTAAGCTGAAAGAGCTAGAGTACAAAGAATATTGCAGAACAAACTTCATCTTCATTTTTTCCCACTTCTACTTAGTGTGCTTTCAAACTAGTTTTGTGGAGCCTGTTCTTCCTTTCCTCTTGGATGATCTGACAGATCCCATGATGTTCCAACTACTCTCATTAGTTCATTTATTTTAATATCTCTTGAGCACCTTTTATTTGCCAGGTGTAGGTGATACATCAAGAAACAAAGCATGAAGTATAAACAAATAATAACAAAAATGCTTTATAATATGTAAGGTGGTAACAGGTGCTCTACAGTAGTGAAGATAAAAAATGAGTTGTATATAGATCTATTTTTTTTTTTTTTTGAGACGGAGTCTCGCTTTGTTCCCCACACTGGAGTGCAGTGGTGCCATCTGGGCTCACTGCAACTCCACCTCCTGGGTTCACGCCATTCTCCTGCCTCAGCCTCTGGAGTAGCTGGGACTACAGGCGCCTGTCACCACACCTGGCTAACTTTTTGTATTTTTAGTGGAGATAGGGTTTCACCGTGTTAGCCAGGATGATCTTGATCTCCTGACCTCGTGATCTGCCTGCCTCGGCCTCCCAAAGTGCTGGGATTACAGGCATGAGCCACGGCACCCGGCCGTATATGTATCTATTTTAAATGGACTGGTCTAGGAAGATGTCCTTGAAAAGTGATGTCTGAGACTTGAAAGAGTGAGTTAGTGAGGAACCCTGAGAATATGTGAGTGGATGAAAAACTTTCAGGACAGAGGGATCTGCAAGAGCAAGTCTCCTGGAACAGGTGTGGTGTGTTACAGAGGAGGTCAGGGGAGCTGCTTGAGTAGAGAAAAGTGATGTTGAAACGGCATCAGGATCATGGAGGGCTTTACAGGTTATGTTAAAAATTTTGGACATTACTGTGAAAGAAGAGGGAAGCATTTGTAGGATTTTGAGTAAAGGGCTGACATGATCTGATGTATTTTAAAAGGATCATCCTGGCTACTGTGTTGAAAAGTAGACAGTAGGAGATAAGAATTTAAGGAGAGGGCAATTAGGAGTCTTTTAAATTAATGTAGGGGAGAAACAATGGAGACTTAGATGAGCACATCAGTGGTGTCTCTTCTGAGATATAGATTCTTGCTATTACTTGCAGGTAAAGCCTGCATGATTTCCTAATAAACTGGATGTGAGATGTCAGAGAAAAACGTCAAGAATGACCTTAGGCTATCCTGACCTGAACTCCTGAAGAATTGCAGTTACTATATACTGAGATGGAAGAAGACCAAGAAAGAAACAGGTTTAGTGAGTAGATCACAATCAGGAGCTCAGTTCTGGCCGTGTGAGTTTAAGAAGCAATGAACATCCAAGTGAATAAGCTGAATACAGAGTATAAATATCCATGTGGAGTCCAGAGGAGTGGTCTAGGAGAGTCTAGGTGTCAATAGTAGTTATAAATTACATTTAAAGTCATGGGACTGGATAAACTCTTAAGAAGTGAGTACAATTAGAGAAGATAAGTGTAAGACTCAAACCCTGAAGCACTTCAGAATTTAGAGATAAGGAATTTGGAAAAGCTACAGAGATTAGGAAGAAATAGCTAATGCTGTAGGAGAAAACCAAAAGGGATTGTGTTCTGAAAGTCCAATGAAGAAAGAATTCAGGGAGGAATGTGGTGTATCATATGCTGGCTTTGGATAAAATAAGATACCAAGATGAGACTCCTGGATCTATGAATGTTTGGAGTTACTTGTGACCTTGGTAAGAGCAGTTTTGTAGTATGATGTGGATAAAAGTTTAGCTGCTGGCCAGGCACAGTGGTGCATGCCTGTAATACCAGCACTTTGGGAGGCCAAGATGGGCAGATCACAAAGTCTAGAAATCAAGACCATCCTGGCCAACATAGTGAAAACCCATCTCTACTAAAAATACAAAAATTAGCCAGGCGTGGTGGCACACACCTGTAGTCCTAGCTACTCGGGAGGCTGAGGCAGGAGAATCGCTTGAACTCAGGAGGTGGAGGTTGCAGTGAGCTGAGATTGCACCACTGCACTCCAGCCTGGCAACAGGGCAATGTGCTCTAAAAAAAAAAAAAAAAAAAATGCTTCACTGATCTAGAACACTAAAAAGAGTAAGTGAACAGATACTGAAAATTCTTGGTTTTGCTGTAAAAGGAAGTGAAGTGCTCCAATTGCTTTAGTTGTGTAAAAAAAAAAAAAAAAGTGCCATTTCGATCAGTAAAATGTCATTCTACATATGATGAAAAACTTTCAGTTCTGACCTACTTTAGCCTTGAAAATGCTTCCATGGCACAACAGGGATGTGTGTGGCTTCTCTGTTTCCTTGACTCTCTCTTCTATTATGCCACTCCACTAATTAAGCTGCTGCTGGGTGCTTGGAGGTGGGGGTAAGAAAAGAAGAGAGGAGAAGGAAGGAGTCGTAAAGGTCAGGAGAGGTGACACTTGACCATCATTAATGTACTCTGACTCTTGTCTTTCAGCTTGGCAGGTATTTATGGCTAGCTTTAGAAAATATTCAAAATTGATTATTTTTTAAACTGCCTTGAAATGAGGTCCATTTTTCTTTATTCAGGCTATGCACCCTCCAACTAGTCTTGTAAATATTCTCTCACCACTCTGCTTTTGAGCAGTCTACTCCAGACAAACTATTGAACCCACCTTCCCACTAAGTCACTGTCTTTGGGCTAGGTTCCTTTAAGACCACATCATGGGCATGTTCATGTGGCCACTGCCATTAAAAATCTTTGGGAAAGCAGACTTTTATTAATGCAAGCACTTCTTCTCTTCAATACATCAACAGAGCAGACAGGCAGCCAGGCAGACTTATGTATCTAGACTTTACCAGGCTTGGCTCTGGGTGCCAAAGTTGTCTCTGTGACCCTGGCCATTTTCTTTGCTATATTCATTTGCCAAGGAGTAAATTATAAAGTTCTATGTTTTAGGATAAACTGAATACTGATAGCTTTTTTTAATGTATACTATATCAAGCACTGTTGTAGAATTTTTACTCATATTAAATACTATATTTCTCATGACATCTCTATGAGGGAGGAATTCATTTTATACACAGAGAAAGAGAAGAACAAAAAAGTTACGTTTCCAAAGTCACGGAACTACCAAGTGACAAGCCCAGGTTTTAAACTTAGTCTGCTAATGAAGTCTATACTCTTAGCCAAAATTTTCCCCTATAACAAAGAAACTGAGACTAAAATCCACAACTCCTAACTGACATTAAGGATAGGAAAACTAATGTTCTGAATTTAGATTCTGTATTTGTTACATTATGCAATGGCATTAAAGAAGGCTTTGGTCTTTAGTATTACAGTGGTGCAAAAGTAATCATGTTTTCACCATTATTTTTAATGGCAAAAATTGCAATTACTTTTGCACCAACCTAATAATACCGATATTACCATTTGATAGATATCTTCAGTGCTATCTGTTGTTCTTTCGTAGCAATAGGACATGGGAGTAACATCAGGAAGTGGAAATTATTCTTGAAATTTTCCATAGTGGGCCATATGATGGGAACATCATGAAGGTAATGACCTTTCCTCACATCTACACATTTTGAAGATTCAGAATCTCCCTATGGAAGAACTAGCTACAAAGTCAATATTCTGGAAGGCAATGAGTTTCATGATACAAAGTACAGGGGGAAAAAATGAGTGGTATCAGGGAGAACATTCAAGGGAAGCATTTTCTTTATTTTCTTCTCACAACAAAGGAGAAAGGAAATGCTAGAGGGAAAAAAAGCACATAAGAATATGGATTCTATATACATATATTCTCATAAAATCAGAAGAAGTTCTCAAGGTTTGTTTGGTTGATTTCCTAGATTTTTATTTTTTTCATATTTTAGGTAAACTCCTATTAATATTGACAGTGCAAGTATAATAAGCAAGATGTTTATCCCTTAAATCCATTTTTATCTTGTAATTCTGTGATATACTGTATATTTTATAAAATTAAGAAAAATATACATTAAAATAGGGAAATATTGAAATATAGCACTTTTATATGGAATCTAAATTCAAAAACTCAAAATGTCACAAGAGTCATCTCAAAGGCTAGCATTATACTGAAATCTTACATGCTTTAGCAAAAACACAGCTTGGCATTAAGCCATTTACTGGAGGGGTGTGACATGGTCCTTCTGTAGGAAATACTGCCAATGTTATTAATGACCTATCCCAAAAAAGTAAGCAAGCAGAGAGAAACAAATTCAATTCAGTTATCTTCATTCCAACCTTAGAAGCTTATGTTAAAAATCCATAACCTGAAATGGTTTTCAAAGAGGAAAAATGTGGACATGTCTTTTCTTGTAGAAAATCTTTCCAGATCAACATCACTGTCAGAGTCACATGGACAGCTAATTCAAAATGCAAAAGGTCATTACCCATTCCTAGAGAATCTGACTCTTGAGGTCTGTGGTGGAATCAAGCTGCTTCCTGGTTGATTCTAATTCTTATTCCTACTGAAGCCATCTAGTAACTAGAACAGATACTCCCTAACCTCAGTCTTTGTACTGTACACGTCGATACCATGCAAGGATTTGATAACATCATTTACTCTATAGTTAATAATTTTTAGATATATGGATATATAAATAGATAGAAAAACAGACAGAGAGGAGACACAATCTTACATACCCAGCTTATGACAGATGGAAATATTTAATTAGCGATTTCATAGTTTTACATGTATGTATTCACAATTTTGGATTGCAAACTAAAACACCATTAAAATTCAGCATATGCTTCTCCCATAAAGTATTGCTGTATAAATGATTTATATTTAACAATTCAAAAAAGTAATGTTTCAGACCATAAATATTTCCAATGAGATATTATCAAAGAGCATGCTGTAAATTACAAGAATACAGCATAGTAGGCCAGGTGCGGTGGTTCATGCCTGTAATCCCAGCACTTTGGGACACCGAGG
>NW_012116855.1:174080-208515 GCF_000951035.1 Colobus angolensis palliatus | reverse complement strand
CCACCATGCCCAGCTAATTTTTGTATTTTTAGTAGAGACGGGGTTTCACCATGTTGGCCAGGCTGGTCTACAACTCCTGACCTCAGGTAATCCACCCACCTCAGCCTCCCAAAGTGCTGGGATTACAGGCCTGAACCACTGCGTCTGGCTGAAAAGAAACTTTCTACTTTCTGCCTTTATTTTGTTTGACACATGGCTCTTTCTTTTCTCATTCACAATTATGGCTCCCAAATACAACATTAGTAAATGGGAGATTGCAAAGATTACATGAAGGAAAGATATCTGAAATAGCTGAATTTACTTTTTAAAGGCAGTCGGTAAAGGATGCTGAAGGGATGAGTTGGAAGTCTGACTAGTTGACTTAAAAGGTTCCTTCAGGCTCTTAAGGTTGTTATTTTGGGGCTGGGTGTGGTGGCTCACACCTGTAATCCTAGCATTTTGGGAGGCCGAGGCAGGATGATCACTTGAGGTCAGGAGTTTGAGACCAGTCTGGCTAAATGGTAAAAACATGCTCTACTAAAAATACAAAAACTAGCTGGGCATGCTGGCATGTGCCTGTAATCCTAGCTACTTAGGAGGCTGAGGCAGGAGAACCACTTGAACCTGGGAGGCAGAGGTCTCAATGAGCAGAGATCACACCACTGCAATCCAGCCTGGGTGAGAGAGTGAGACTCCATGTCAAAAAAAAAAAAAAAAGAATACAACATAGTAAAGAATCTCAATATTAATATGCATAGTAAATAACAAATAACATTTTGTTTCTGTAAAGCCATAAGGAGACATGGAGAACCTGGAGACTAAGAAATCAACCTGGTATTTGAAATTTACAGTGAGTCTTGAATAATGAAAACTGATTTCAAAATTTGGAGATCTGGTCAGGATGCTGTAGAGAGAGGAGGATATTTTAGCAGATGGCAAGGATAAATTGAAATGTAATCTCAGCACCTGAACATTTGTGGAATCACATATTAGCTAAAACTCAACTATAAAATATAATTACATTTCTTTTGATACCTTCTTTTAAAATGTCGATCAGTTATTAATAATTTAATATGTGTAACTACTAGGAATAGTAGGTAAAGACTCAGTGCAGTAAAACTAACTATAAAGTGTGTGTGGCTCATCTGTTCAGCCATTGCGCTCAAGAAAATGTGCTCAAGTTCATTTGTGACTAACTGGCAAAGTTCTCATTACAAAACAAAAGCTCCAAACTGAAAAAGGTTCATAACTGTCTCTTAACTGGACTCAATTGCTTCTATGCATGAAATCTTTTTTTTTAAGCAAAACGTTGCTTGATCATTTTCTTTTACTGTTATGCTTAAGAATAAAAATACACAACACTGATCAATACGGCGATCAAGTTAATTCAATAAGACACTTTTTTATTTGTTTACCACCTGTAACTGCCACAGAGACTACCACTACAGAAAAAGACAATAGAGGAGGAAGCTCTAAGGTAAGGTTAATTTGATATTTTTAAAGTTTCTTTAGAAAAACGTCCTTTGGTTTGTAGACACAGACATAGTATCATCAGTTGAAGTTATGCACAGTTATACAGGGAGAAAAGGTCTCTTTTAAGGTTAACGTAGTTTTAAACTTACAATGTGACTTCTTTATTTGAAATGTGGCTAGTTTCATCTAGTCTAAATTGGAGATACGTATCATTGTCGCTTTTTGCCTCAGGACAGTATCGGAAATGAGATGGTTCATTTCAATGCATTTTTCCCAGTTGAAACTGTGTAAATAAATAGATTGGGAAAGATTTAATGAAATCATCAACAGCCTGGAGCCAGCTAGTGGTCCTGTGCTAAACATTTCGCATAATCAACTGTCTAAGAGATTGAAAGTCCGAGGTACTGGGATTTAAGGTTATCCTGAGCTCAGACAGGTGGGCATCTAGAAACGGGTTGGCACAGGATCTTCATCTACACAAGCTAGGTCAAATGAAGTAATAAGTGATCCAGGGCATTTCAATAATACAAATAAGCCATTTGGATAATTCAGATATATAAATTTATATTTTAACACTGGAAAAAACAGATTAGAATTCAAGACAGCCTAGTTTTCCTTCTGATTCTGTTATAACTCACTAGCTGCCCTTACATAAACCAAATAATTTCTCTATGCCTCAGTTTCCTAGCAGGGAAAATATGTCCTTGGAAAAGAATAGCAGTTCCCATGCCCTTTTACTCATAAGGTTAAGATTTCTCAGAACACAAAAGAGAAGACACAAAACATGAATTTGGGAAGTTTAACCCTGCATCAACTGGCGCGGTAGTGCATTTTTTTAATCGTATCTTACATTTCTGTTTGAAGGAGTTCTGCTGCTATAAAATATTTAAAACGATAGCAGTCTGGATGAGGATTTCTAAAATAACTTCCAAATCTGATGATAGCTTGGGTGTCATGTAAATATATATGATGTAAAATATAAAATTCACATTAAACACATATTTATGTAAATTCATTTAATATGAATTATATATTTTATATCAATATGTACTTATATAAATATTTTGGTATATATGAATTCACTTAATATGAATTATATATTTTATATGAATTATATTTTTAAAAATAAATATATATTGATATAAAATATGTAATTCTCAACTCTACCATGAGTAACCTTTATAGACACCACTTCTGTAACACAAGGATTTTCATCAACACCAAATAACACTGAAGAATAAGCATCACTAAAAGAGGAACAAAAGGAGGGAATATAGTGGAGATAAACTATGAAGGACCTCCATTTTGTTTGGAGAAAATCAATATGAATATTTGTATGCATTCAAGAACAAGTAGGAAACAATGTTATTATCTGTACCTTTTGCATTGGATGGGATACAAATGGAAATGTATATATGAAAGTGAGAAAACATTATTTTTGTAGGGTCAATTAATGCCCCAAATTATTTCTAAAGCAGTATTTTAGATTTATGTAACCATGACTGTTTACAATGATCTTAAGAAATGCTAGACCTAAATGTTTTGATATGATGGAATATTGTTTTATTGAATGGTGTTTGAAATGAATGAGCTTTTGTCAGAAATATTTTGTTGTACAAAGACTTTCATCGCATAAAGTTTTATATATATTCAAAGAGAATCTAAAATCCATAAGTATAATTCATTTTCTAAATGTGAATAAGAAATTGAAATGACATTCTACTGAAAGACATTTTATGACAATTCAACTAGGTTCAGAAAACTGGAATGACACTGTACTTCATGTAGTGAAATTCCAACTGCTATTTAGTAGGAAATTATTTTTTAAAACCCCACAATCTAATCCTTAGCTAGAATCTTGAAAATAGGATTCTCCCAAATAATTTTGTTTTTATTGGAGGATATTTTATAAAATAAATGAAGTACATTTTAGGCATTAAGAAATTATGCCCCAGCCTGTAATCCCAGCACTTTGGGAGGCTGAGGCAGGTGAATCACGAGGTCAGGAGTTCAAGGCCAGCCTGGCCAAGATGGTGAAATCCGTCTCTACTAAAAATACAAAAATTAGCTGGGTGTGGTGGCAGGTACCTGTAATCCCAGCTACTTGGGAGGCTGAGGCAGAGAATTGCTTGAACCCGGGAAGTGGAGGTTGCAGTGAGCTGAGATGGCGCCACTGCACTTCAGCCTGAGGAACAGAGTGAGCTTATGTCTCCAAAAAAACAAAAATAACAACAACAAAAAAAGACATTATGCCCAAATTTGTATTCATTCTCACATATTTTCAGTACCTAAAATGACGCAGAGAGGAATCCTTCCCACCTGACTAGTTTATTGTTACCAGTGATGACATCAATTCACGTGATTTTAACAAGGCAACCACATAGGCACAAATAATTCTGTTTTGCTAAGAAATAATTAAATAGGGCAAAAATATTGATTTAACTGACTCAACTGAACTTCAGGGTATTTCACAAAACCAACTGGATGGGAAATTGTGTTTCTGAGTGCCTGCCCTTTGAAAGGTTCCACTCCACTCTGTGAGAAAAAATAATTTTCATTTTGCCAATTCTTTAAGATGAATGTGGGCGGGCAGAGGCACTTTTGAAAAAGCTCTAATAAGAACACATTACAGGATTCTGTGAATCATACAGGTGACTTTTACTACAGGTGAGAATACATTGCTTAGAATATGAAAGCATGTTAAGTCAACTGGAACTCTTAAATATTTAAGGTTTGTTAAAAGTTTGGCTTCATAAACTAAACAACATATAAAATGTAGATTCAGTTAGGTATGGGAGAGAAAAATGAAGTGTTGACCTAAAGACAAGCAAGTGTATTCAGACTAAATTAACCTAACACCATTTTCCACCTGGTCATCCAAGCAAGCTTGCATCTCCTAGTTAACAAGAGCTTCATTTTAGCCTCTTGGAGCCAGGAGATTGAAAAAAATCCAGAAAAAAAAAAAAATGGCCTTTGCCCATTTAGGAATGTTTTGACTCACCACACTCGAGCAATCAGAAAGTCACGTGGTTAAGTACCAACTTTGGGCTGGTCCTCATGCAGTGGGGTTTGCAACTAATTGATCACAACCAGTTACAGATTTATTTGTTCCTTTTCCACTCCCACGGCTTCATTTAACTAGCCTGTAAAAGCAAAAAAGGAGGTTTGATTTTCAGTATTGTGACACATTAATAGATTAATGTCATAATTCTTCAGAAAATGTTTAAAATTAGATTTAAATCAGGAAAGAAAAGCTAGAAAACCTGAACCTAAACAAAGACTACATCAAATGCGCTGGTGTAAACCTACCTGTGGGGTTTCCGTGCTCTCTTTTAGGTATCTTCCAATTATTTTTTTACTTTGAAATGTTTGTCTAATTTAAAATATTATTGATAAAAATTAATAAACCAGAGTCTTAATCAGAACTCTATAATATTCTTCTAATTAATCACTGAATGAAATTGCTTCTCCTTTTGCTCACCTCACTCTACCCACCACAGGATAGACAAATTCCAAGTCAGAATCACATCTCACTAGAATCTAGTATTGATGAGCTCCCAAAGTGACGGAAAGGAAAGGGATTTTCCTTCCCTCTTAGTTTAGTCAATCTCTAAGGCAGATGGTTAATTCATTGCACCTGTAACCAATTAGACATTCAAAACAACTGATTCTTCACAGTAAATTGTTGCTTTGCCAATCTGAGAAGCAGGTGCATATTCAATGGCTAAATTGCCAAGTGGTTGGATACACAAGATGAAATCATCCAAATACAAAATTCTGTTAGATAAATGTGTGGAAAAATATGATCAGCTATAATAATTCCATTCTAAATTAAGAATTTAATTATTTCAAGTTTTGAATCACAGCTCTGAGAATTTTATTTTTTTGATTCTGATATTTGGCTACTGAATTAAGCAGATGTTTTTTCAATGAAAATTAACTTTTTTAAAAAACGAGACTTAGAATTTTATTTTTCTTCTTTCTAGAAACAATGGGTTTTGATTATAATACACATATTAACACATATTTTATTATATAGTAATCCATTTAATGCATCTGCTTTAAAACAGATACCTTTATGTGGAAGATTTAACTTCCAGCCAAGGTACCTAATTAATTTTATTGAACTCAGTACAGTATAGCGGCTCTCATTTTGTAGAATGAAAATCTATTTGGTTTATTTTATTACTATAGTGCTAATATTATAACTTCATAGACCTGAACCATTTTATCCTAGAAAATTATTCAATAAAAATATTCCACCTTTCTCATGTATGTTTTTTTGAATACATGGAAAGGGTCCATTGACACTTTTTCTTGGCAGCCACCTGTCTATACAATCCAATCTAAATATCCCAAATTCTGTCTGCATTTTTCATCAGAATTGCTTGATGGTAAGTGTATTAGTCCATTTTCATACTACCTGAAGCTGGGTAATTTATAAACAAAGAAGTTTAATTGACTGACAGTTCCTCATGGCTGGGAAGGCCTCCAGAAACGTACAATCATGGTGGAAGGCAAAGGGGAAGCAGGTACCTTCTTCACAAGACAGCAGGAGAGGGAGAGAGCACAGGGAAACTGACACTTATAAAACCATCAGATCTTGTGAGAACTCACTCACTATCATGATAACAGCATGGGGAAAACAACCCTTATGATCCAATCACCTCCCACGAGGACCCTCCCTCAACATGTGGGGATTACGGAGATTTGGGTAGGAACACAGAACCAAAACGTATCAGTAAGGAATCACTTTCAAGAAGAGTATCAGACCCTGTTTAGCCGGCACCAGGATCTTATTCGTACCTTCCCGTCTCAGGAATTGGCCTGGAGGGTATTTATATGGATAGACCATGGTCACATTCCTGTAACGAATAAGGAATCTTCAAACAGTTCAACCAAAACTCTGTTTGTAGAGGGAGGAGATACTGTATGAAAGGTAACCAAACTCTAACTGGATAATTCAGGTAGTATCACTATCCTACTATCCTATCGCAAAACCCAGGATAGACACAGGGGAGGCATCTTTAAATTAATCCCTCCCTTTCCACATCTCATATATCTCCAATCATTTGGATACCATTTTCCATGTTTCTGATGTTTTCATTCTTATAGCCATTTTTCTTATGCCTTTTTTTCCCAACTGATTTATTCAAAATATTCACACATCGGCCGGGCGCAGTGACTCAAGCCTGTAATCCCAGCACTTTGGGAGGCCGAGACGGGTGGATCACGAGGTCAGGAGATCGAGACCATCCTGGCTAACACGGTGAAACCCCGTCTCTACTAAAAAAAAAAAGCACAAAAAACTAGCCGGGCGTGGTGGTGGGTGCCTGTAGTCCCAGCTACTCGGGAGGCTGAGGCAGGAGAATGGCATAAACCTGGGAGGCGGAGCTTGTAGTGAGCTGAGATCCGGCCACTGCACTCCAGCCTGGGTGACAGAGCGAGACTCCGTCTCAAAAAAAAAAAAAAAAAAAATTCACACATCTCTTTACTTATTTACCCAATACATATGGACCAAGTATCCAGCAGGGCCCAGGAATAAGAAAGAAAATAGTGAATAAGGCAGACATGTTAAAGGTTTTAATGCAGTGGATAGTCTAAGACAGATATGGACAAATACCTTGATAATGATAATTTTGTCCTAATCCACACCTGAGAATTAGGAAGGTTTCGTGGGATAAGAGAATGTCAAAACCAAGACCTGGTGCTAAGCCCCTTCTCTAATTAATCATAGAGATGGGAAATAATTTTCCAGGCAGTGGGAATTCTGTTGTCTCTTCACTCTCAATACCAACCTCCACAGTGCTTACAAACTTATGTCTTTAAGAATACTTCAGGTCACTGTCATTCTCTCTCTAAAGCTTCCCCATTGTCTGCTGAAGAAATTACAAACCTGAGATTAAATTTCCAGTCTCATTTTTCTTTCAACAAAGAAACTATAGTTCTATTTCACTGTAGTATCAACTTTTTGCTGAACAACAGGAACAGTTAGCCTATTTTCTTTTGTTGCTTATTCTAGCAACTTATATTGGAAAATTCCTACTTATCATCTAAATTTCTGTTAAAATATTATCTTCTCTGAAAGCTTTCCCTTACCCCTCCATTCAGGCTTAATTGCTTATTTTTCTGCTATTCCACATCTTTTGCTCCCTATTACATAGCACCTATTTTATTCTGCTCCATATATTAGTTTTTCTTTATAGGAGAAACTTATGCTCTACTAGCTATGTAAATACCCCCATCCCACTCCTCTAGGCTGCCTAGTTTCACATCCCAGTCTACAAAGACTTCTTCCCTGTGACTTTGCCGCCACAGTAAAAATGGAATTGCCCACAATTTCCTGTCTCCCATCAAGTAGCAGGGAAAACTTGAAACCAGACACCTGCAGTGATATTCCTCACTAAGCTACCCTTCAGCATCTAGAATTTGACCTTGCAGATATGTTCTCTTCTCTTCCCCAGTGCCCTGAGTCTCCTAGCACCCCCTTTTGTCCCCGCTCTCTAGTATTCCTGATGAACTCCCATCAAGAATCGCAGCTCCTCTGCCAGAAATGGAAGAAAACATTCCTCCAAATATAATAGTTTTCACAGAGATGGACTTGTCTATAAGAGAGTATAGATTTTTGAAAAACTCCCCCAAAATGCATTTGCTTTTTGAGGTTTAAAGCTCCCTTAGATAAGAAACTCATACCAGGCTAAGGGAAACTGGGCTTTTTCTAACATTCTTCTGCTGTTAGAAGAATGGTCCCTTAGAAATTCCTGGACATTTAGGATTGTTACTGAGAACCCTCCCCAGGGGTTGCAGGGATATCCTGCATCTCAACCTTGGATAAGGGTGTTAATATTTGAAAATAGCATTTAGACCAGCCTGAAAAACATAGTGAAACCCTGTCTCTACTAAAATTACAAAAAATTAGCCTAGCGGCGTGCGCCTGTAATACCAGCTACTCGGGAGGCTGAGGCAGGAGAATCAATTGAACCCGGGAGGCGGAGTTTGCAGTGAGCCGAGATTGCGCCATTGCACTCCAGCCTGGTCAAGAAGAGCGAAACTCCATCTCAAAAAAATAAAACAAAATAAAATAAAATAAAAAGAAAGAAAAGAAAATAGCTAACTCCTAGTCATAATATCCCTTTTACAGTTGCCCTGAGGAATATGACATGCCTTTTTGTAACTGAAACCCCTGGGAATTTTGTGACTCTTGATACCCCAAAATCATAGGCTCTGGTTACACACATCTTCCTCTGCAACTAGATTATGCCAGATTCTATTTTGCGAGTGCCTTTACCCTGTGGAGATCTGCCTATGATGGTGCTTTGTGCACATGAGACACCTAATAAATGCACACTCAATTGAATTGGCCCAGGAAAAAGCCATACGGCACAGATGACTAAAAAGTGAACATCCTCGACAACATACAACATCGCCATTTAAGGGGGAATCTTGTTAATGTACACGGTGACAAGTTTATGTCCTGAAACATGAGATCTGATTCGCTTTTTATATTTTAGCTCTCGTAACTACCAGTTTTATTGCTGCTCATAAAATTATCCAGCTCATTTTGAAATTCAGCTGCAAAATAGGACCCTTCGATCTCCTGTCATTACACCAGTTTATAGGAACATATGACTCCATGTTAAGGGACTAGCCCAAATTAGGGTTTGGGAACCTTAGGACGTACATTGAAGAAGTCTCACTGGAGATCTTAGGGCCCGGAACTCACTGGGCATATCTGGCAGTGGTAACAGCAAAAAGCGGAGTGTTTTGCTCAGGTGGCATCACGTTGGCTGAGATTTTTTAGTCATGAGAGCAAATCATGGATTCAGGTTTTTACTCCTCAGTCTTAGTATCTTAGTATCAGTTTTGTATCTCAGTCTTCGTAATATTGGGCTGTAGCCCTGAACAGTTGTTCACAAATACCTGTCATTCACTAAGAACACGGGGGAACAACTTGAAACAATTTTTTTGATAAATACATGTTGAGCACTTACTAGGGGTTCTGGGGTTATTCTGTAGATAAGAAACTAGCAGCAACACTCTAGGATTGAAATAAAAGGAAAACACAAAGACTTTTAATAGACTGTGGCAGGGCTAACATATCTCAGATCCTCTTCTTGCCTAATTTGCTGCTGTGATATCTGTGATCCATTTGAGAGAAAATTAAGCACTGGGAGATATTCACAGCCGGGAAACTTCTGGGCAAATGAGTGTAGTCCTGATGCTCCTGCCCTGCACAAATATGCTTTTATTTGCTTCCTTGCTTATCTACATTTTCAGCATCACTTCTGCTCAGGATAACAACACTCCAGCTATGTGAAAAATAATATGGACGTTAAGCATTTTTTTCCTCATATAAAGGTAATTACTTTAGGTGTGTTTTTATTTTGTTTATTTTAATTTAGACATCCTTCATTCATGTCTTGTATTTTTAGGTACTTGATCTATCTCATGGATAAATCACCAGCAACTCAGGATTACAGAGCAGACACACATGCACACTTGTATGTGCACACACGCGAGCATCTGTTGTTTCATCATTGCAGATAGCTCTTGATTATGCACAACCTGTCCTCTTCCTCGTTTTCCCAATTATGCAGGCTTCCCTGCCACATACTTATTAGAAACATTTAGAAATACAAGGGTTTTCATCGGATCTCTCTATGAGATATTCCGTATCATTGATCTGATCAATGACTGTAAGAGAATGCAAAGAGTGTCAGGGGGTCAGGATCATGGACACGTCTGGTAGTTGTAGGAAGGTTGGGAATTGTGGTTAAGGCTAATGTGGATTCTGGGACCTCTAGGCATTGGTCCAGAGGACAGAATCTTCATTGGATTAGTCTACCCACTGACACATAAAGTCATGTGGTAGAAATTTTTCACATTAGCTTAGGTTAAAACAACAACAACAACAACAAAACAAAACAAAACAAAACAAAACTGCAGCCTTCTTACAGACATAACAGGAAAAGAAATCTCCAATATGTGACTTTTCAAAATTCTGCCCGCCCTGCCTTCCTTATTGCACAATCTCTTAAATAAGAGGAAGAGCCTAGTTTTATGCCTTAGTCTAGTTGCAGTAAAATGATAGCTAATTGGAGGAAATGATACTTATTTAACATTTGCTAAATTTGTTCAACAGACCTGTCTGCCATCTTTATGGTAAAATGGTACAAAAACAATGTCATATATTAGTCATGTATCATTGCATCTGGGTTCTTGTCTCCTGTAAATCCTTCCACCCTCTAGTATTCTGTCTTTCTGAGCTTCAAAAAATTACACAAATTTTTATAATTAGAGGACTTCCGGTAGGCCAGGGTCTTTATAAATATACTGAAGTGGACTTATCTTAGGTTTCCTTGCCGAGTTTATTTTCAGACTTCTTGGGCATGAAACAAAAAGAGACAGGAAGTCTCACAGATAGATTCTGCATCAGACAAAATATTTTTGAAATATGAACTAGATCAGCTCTGTTTTCAAGGGTGGGGAATGTCTATCTCTCTTTTACTTGTTGATTTTCTAGCTTGCAGTAGTTGGGAGACCTCCTTATATTTCAAGTCCTGAGGGACTTTTCCTGCTGGATGAAGAAACTCGTGTCAAAATGGACATTTCCTAATAGGACAGCACTGAACTGTCTATGAAAACACAGATTATAGCTCTATATTTACTGTTATAAAAGCATAAAAGTATGCTTCATGGAGAACCTTGAATTTATATGGAAGGAGAAGAATATATACTTTTCATAAATTTATGTTTTGCAGTTATCTCCCTTCACTTGTGTAAAGTGGAAAACTAAGCTCCTTTTATATCAACTTGGCATTTATTGACTTAAATAAATACTTAAATTAAACACTAAGAATAATAACTGAGATGGAGAGAGAGAGTGAGAGAGAGACAGACACAGTGAATCAAAATCTTTTCTACCCATGTATATTAATCAAAATATGCTAGGTGTGGTAACAAAAAATAATCTTGTGCTTTTTCACAGCAATTATTTTTTGTATAGACAGATTCTGCTATATGTCCAGCATAATCTCTCCCTACTTGCAGTTAGGAGCTTCACCATCCTGTAGCTGCACCATCTGCAACACTGAACTTCCTTGATCAATAAACAAGAACAGACTGTTGGAGGCCTCATCCTACCAGTTCAACGCTATGGCCTGTAAGTGACAAAAACCACTTCTACTGACAGTCTTTGGCTGTCAGAAATTGGCCTCATGGACAAGATTAGATGCAAGAATAAATTTTGTTTATCCTCTTATTTGCCCAGAAAGATAAGTAAAAGAAATATGGGTAAGCACTCCCACTCCCACATTATCTACCTCTGTGTTTCTCAAATTCCATTTTCTTGTCCAGAGCCAGTTTTTTTTTTTTTTCTTTTAGCTAGTAAGGAGATCAGGGTAGGGAAGTGGAGACATTATCAGGGGAGGGAGCTAGTTGGGGTGGTCTCAAGCAGTTTTTTTATGTCTCAGAAATGGTGGTAGAACTCAAGTCACCAAAACATCCAAGCCCTTATCTCCACTGCTGTTCAATTTCACTTCCCTGTGCACATACGCCTCATCATCTGAAACTACAAGGCAAACTCCTTATTATGCTTCATAGGACTACAGGATTAATAGATTTGCATATAGAAATATTATTTAATATTTGCATTTTAATATGTAATCCTCAATTGTTTCTTGAGTAATTACTCTAATATTATCTCTACTATTTTTACTACTACTTCTACTGTTATAATTACTTACTATTAGTCAATACTTATTGATGGTCTACTGAGCTAATCAATTTCAATATGCATAATTTTCAAAAGAAATGTACAATGTACATGTAATTATCGCCATTTACTGTAAATAAATTGGACAACAAATTTATAATTTGTTAAATAATGAATCCAGATCTATCTGACTCCAAAGTCCATGATGTTTAACACTACAGGGAACATACAGAGTAATAGGGATTTATTCTCATGCCATCATGTGTAATCAGCTATCTTAACACCTAAGATTCTAGGGTAGCAGGGTAGCCGTGCTAGTTGCTGAAAAAGTTTCACACAGAACTTAACATGTTTTGGGCATTTGATTGTTTAATAACACCAACATATAACACTATTTTTTTAAGTAAGATGAAAGTGCACCTTGACTGTCGATTTAAATTTAGATCTGTTTTCTGAGTGTCAAAGCAACTTACTGGAAATACATAATTTGCAAATACTGCATCATCACTACACGTTGCCATGAACATCAAGTCACTTCACTAATTCAAGTGTTGAAATCAATAATTGATTCAAACTCAAAGAGGCTAAGCTTTATCCCTTTATGCCAAATTGGCTGATGATAGCCTGCACATCTAATTACAGGTGTGCGTGTGAGACAAGGTAGATATATATTTTCTCACATTGAAAAATCATGGCTCACTCACAAAGCAGATGGAAAGTGCTCATGTTCCGACACTTTCACGTGTCAGAAAATTCAGTAATTTCTCAATTACTTTTTTTTTTTGAGACAGAGTTTTGCTCTGTCACCCAGGCTAGAGTGCAGTGGCTCAATTTTGGCTCACTGCAGCCTCCACCTCCCGGGTTGAAGCAATTCTCCCACCTCAGCCTCCCAAGCAGCTGGGATTACAGGCACCTGCTACCATAACCAGCTATTTTTTGTGTGTATTTTTAGTAGAGACAGAGTTTCGCCGTGTTGGCCAGGCTGGTCTTGAACTCGTGACCTCAGGTGTCAATTACTTTTAATTGCAAAAACTGCAATTACGTTTGCACCAACCTAATATCTCTTGTTTGTTCACTGCTAATCCCTAGAATCTAGCAAACCAATGTTTGCTGTTGTTTAATATTATGTGAGATTTTGAGTCAATCTGTTATAAAGTGAAAAGAAATTTTAGAGTCTATTTACTATTAAGTTAAATTTCATAAAATGTATAACCATTCTTACTTTTTCACTGATCTTTCACTGAACAATCTCCCAATTATCCTTTCTTCTCTGTTGTTTGCTTAAAATAAAAATATACAACTCTGAATAAACCATTCATTATTATATGTGTCTATAAAGAAAAAATTGAAGTTTAGAAAAGTACATGTATTTATACCCAGTTCTTTTTCCTAACACATTTGAAATAATATATGAAATATATACACTGCAATAGGATAGAAACATAATAAGGACAAATGAAAGAGAAAAATAAGGTAAATAGAAAATCAGACTCAGGGCAAAGTTACCCAAAAATGTACTGGGAGTTTTAAAAATATAAGTTTTGAATTTGACTGTGAGCTTCCTAATAGCCAAATCAAAGTAAAAGTTACTATCATTTTATAATTTACTAAGTTTATAAGGAGATGAAATATAATTGGCCAGAAAAATCCAGATAGACACAGGAATAGAAGTGTTCGCTCGTTGGAGATCATGTACTTATTTAAAACATGTTGCCAATAATATTTTTATTATTCTTTTTCATAGAAGAGATTACTTTCCAGGACATAGAAGAAAATCCTATAGCATCTCATTACTTTAGAATCATATCTCAGTTTTGAAATAAAATCATATTCAAAAATTACCCATAATATACACCAGACTCATTTTTAAATGACATTTGATGGTTTCTGACTCCCAAATCCAACTGGCTTCTGACTCCCAAAGTCTCTGTATATGATAAAGCATATTCAAAAAGTGAGTGACAGACTTTGAAGGCCATTTCAAGAAAGTGTTCAGAAATATTGTAAGTGATGTTGATATCATAGGAAGACACATACAGGCTCTTAAGGTGAATATTTGAGGGAGATAATGCTTATTGTTATTATTCATGTGACCAAACAATTATATTCTATTGTGATTGTACAATATATGTCAGACCAGGGTGAGCACTCTTTGCATAGTTTCTTCAATAGTGCGGGTTACAAATAATCAGTCCTTGCCTTTGATAAATAGTCTTAGGTTTTTGCATGCTTCTGTGTGCAGATATTCATTCTCCTTTAAATGAAGTAAAAATTCCTTTAGCAAAGAAAACATAATTCTTATTTCTTTTTACCCTTCGCCACTAGCAAAGTTCCTATTAGGTGCCAACAAATACTAATTAGATAAATGAACTCTGTTCTGATTGCCTGAAGTACTAACAAACAGCCTGGCTTTCCTGTCACATGGCCCATGTAGAAGTGGCCTCACAACATATTTCCACATATTTTTTCTTGAAAAGGCAGCAAGTTAATAAAAAAAGAGATGTGAAATATATGAAATATTTTATAATGCCCTTCTTCTATGACTTGAGTAAATGCTAATCTGAGATTCTGTAATCTGCATGACTGGTATAAGTGACGGAACACATAATTTTCTGATATTATTTTCTCAGGCTATTAAGCTCTGCCCAACCTTTTAAGTATATTGAATTGGAAGATCATGTTCCCACCATTTCAGGAAATTGGTAGTGTCACAGCCTGACAACTTGAGAAAATAATGTTATTTTAGACCAGAGGTAAAAAGAAGAAATGGCAACAAAGAAACTATGTAAAGCCTCAGACTGGAAATAGTAAATACTTGCCCCAGTGATGTAAAATTTTGTCAATGTGAGAAAAGCAGCACAAAGAATATCCTTGTGATTTATTTAACTATTGAGCTTTCTTTATAGGTCTCTTACTTACATGAGCAACTGTAAATGTTAACCCTTTGGTTTTTTTCATAAATGAACACTTTCCTCTGGTGGCAGGGTTGGGGACTGGAACGGCTCTGTTGACAATGGAAGTCCGCATTGAGATCATTTAGAAAATAAGTGCAATGGGATAGGTGAAGGCCTATTTAATGAAGACAATTTAATAAAAACCCAAAGGAATGTATTACACAAACAGATTTTATTATAGAAAAATGGAATGTGCTGGAAGAGTGACTTTTAGACTTAGTGATCTTTCAGAGGAAAAAGAGTGACAAACTTTACAACCTGTTGGCTCTTCCTAATTAGAGGTGTGACTAGAAGGGAGATGGTAGTCTCCAAATGAGTGCTGGTTTCCTAGCAACCATGGCTCCAGTGGCTTAACTAGATTTTAAATGCAAACAATCAACCTCAGTACTAAGCCTGAAAGGGATGTTAAGTAAATATCATGGGGAAACTGCAGTTCTTCCTTTCTGAGGCTGTGGGCTGCACTACCAGTCTTTAAAGCCCTCCACTGTGCTCAGGTGCCTGCAATGGGCTCTAAGTCAGCATTAAGTTACATTATGCCTAGACTGTCCCTAATATGCCCATGACTCTACTTATTTCCTGCCTGAACACAAGGCTACATGTGGCAAAAACAGACTACAGAATCGAGGTGGCTTAAACCTGATGTGAGTCTACAAGAATTTTTTCTGCTTTGTATTTTGCAGCTTATTTTATTTGATTGTGAGTATATTCTTTATAAGCTATTTTTTCATAAATTTTCCGTTTTGTTCAGTAACATCTTTTCCATTTTCCAAAACACTACCTCAAAAGAGTCACTCAATCTAAAATTCCATATGATGTCTTAAAATATCATAACCCTTAAACGCAGCCTATGTTTTCAAAACACATCTCATTCATACAAATTGTTAAATAGAAAATTGATTTCAGCAGAAATTAAAAATGGGTCAATAAGATCACCTCTAGCACCTCTTACTTACTTGCATAATATGCCCCAATACTTTATGGGCAACTATGACAAATCCAGAAACATGGCTAGAAAGCAATTGATTATCAGAGCTAGTTCTCTTGCAGAAGAGGTCTCTGTCCTCAAGGTAAAACTGGAAGACAATCAAAGCCATGGAATAGACCCAGGAGTCTTCAATCTGAATGCACGATGGATACTAACCATTCAACACAGAAGACAGGTCACAGAAGAAGAAGTAGTACATTCTCCCATTGCAGGGTGGGTAAGAAGGCTCTTTTAGTAAACTTTTCTTATTAAACTTTTTATTTTGAGATGATTGTAGATTCACTTACAGGTGTAAAAAAATAATAAGAGAGATCCTATATATCCCTTGTCCAGTTTCTTCATTTGAAGGGACTTTTAAACCTTGGTGTACTCAGTACAACCAGGAGCCATCAGTAGAGTTGTAATCAAGTAAGTCAGTCTCCAGAAGAGCTCTCCATTTTAACAGTTCCACATATAAGCTTTGTTTGCACGAAATGGTAACTAGCACTCTTGGGACAGTACTGTTAACAGGTAATTCATCAGAGAGCTCTACTGAAAAGGTCTGATCAGTAGATTCAAGAGGGCAGGTCTCTGACAGTCAAAAGGGGACTCTCGTCCTTTCTTTTTTCAGATGTGAATTAAATGATTTTGGGGGCTTAGTGGGCATTAATAAACTATAATCTTTGGTGATGTTGGATAAAGTGGTTTGGCTAAACCACTTTAATTCTTAAATTCTTCTACTGCGGGTAGGATTCCCTTCGAATACATGATTGTAAAATTAGAGATCATTAGGCAGGATATTTATTAAGGAGAACTCGGGATCAAAACATATGGAAGGGAAGGGAAGTGAGGGAGGAAGCAAAAGCAGCGTTATTAGACAATGAAGAAAATTGGGCTGCATGCAGATCTAACAAAGTCCACAGCCAACATGAAGGGCCCCTTCAAAGTTGTTTTGCCTGCACTGAGGATGCCAGACCTTTATATTCTTGCATTGACCAGTCATTGGATGCAAGCTGTTTGGTAGAAGGCAATGTGATCTTGTTAAAAGAGTTCTTTCCAGCCCAAGGCAATTTACAGAAAGAATCAAAAGCTGAAGTCTGTCAGATAGTATTGCTCCCAGAAGCTATAGAAAATAATGCCTCATTTCTAATGGAGAAGCCAGGCAATACATAACAGCATCCACTATATTTCATCCATTGTACTGCTCAGTTCTATTCCTTTACATATGTTCTGACTTGGAATGACAAGGGTTATAGTTATGATGAGCTTTTTTGTTTTAACTGGCTTTGACTTATAGGAAGAAGATTTATGGGATGAATTAAGCCCATGCAACTGTAGATGATCTTAGGGCTATAATTAATCCTCAGCATGTCTCTCCTTTATCCAGAGGGAAAAAAATCAAACCAGTGTATTTTTCTAAATTTTCCTTATCTTCAACTAGCACCTCACCTGGTCTTGGGTCTGTGGTCACCATGTGCCTCCAAGACTGCAGCTGCTGTACTTGTCCATGCAAGTGGATCGTTTGGGAGCCAAACACAGAATTCTGTTTCGTAACTGGAAAACATCAGCCTTACTTCCCCCTGATGATCAGAGTCCATTCCCTGCAGGGATTGTGACTCTTTGTGTGTCCTGCTTGTCCCTTGTCCAAAGGACTTCAAGATGACCAGGAGAAAACCACAGCTTATATGCAATAGGACTCTTGCTATGTCCATGGTGAAAGTGTTCTCCCTTTGGGTATCAGGAGTTTTAAATCTGCAAAACAGGGCCAGGTGTGGTGGCTCACACCTGTAATCCCAGCACTTTGGGAGGCCGAGGGAGGCAGATCATGAGGTCAAGAGATGGAGACCATCCTGGCCAACATGGTGAAGCCCCATCTCTACTAAAAATACAAAAATTATCTGGGCATGGTGTTGTGTACCTGTAGTCCCAGCTACTCAGGAGGCTGAGATAGGAGAATCGCTTGAACCTAGAAGGTGGAGGTTGCAGTGAGCCGAAATTGCACCACTGCACTCCAGCCTGGTGACAGAGCGAGACTCTGTCTCAAAAAAAAGAAAAAAAAAAAAAATCTGCAAAACAGAGTTGTGTGCAAAGAAAGCACAAAATTTCCATAAAGCAAAATTAGAAGTGATAAAAAAATGTGTGCAGACAGAAACACAAATAGAAGTGATATTAAAGATGGCCACCCTTGCTTCAATCCCTCGATTCTCAAACTCATGTATTCCACCTATTAGAGACAAGAAACCATGTAAAGGCCATCTATCTACTCACGTAGAGATTGGCAAACGATGGCAAATAGGACAAATCCATCCTGTTGCCTGTTAATATAAGCAGAGTTTTACTGGAACACAGTTATAACCATTCATTTATATATTATTTAAAGCTGTTTTCACACTAAAATTGCAGAGTTGAGCAGCTTCCACAGAGATCATATGGCCTGAAAACCTAAAATAATGTTTATCTCACTCTTTAGAGAAAGTTTGCCAACTTTTGATGTTATGTGTATATCGCATCCCGGAAAGTGGTGCCCCGTCTTTGTAAGGAATCATCTCCAAGCTAGCACCTCAGTTTACCTGTACCAGTCCGTTCTGTTGCTTTATCACTCTGATAGATTCCGGGTGGTATAGTGTGGAGTGTGGCTAAAGGATTGCATGGTCATGTGCCCACTCCCACACTCTATTTCTGCAAAGTGGGTGTCTTGATCTGACATGATATTGAGTGATATCCTATTTCAGTGAATCACTTTGTAAACCCTTGGTTAGTGGTGCAGGTTGACATCCTGCAGTCAGAAAAGGCAAACTCATACACAGAAAATATACCAATTATTGGGAAAATGAATTGTTGACATTGGAGGGTAAAAGGGGTCAAACGTAGTCAACTTGCCACAAAGTGTCTGGTTGGTTTTCTTGAGGATGCTGCTGCATTAGGGATAGATTATTTGTCTCTGTTGCTGACAGATTGAAGGTTCAGTAGTGGCAGTAGATAGATAAGTCTTGATGAGTTTGAGCCCATGTTCTTGAGTCCATGCAGAGCTCCCATCCCTCTCACATGGCTATTTCCTTTTTGTGTCCTTTGTGCAAGCACTGAAGTGGCCAATGACAGAGGCCGGCTGACATTAATTGGCTAGATCATTTTGTCTATTTGAATGTTTAGTGTCTTTTTCATAATGACAGCTTTTTGGTAATATTAGCATGTAATATAAAAATGCTGACGTTTTATGTCCACTATGCAAGGTACATCTGTGTGCCTCTATTCCATTACTCATTGTCCCTTAGCTTCCATTTTTTTCTTCTTTTAGACCCTGGCCATCTAGCCAAGCCATTTATTCCTGCTCATGAATCTCTATGTATTCTTGCTTTGGGCTGCTTCTCTTCTCTCATAAAATGGATGAATAGGTATATCAAATGCAGCCTGCCCATTAACTTTCCCTCACCATTGGATCTTTGATGCCTCACCCTCCCACCACCCCTGACCCCTTGAGTGAGACAGTAGCATAATCATGGTCTATTTTTGGCTTGACTAACAAGACAACGTATTTGTAAATAAAGCATTGCTTTATTCCTCCTCCAAATTCCTGTATGGCCATAATGAAAGCATCATCAAAGGCTCTGGTACAAAAGCGAATGACATAGTGGTGGGGGGTGGAGGTGGAGTGAATGGTTCGGGGAGAGATACAGGGGGTATCTAAGTCATCTGCTTAAGATACAAGCTTAAATCATGTTTTCGGGCATTACTTATGCATTATGACAGATATTCTACTTCCATATTACAATAGATTTCTGATGGGCCTCCTTATCTTAATTCTGGATCTAGCTTCTGAGGAAAACTCTTGACCACATGATCATTTGATGAACCATAGTGAACCATTCTATCTTTACCAGTGTCCAGTAACAAAAAGGAGAAACTGTTCAAAAGGCATATAATTCTCTGTAAAGCTCCAGAATAAACTAGATTATGTTTCTTCTACTGAGAGGTACCAAATGCTTCTTACTTGTGTTCCTACCACAGATATCTCCAAGACAGTATAAGGCCCAAGAGGCAGATAGACTTGTGCTGCAGTATGGCACCGCTGCAGACCTTTCCTTCTCTGAGACTACCTACATCATACTTTAAAAGGGCAGAGCCATTTGTTTGTGTGTGTCTTTTAGAACTGCCTCAGTGTTATTGTGAAAACTGAAATTTTTGATATGTAAAAGTGATTTATGGCCAGGCACGGTGGCTTACGCCTGTAATCCCAGCACTTTGGGAGACTGAGGCAGGTGGATCATGAGGTAAGAAGTTCGAGACCAGCCTGACCAAAATGGTGAAACCTCGTCTCTACTAAAAATACAACAAAATTAGCCAGGCTTGGTGGTGGGCGCCTGTAATCCCAGCTACTCAGGAAGCCGAGGCAGGAGAATTGCTTGAACCCAGGAGACAGAGGTTGCAGTGAGCTGAGAGCATGCCACTGCACTCCAGCCTGGCCAACAGAGCGAGACTCCATCTCAAAAAACAAAACGGGATTTAATGTAGTAATAGGTTTTAATTCAAACATATTATACCTAACTTATTACTATATATTTTTCTGACTTTGATGTGATATATGAAGTTTTATCCTTCATTATAATTGTGATATGATGCTAAATTACATGAACATATATTCTTCATTCAACAACTTCCCACAGCTCAGAGACTAGAGTTTAGTAGGTACTCATTAAATATTTGTTGATTAATGAATAAAATTCCCACTCATAATAATCAATAATCAATATCAATAATAACAATAATCAATTCCCAGATAGAGTTGAGTCTTACTACATGTAAGAACTACATGAGTTGCTGTGACAATATACTAACCATCATATTGACTCCAGAGGGAACTTGGTATTAGAGACATAGTATCTTAGGGCTGGAATGGGCTTTCTCATTCAATTTAGTCACCTTTTACAAATGAAATAGAGGCTCAGAAAGGGATAGGAACACGTCTGAAATCATGTCCAACTGGTTTCATAGCTACATCATAATCTAAACTTCTCAACAACCCTCATAAACATTGTTTCCATTATACCATTCTATATGTCATTATTTCATTCTTCTCTTTTCTACAGAAGTAAAACGTTTCCCAGGACAATATAAGATCTTAAAAATGTTTCCATTAAAAACACACATTAAAGCTTATTAACCTAATTTTCAAATTTGGAATATGGTGGAAGGAAGACTAATTAACAGTCATTTTGATATAAAGGAGTAAGGGGAAAAAAGTTTTAAAAACTAACATCATGTTCTTCCAGTACTGAATACAATTTCATGTTCCTTCTGTTTTCAGATACCATTCTTATTTCCAAACCGGTACCCAGCAAAAGACACATAATTTGCTCATTCATTTTTCTTTCTCCTCCCCTAATTCCACCAATTTCAGCTTTCTCATATGAAATAAGTATACAATGTATCTCATATGAAATATGATTTATCTTTTCTAATTTCCAAATAAATAATGATTAACAAAAGCATTTATCTAAGGCCTGATCTGTACTTAACAGAAAAATATCACCATAATCAGTTTTACATGTTATAAAAAATGTTTCAAATGCTATTAAGAATATTTGATCTTTAAACACTTAGGTAATTTCTAAAAAGATTTTTCCCACTGATTATTTAGACAGAATGTTAGAAGACCTTAGGGGAGATATCGAAATCAGATGAAATAGTGATATGAAGTCATAGCTACTTAATGCAGTGATAAAGGAAATGAGAAATGAGAAAACCTGAAATATACAAATATAAGGCTGTCACAACAACACAAAAGTAATAATCAAAGTATTTTCTGTGGCATTTGAAAGCCAACAAAAATTGCAAGGTATTGAGAATGAGCAAAAAGGTGGTTTTCTTGAAAAATTTTGACCAAAGATTTGAAGAAAATTAACAAATATTTTAAAATAATAATACAGTGGGAGAGCTTTTATAGATGATTCTTCCCAAAAATGATTTTTTTCACCATTTCAAGCAGTAAAAAAAATATTTTTGGATGGGAAAAATAGAACCTAGCAATAGAATTCTCCACATAATCATGTCACAGAACTGCCCCCAAATATGTCAAATATATCTTGGCTTATGTTCTAGAATTTTTGAGATCATTAACTTAACGTGCTTAAGTGCCTTAAAAAAGAAATTGGTTATTTTCTACATTTCCATTTAAGGTTATATTCTGATTTCAGTCTTTTTAGATTGATGAACCCCTATTTCCTATTTACTATGGATACCTTTTAATATTATAAAGTAATATATCCAGCATTAATAAGGAATGTTTACAAATGGAATAGGGTCATACAGTTTTATTAAAATGAAGAGATTTTGCTTCTAAATGCTAACCATTAGGAGCATAACCAATGTGTTGGGCAGAATGTGTTTTAATGTATACTCAAATAGATTTGGTATTCTTACTTTTTAATAAATTGCCTTTGTAACACAGAGAACTCTTCTCTTACTCAGAGAAACTGGAAAAAGTTTGTGATCTTGATGTTCTGCTCAAGCATTCTAAGAGAATTGACAATTTTCATCAGTATCCAAGCTACTTTAAAAAAATTCACCATCCTTTATATCTCCACATCTAATTATTAAGTGTCAATCATAACTGACAGTAGGACAACAAAGCCACGCAATTACACAGAAGGATGTACTTTCAAATGTCATTCTAAATTTATAAAATTGGAGTTTTACAGTCCTCTTATGAAAATGTCAAAAAGCACCGATCATAATTTTTTCTCTAAGTGGTAAATACAACAAATTCACATCCTTAATGCATTCATCTTTCATTCTTACAATGATAAAAATCCTGGAGTTGAATACCTGTCTTTTTATTTATTGAGGTGAAGATGCTTATTTCATATCTATCGTACATCTCAACACCTACAAAAAGTGACAAGTGTTAATCATGTTGTGTTGTTGACTTATAAAATTAATTTATTATCATAACAAAATATTAAAATGTTATAGAAGAAATTAAAGATAAAAATCTAGCCCACTCCCAAGCTTAGGCTGCCTAATTCCTATCCTCAAAAGTGATTTGGATAAACTAAAAGATAAATTTATTATTAATAATTTTGGCTGATCCTTTCAGACATAGTCTATGAATTTATATATATGTGTATATATATAAAATTTATGGTTGTGTTTATATATAAATATATATAAACATATATATGAACACACTAGATCAAAAAATAAATCCTGCTCTGCGATGTTTTCTGATTTTAATATTTACATATAATCTTACTATATTTTATTTGTACATATCATACTGACTCATTCCTCTAAGTAACTGCATAATAGTCTAATGTATGTTAGTTTCTCAGTTTGTTTCATGAGTCACTTAGGCGTATTTCCAGTTTTGATATTAGAAACAATACTCCATATTGTTTGAGCTATACCTTTGATCATGTATCTTTTCATACCTCTGTTAATGCATCTGTAGGATAAGTTCTTAGTTGGGAAATTTCTGTGGCTAAGCATTTATTTGTTTATAATTTAAATTAGTCAATTCAACATTATATTAGCATTATATTAGCTAATTATGTTATATTTTTAATATAGTCTACATATTATGCTTTTTTTTTTTTTTTTTTTTGAGACAGAGTCTCACTCTGTAACCCAGGCTGGAGTGCAGTGGTACGATCTTGGCTCACTGCACCCCCTGCCTCCCAGGTTCATGCCATTCTCCTGTCTCAGCCTCCCAAGTAGCCAGGATTACAGATGCTCACCACTATGCCTGACTAATTTTTGTATTTTTAGTAGAGATGAGGTTTCACCATGTTGGCCAGGCTGGTCTCGAACTCCTGATCTCAGGTGATCCACCTGCCTCAGCCTCCCAAAGTGCTAGGATTACAGACGTGAGCCACCGCACCTGGCCATATTATATATTTTAAAAGTTTAAAGTTAATCAACAATGGAACACGAGATAAATAATCATTTTATAAAACAAAAATCTCAAACCCTAAACAGGGAAAATGATTTGGGAAAATAGTTGATAGCCAACATTGAAATTAAATTTTTAAAGAGCACAACCTAATGAGAATAGCAATCACTATTTTGTAAAATTTAAAATGAAAATAAAACCAGAACTTGAGTTATAGCAAGATATATCAAGATGTTTTGTTAGAAAAACATCTATAATGGATGTGATAATTTCTTGAATTTTCAGTATTTGGAAAGCTATGAAAATTATTTTATGCCAAATGAAATAACATATATGTCATCAATGCAGACAGTAATTAGCCAAACATTTGAATGATTCATGTTTAAAGCTATTGAAATGGAAAAATTTCTTGAAAATGTGAAAACCTTTTCAATTTCAATGATTTTAACATGATAATGTGAAGTAAATCTAGAACAAAGCTGATAGATACCTCCTAATTTCTAACCATTTTTGCTGATACAGAACAAACATATATTTCAGTAACATATTCTGTTTTCTCCTTCACTCTTTTACTGGCTAATGTGGGCAAGGGAGACTTACTTCAGATGCTTGAAAATTATCATCACTATAATTAATTATTTTTCTATATATATAAAGAAATGAAATAGTATGTCAAGTGGAAGAATTTAAGATCTAGAGTACATGGCACTAGGCTAGTCGCTGTGTAGTAGTCAACACTTTTATAAACAGGGTCAACATTTATTAGATCTCCAATTTCCCAAATGGGGAGACTCAGGTATATATAGAACTTGGACTTCAATATATATAGAAAGTACAGCTGTGTTCAACTCTTCTAAAAAAGGAAAGAAAAAACTGTATAATACATCATCTTCCAGAAGAGTTTTTAGCATTGTTTCCTTTAACAGATAGATCTAAAAATATTCTTTGAGATCTCCTTATCTAATTTCTTTGAGAATGTAGGTTTTATTTCAAAATGCCCTTCCAATAATCAAATATTAACTTTAGCATATGTTGTTTTATGTGTATTTATTATCACAAGAACATAACGAAGGAAGAACCACTTAAATCTCTCTCCTCCGTGTACATATATTCAGCAAGTTTCTAACATTTATAAGGATTGCATTTAGCGTGAAGATTATGATCATCTTAGATAATCAGCATCGGCCTGGTTCCAAAGAAAGTTGCAGCAATAATACCTAAAACAATATTCATAAAAAAGATTACTATCTCTTTAATAAAACATAAAACATTTTTTTCCAGGGCTTTCATTATCAGTTCTTGAATGATTTAGTGCCCTTGCTTTTTATTCTGACACATATCTGCACTGCTTTCAGAATTCACTCATCACTTCACCAAGATTAAATTGAATGCATACACTACATGGATCATTGTACATTAGGAACAATACGTTGGTCAACATTTGAGTCTGTGCCTAGCATTGTGCCAGGTTCTAGTGCATACAGAGAAATATGGTCCATCATTTCTAGGAGCTTCCAAACTATCTTGGGATTAATGACCAACAAAGAAAAGCTCAGACAGCAATAATAAATGACATGACAAATGAAGATAAAGGCAATAGAAGCACTATAGTTTTCTTTTTTTTTCTTTTTTCTTTTTTTTTTTTTTGAGACGGCGTCTCGCTCCGTCACCCAGGCTGGAGTGCAGTGCTGCGATCTCCGCTCACTGCAGCCTCTGCCTCCTGGGTTCAAGCAATTATCCTGCCTCAGCCTCCCAAGTAGCTGGACTACAGGCGCCTGCCGCTGCACCGGCTAATTTTCTTGTATTTTTAGTAGAGACGGGGTTTCACCATATTGGCCAGGATAGTCTTGATCTCCTGACCTCGTGATCCGCCCGCCTCGGCCTCCCAAAGTGCTGGGATTACAGGTGTGAGCCACCGCGCCCGGCCAGAAGCGCTATAGAATTTAAGGAGAAGGGGTAGTCGTTGTTTCATAGAACAGTTTATCTAGAACTGACCCTTGAAAATCAATAGGATTCAGACTTACAGAGAAAAAAAAAAAAATTTAGATGTGGGTAACTGTGTGAATAAAGGAAGGAGGACTCTATAAGGCACATTGTATGGGACCGGTTTAGGAACATTGAACAGATCCATCTGGCTAAAATAGACCTTAAGAGAAAAAAATTGTATGATATGTCCGTGGAAAACTGTTGGACTCTAGGTCATTTTAGACTATAGGGACATTCTAGCCCATAGGGACTTGTAATACAAGTCTAAAGAAAAAGTACCTTATGTTATGGGAAGAGGTAAAATCTTGAAAGGTTTTTAATTTTGGTGTTAATGTGTTGAATGGGCTTTATAAACGTTAATCTAAGTATGGGAAGTAATAAGGGATTGTGAGATGCACAATACTGATACCTAAAATTTAATCAGCACTTACTGCATAATAGGCACTATGCTAGAAGACCAACATGGATAGTTTCATGTTTATATATCCTTAAAGATTTATACTATAATTATTCCCTCTTACAGGGGAAACATAAAGCTAAGATAGATTCAAATATTTTTCAAGGATCCCCAAGGTAGCCCATTTCTGAGCTAGAATTTAAATATACGCAGTAAGTCTTTAAGTGAGTTCTAGAGTCAAAGAAGCGAGTTAATAAGTTATTAGAAGTAGTCTTTTGTGACAAATTGCTCCACAATTTGGAGCAATTTGTATAAATAAAGAGGGATGAAAGGGTGTTAAAGACAATGTGAAGGAAAGATTAGTTCAAATTGTGCTGTGAAAGGGCAACACATTAAAGGGATAGAATTTTTAAAGTTGAGGATGTATTAGCATCACATGCATTTTCTTTGTCAAAACTTGCTTCCCCCTTTTCCTGAATTACATGGTGATGCTAACAATAACCAGTTATCCTAGATTGGTTTGAAAGAAAATTCAAAATGAAAACAATTTGCAGGTATCTAAGAATAAGCTCATTTTCTCAGATTGCTCTGTTGGTAATGGTTTGGTTTTGTGTGAATGATTTATCTCCAATAGGTATTCGGTAGAAATAATACAAACCAGTTTTGCAAATAGGCCCCTTAAGAAAATGTTAGCATCGTCCTTACCTATTTTTCCTAAAGTCATCTTTCCATCTGATTATTTTTCTTCAGTTTCTTTTGGAGTAAATACAAAGGTAGTAAGGAAAAACTGCTCAGGTAAATTTTTGTAAATTCTTCTGAAACAGATTCCTATGGAAAAGTAACAGTAACAATGAGCTCGTTATCTAATTTTTGTCAGAGCTCATCTGTTTTCTTTAGAGACATACTTATTGAATAGCTTCTCTTAAATAAGACCTAACTAAAAATATGAATATGTAAACTTGAAGTAGACATTTGAAAATCATTAAACATGGCAAACATTTTTCTGCCTTGAAGTCAATTGTGAGGGCATATAGTGTGTTTGATAAATATTTATTGTTGAATGACCAATTTGACGTTAACTTGGATGTAAGTTCCAACTCTTTTCCATACATATTTTAAGTGAATGTATGTAAGATTTATTTTAGATAATCAGATAAACATAATTTTGTCCAACAACATTTAATTAGAAATGTGAGTCAGGAGCATGTACTCATCTGCTTCAAACCTTGAAATAGCTCTGCATTTCACTATAAGATCAAAGCTTCCAGAATTATCTTATATGACCTGGCACCTGTTACCACCATGATCTCACCTCTTTCCTTCTCACTCACTCTGCTCCGGTCCCACTGGCCTCTTTGCTATTCCTCAAACAAAGCGCCATCTTATGTTCAGACAGTAATACTGTCCAGAATTTTAATCAAAACTTCCACATTAATTCTCTCTTCTTCAAGCATTCTCCAGAAGACATTGATAAGGCCAACTCTGACCATCCTTTTTACATATGATTCCCCAAACTATTTCCAATACTTCTCATATTGCTCCACTTGTTTATGGTTTCATAAGTATTGTCTTCTAATGTAGTAGAAAACTTACATACCATATCTTAATAAAATTGTATGGTGCTACTAAAATGGCAAGCAAGAATGCTTGTTTGCTTTGTTCAATGTTGAATCTCAAGCATCTAGTAGGCTTTGAATTAATATTTGTTGAATGAAAACATGAACAAATGAGAGCATTTTTACATTCTCCAACCACAATTAATCTCTAACTAGCCACCTTGTGTGTCAGACCTGCAGAGTAAAGAACAATAATTTCTTCTAATTTGACAATCTTTTACCACAGAAACATCAATAAATATAATTCTGCCAAGTAATATTTTTACTAAGTGGTTAAAGCAATTATGAAGGAAATACTGTGTGTTATTGTTGAAGTCTGATGAGTGTTACTTTATAAAGTGTCAATTAAGTAAGATTAAGTAGTCAGCCTTTTGAGTCATCCACAATCCTGTTATCTTTGGTAAGAGTAGATGCCAAAGAGTGTGAATCTGAGACAGAGAGGACCAACATAATTATCTGAACTTAAATGTCCTTTGAAACCATGTCTGTCTCTACTTTGAATAAAACTTTTCAATGGCTGGACACTAATAAATATTTGTTGATACAAGAAAGCATTTCAAAAGTACCTTTTCTCTAGCATCCATGTAAGTAACAAGCATTCAAACTTAAGCTGCTGAGATTTAGGAATATCTCTGGTGGCTTTATTTTTCTCTTCTAACCAATGACAAATTTTGGCTATATAACTTCAGAGCTCCTTTTCTATCAATTGTCTATGATTTTAACATTTCTACTAGATTAGATATTTCCTTAGATAAAATAACACTGAGAGAAAAATTAATGGTTGTGGTTTTCTTTTCTCCAGCTTGTCATGCTTCAGTTATGTCCCCTTTAGTCTATGGCTTAAGAAGAGCTTGCTTTCAGTTCAGTTGAAACTACAAGCACCATGTTGAAAGAATTTTGGTACTTTCTTCTCCTTGTTAATATTATAATTGTCCCCCAAAATAGATCTATATAGTGAACAGAAATGTCTGAGCGGATTTCATCAATGACAAGAAAACAATAAATTATATTATTTTGACATCTATGACCAGTGCACAATATTTTGTATTTGAGAATTTTATTATATCTAAGGAAGGCATTGTGAACCAGAGATGAAATGACAGGCTTTAAATCGGATCTTTTTCTATGGAGAATTTAATGAAAAACTTCTAGAATGAGAGAGAGTTAAAGAAAGAATATTTCATCAAAAAACATATTTCTACAACAATTATTTTTTCTATAACCACTTTGCTATTATCTTAAATATGCATACTTGATTCAAAGCTTTTCCTTCATTTCATCAAAAAAGTTGTCATGATGAAATTGAAACTTCAGATTCTTTTATTACTGAGTTATTTCAATATACTTCAGTGAGAAATATAATTTATTGGAGGTCTCCACTACTACTGCCATGCCACGAGTATCTGTCAGTGTTCACAAGGAATCATGAGAGTTCATTCTTAGGATATGATCATTCTTAGCTACACTTTTAGTCTATAAAGTAGATTATGGGGGAAAGAATGCCATTAAGCCTCCTCTCACAAAAGCAAACACAGAAAAACAACCGCTGCAAAACGCTGGAAGTACACATATTCCTATATTGGCTCTCAAAATCCACTTTCCCTGATGAAGGTGAAATAAATGGGATTTCTGCTTTCTAATAAACTAATTCAGTTGATATTTACTTATTTTTCCAAAAACTGTGCTAGACTCTAAAACCGTGGTATCCAACAGAACTTTCAGCAATGATGAAACTGTTCTAGATCTTCACTATTCCATATGGTAGTCACTAGCCACATGTGGCCATGGAGGACTTGATGTGTAATCAGTATGACTGAGAAACTGAATTTATAATTTAATTTTAATTTGAATATAAATTTACATAGCTACATCTGGCTAATGATGAATATATTGGGCAATTAGGTTATAGAGATGTATCTCTGAGCAGGATCAATGAGAGAAAGCTTAAAGACAATTAAAAAACAATAGATAATTAAAATAGCAAAAAATAAGGAAGTCAAGTATTTGAGAGAGGCTCCTTTCCAATGTTACTATTATAAATGAAGTGAAAGTGATTGGCAGTGATAAGTACCCAAATCTTAGTGATAAGACAAGGAGCAATACTTTCATTTGAATACTGCTAACTAGTATCACTTGTGATACACAGTTGACCCGTGAACAACATAGGAGGTATGGGTGCCAAACCCCACTGCAAGTGAAAATCCATGTATAATTTTCACACCCCAAAAACTTAACCACTAATAGCCTATTATTGCCCAAAAGCCTTAAAGATAACACAAACTGTTGACTAATACATATTTTGTATTTTCTATGTATTATATAGTGTATTCTACAATAAGGTAAGCTAGAGAAAAGAAGACGTAGAGAAAATCATAAGGAAGAGAAACTACATTGACTATTCATCAAGTGGATGTGGTTCATTGTAAAGGTCTTCATCTTTGTTGTCTTCACATTGAATAGGCTGAGGAGGAGGAAGAGGAGAGGTTGGTCTTGCTGTCTCAGGGATGGCAAAGGCAGAAGAGGTGGAGGAGGTGGAAGGGAGGCAGAAGAACAGCCACACTCAGTGTAACTTTAGGGAAATACATAATAACTTCTGACATTTTGTGCTTTTCATTTCTCTGCATTTAAAATGTTTCTGTACAGTACCAATTTTTCCACCGTTTGCTTTGTTCTGCACCCATGGGTGCATGAAGTGTCCCTGTCATTAAAAAGTCAAAAGCAGGCTTAAATAATCAGAACTGTTCTGCCACGTTGTCTAATGTCAATTAGTTTTCTTGCATCACTTCTTCTTCATCTTTCTCATTTTCTAGCATTGGTTTTGAAGTACTCATCTCCATCAGGTTGTCTTCTGCTAATTCCTCTGGTGTGGTCTCTATTAGCTCTTGGATGTCCCTAACATCTGTATCCTGAACCCCTTCACTGCTCACTATTTTTCCATATCCACAATCTTTTACATGATTTCCTTGATTGGCTGTATGTAAATCCTGTTAAGTCATGCACAACATCTGGACACAGTTTTCTCCAGCAGGAAGTTGTTTTGGGTTTGATGGCTTTCGCAGCTTTTTCTGTAACAATAATGGCATCTTCAATAGGGTAATTCTTCCCAACTTTCATGAGGTTCTCTTTTGTAGAACTGGCAATCCTTTCCATAGGCTGTCATGTTTAATGAGCCTTAAAAGTCCTTATAACCTCTGATCTAGAGGTGGAATCAAAGACATTGTGTTGGGTGGCAAGTAGACCACTTCAATGCCTATGGTGTTTAATTCATGTGGTTCTGGGTGGCCAAGGGCATTGTCCAATGCACAAAAGAAAAAACCTTTAAAGGGCAGTTCCTTACTGGCAAGGTACTTCCTGGCTTCGGGGATGAAGCACAGATAGAGCAAATCCAGAAAAAGGGCTATTGTTGTCCAGGCCTTCTTGTTGTACAATAAAAAGACCGGCAGCCAGTGTTTATCCTTTCCCTTTAAGGCTAGCAGCTTTATAGATAAGGGCAGCCTTGTCATAAAATGAACTACATTTACACAAAACAGTAGTTAGCCTATCCCTTCCTGCCTTAATTCTTGGGTTCACTTCTCTTTCTTACTAATAAGTGTACTTTGTGGATTTTGTTTTTCCAGATTAGGATAGTTTTATCTGTACTTAAAACCTCTTCAGGAAAATATCCTTCCTTCTCCATGTTATTCTTAATGGCATCTGGGAACTCACTTGCTGCCTCTTTGTCACCAGATGCTGCTTCTCCTCCTACTTTGACATTGTAAAAGCAAAATCTCCTTCTAAAATTATCAAACCATCCTTTGCTGCCATTAACTTATTCAACTTTAGATCCTTCACTTCCCTTTTCATTTAAGTTGTCATATAATAAATTAGGTTTTTCTCAAATCCCAGCAGAATCTATCAGTAGGCTTTTTCTATAGCAATCTTGTACTTACATGAAATCTGAAATTATAATACAAGATAAAAAAATATTTTGCAAAAAGTGCAAAGGTTTTGTTCCTGTTGGCATAGCTGCAACAATGGATTCACAAATTTTCTTTTCTTAAATAATGGTCCTTAAGCTGGATTTATTTATATTGAAATGGGAGCCAAACACACCTGCAGACCTCAAACCACAGTATGTATCAAGCAATTTAACTTTTCCATGTAATGTCATGACTTTTGTCTGCTTCTTCAGACAACTTCCAGCATCACTAGTAGCAAAACATATGGGTCCCATGGTGTTATTCAGGGTTTACAGCATTGCACTAAACACAATGAAAAATAGAGAACCACAAGAAATCACTTTTTACAGTCACACACAATTTACTGGACAGATGAACTGCTCACATGGAGAGGATTAGCCTCACACAGCATTTGAAGTGAATATTTGTGATATGGTTCTGCTGTGACCCCACCCAACATAATGTATGTCATGGGAAGAGCCTTGTGGGAGGTAATTGAATAATGGAGGTGGATTTTTCCTATGCTGTTCTGATGATAGTGAATAAGTCTCACTAGATCTGATGGTTTTATAAAGAGCAGTTCTCCTACACACACTCTCTTGCCTGCCACCACTTAAGACATACCTTCGCATCACCTTCACCTTCTGCCATGATTGTGAGACCTCCCCAGCCATGTGGAACTGTGAACTCATTAAACCATCTCTTCCTTTTCTTTCTTTCTTTTCTTTTCTTTTCTTTTTTCTTTTTTTTGAGATGGAGTTTTGCTCTGCTGCCTAGGCTCAAGTGCAGCGGCACGATCTCGGCTCACAGCAACCTTCACCTCGAGGTTCAGGTGATTCTCATGCCTCAGCCTCCTGAGCAGCTAGGATTACAGGTGCCCACCATGATACCAGGCTAGTTTTTTTGTATTTTTACTAGAGATGGGGTTTTACCATGTTGGCCAGGCTGGTCTTGAACTCCTGACCTCAGGTGATCCACCTGCCTCAGCCTCCCAAAGTGCTGGGATTACAGGTGTGAGCCACTGCGCCCAGCCTACTCTTTTTCTTTATAAATTACCCAGTCTCGGGTATTTTTTCATAATACTATGAAAATGGACTAATACAATTTGCAACACTGGAGCTTATCAGGATAGCAACAGTAGATGGATACAAAAGTATGACAGTAATATACTGTGTATGACAGCTCATTTTAATGCAGTTATGATTTAATATTACATATTTTCATTTGCTTACATTTCTCTCTACTTGGTCCTTAAGTGTTTGTGTGCATAAGTTTTAATAAATATTAACTTTCTATAATTGATTTGTATATATTTTCATGGCAGTAGGTAACACAATAGGCTAGTACCTACGTATATTTTATGCATTTGTGACATGCATTTTTCCTACATTTTTTCAATATTTCCAGGATATGCAATTCATCTGTGAGTGTTCATAAATTGTCATAAATCTCCAAAATATTTTCTAATACATTTATTTCTTACAATCTGCATATAACTGGACCCATGCACTTCAAATCCATGTTCAAGGATTAACTGTATATGTACATACCTGTAAGAAACATATTAAAATGTATCAGAGGTGCTCCCCATGAGAAATCTGCTCCCCATCACCTTTAAAGAACAATCTGACAGGTTTGGCCACCCTCTGGTTTTGGCAATGCGAGTGGCATCACCAGGGATAGGAGGGAAGTTAATTTTAGGTCAATATAAAGAAGATATTTCTAATGATTATGTTATTTTTAAATGGTATTATAATTTCCTCAGCTCACTAAATTGTTAAAGCAGAGATTAAATGATAAATTTGAGGAATAGTTTTGGATGATGCACGTATAATGAAAAAAAAACAGGTTAGAAATTGAGCAAATCTATGCTTTTTACCCTCTTAGGGCTTAGTTGCCTTTTTATATAAAATGATTATAGTAAGGTTATCAAAAGGCAAAGGACTAGAACATTCATTTTAAGAACCATGACTGTAGATGTCTATTAGGTCCGCTTGGTGAAGAGCTGAGTTCAATTCCAGAATATCCTTGTAAACTTGCTGTCTCGTTGAGATGTCTAATGATGACAGTAGGGTATTAAAGTCTCCTGTTACTATTGTGTGGGTGTCTAAGTCTCTTCATAGGTCTCTAAGGGCTTGCTTTATGAATCTAGTTGCTCCTGTATTGGGTGCATATGTATTTGGGATAGTTAGCACTTCTTATTGAATTGATCCCTTTACCATTATGTAATGGCCTTCTTTGTCTCTTTTGATCCTTATTGGTTTAAAGTCTGTTTTATCAGAGACTAGGATTGCAACCCCTGCTTTTTTTTGTTTTGCATTGGCTTGGTAGATCTTCCTCCATCCCTTTATTTTGAGCCCATATGTGTCTCTGCACGTCAGATGGGTCTCCTGAATACAGCACACTGATGGGTCTTGACTCTTTATCCAATTTGCCAGTCTGTGTCTTTTAATTGGACCATTTAGCCCATTTACATTTAAGGTTAACATTGTGTGTGTGAATTTGATCCTATCATTATGATGCTAG
>NW_012116855.1:135349-166815 GCF_000951035.1 Colobus angolensis palliatus | reverse complement strand
CAACAAAATTGATAGACCACTAGCAAGACTAATAAAGAAGAAAAGAGAGAAGAATCAAATAGATGCAATAAAAATGATAAAGGGGATATCACCACTGATCCCACAGAAATACAAACTACCATCAGAGAATACTATAAACACCTCTACGCAAAAAAACTAGAAAACCTAGAAGAAATGGATAAATAGCTGGCCACATACACTCTCCCAAGACTAAACCAGGAAGAAGTTGAATCCCTGAATAGACCAATAACAGGCTCTGAAATTGAGGAAATAATTAATAGCCTACCAACCAAAAGAAGTCCAGGACCAGATGGACTCACAGCCTAATTCTACCAGAGGTACAAAGAGGAGCTGCTACCATTCCTTCTGAAACTATTCCAATCAACAGAAAAAGAGGGAATCCTCCCTAACTCATTTTATGAGCCAGCATCATCCTGATACCAAAGCCTGGCAGAGACACAACAAAAAAAGAGAATTTTAGGCCAATATCCCTGATGAACATCAATGTAAAAATCCTCAATAAAATACTGGCAAACCGAATTCAGCAGCACATAAATAAACTTACCCACCATGATCAAGTGGGCTTCATTGCTGGGATGCAAGGCTGGTTCAACATATGCAAATCAATAAACGTAATCCATCATATAAACAGAACCAAAGACAAAAGCCACAAGATTATCTCAATAGATGCAGAAAAGGCCTTCGACCAAATTCAACAGCCCTTCATGCTAAAAACTCTCAATAAACTAGGTATTGATGGAACATATCTCAAAATAATAAGAGCTATTATGACAAACCCACGGTCAATATCATACTGAATGAGCAAAAACTGGAAGCATTCCGTTTGAAAACTGGGATGCCCTCTCTCACCACTCCTATTCAACATAGTGTTGCAAGTTCTGGCCAGGGCAGTGAGGCAAGAGAAAGAAAAAAAACGGTATTCAACTAGGAAAAGAGGAAGTCAAATTGTCCCTGTTTGCAGATGACATGATTGTAACCCCAATGAAAACCCCATCATCTCAGCCCCAAATCTCCTTAAGCTGATAAGAAACTTCAGCAAAGTCTCAGGATACAAAATCAATGTGCAAAAATCACAAGTATTCCTACACACCAATAGCAGACAGAGAGCCAAATCATGACTGAACTCCCATTCACAATTGCTTCAAAGAGAATAAAATACCTAGGAATCCAACTTAAAAGGGATGTGAAGGACCTCTTCAAGGAGAACTACAAACCACTGCTCAGTGGAATAAAAGAGGACACAAACAAATGGAAGAACATGCCATGCTCATAGATAGGAAGAATCAATATCATGAAAATGGCCATACTGCCCAAGGTAATTTATAGATTCAGTGCCATCCCCATCAAGATACCAATGACTTTCTTCACAGAATTGGCAAAAACTGAAGTTCATATGGATCCAAAGAAGAGCACTCATTGCCAAGACAAAAGAACAAAGCTGGAGGCATCACACTACCTGCTTTCAAACTATACTACAAGGCTACAGTAACCAAAACAGCATGGTACTGTTACCAAAACAGAGATAGAGACCAATGGAACAGAACAGAGCCCTCAGAAATAATACCACACATCTACAACCATATCTGATCTTTGACAAACTTGACAAAAACAAAAAAGGATTCCCTATTTAATAAATGGTGCTGGGAAAACTGGCTAGTCATATATAGAAAACTGAAACTAGATCCCTTCCTTACAGCTTATACAAAATTTAATTCCAGATGGATTAAAGACTTAAATGTTAGTCCTAAAACCATAAAAATCCTAGAAGAAAACCTACACAATACCATTCAGGCCATAGGCATGGGCAAGGACTTTATGACTAAAACACCAAAAGCAATGGCAACAAAAGCCAAAATTGATAAATGGGATCTAATTAAACTAAAGAGCTTCTGCACAGCAAAAGAAACTACCATCAGAGTGAACAAGCTACCTATAGAATGGGAGAAAATTTTTACAATCTACCCATCTGACAAAGGGCTAATATCCAGAATCTACAAGAAACTTAAATTTAGAAGAAAAAATCAAACAACTCCAGCAAAAAAGTCGGCAAAGGATATCAACAGACACTTCCAAAAGATGACATTTATGCAGCCAACAGACACATGAAAAAATGTTCATCATCACTAGCCATCAGAGAAATGCAAATCAAAACCACAATGAGATACTATCTCACACCAGTTAGAATGGTGATCATAAAAAGTCAGGAAACAGCAGGTGCTGGAGAGGATGTGGAGAAATAGGAAAGCTTTTACACTGTTGGTGGGACTGTAAACTAGTTCAACCATTGTGGAAGATGGTGTGGTGATTCCTCATGGATCTAGAACTAGAAATACCATGTGACCCAGTCATCCCATTACTGGGCATATACCCAAAGGATTATAAATCATGCTGTTATAGACACATGCACACATATGTTTATTACAGTGCTATTCACAATAGCAAAGAGTTGGAACCAACCCAAATGTCCATCAATGATAGACTGGATTAAGAAAATGTGGCACATATACACCATGAAATATGATGCAGCCATAAAAAAGGATGAGTTCATGTCCTTTGTAGGGACATGGATGAAACTGGAAACCATCATTCTGAGCAAACTATTACAAGGACAGAAAACCAAACACCACATGTTCTCACTCATAGGTGGGAATTGAACAATGAGAACACTTGGATACAGGGTGGGGAACATCACACACTGGGGCCTGTCATGGGATGGGGACAGCGGGGAGGGACAGCATTAGGAGATATACCTAATGTAAATGATGAGTTAATGGGTGCAGCACATCAACATGGCACATGTATACATATGTACCAAACCTGCAGGTTGTGCACCTGTGCCCTAGTACTTAAAGTATAATAATAAAACTTTTTTAAAAAAAGAACCATGACTATTTGACCTCCTCTGGTCAATGAATTCATCTCACAAATTACCATGAATTAAACTTAGTTTAATTTTTTCAACTGATATTAATGATACCACATTACGTAGTTGTTATAGATTAAATGAAGTACTAACACTTCATTTGAAAATGAAAACTGAAACTATTAAACTAAAGCTAAGCGGAAAGCCCTTTGCCCTTCATTGTAATTTTTTCCATCGTGTAATAAGACAAACTCACTAAATAAATTGATTTTTGAAAATAAAAGTGATAAATAGGTTATTTTTATTTTTATATCCCTTCACATTTACCTGCTTGTAGCCTCCAGCTATGCATAATCTTCACGGCTGTTTGTATTGTTATTGTTGTTCAGGAGAAGTTGTTATTCCAGAAAGAAGGACAGAGGGAAGGAAGGAAGGAAGGAAGGAAGGAAGGAAGGAAGGAGGGAAGGAAGGAAGGGAACTTGCTAATGTTCAAGTAATAATGTAGTTTATAAAATATAAACGTCAAATTTGCCTTTAATGGTATAAAGGCAAAATTTTTAAACCAAAGTAACTGATCATATTTGTAGGATTTCTGAAACCTTACAACAAATAGAAAGCCACATTTTGTGTGTAGATCATTGTATTTGGGTCACCTCATTTTACCTTATATCATTTTATTTCTCACTTAAGGGTATTAGCAGTGCACTGTATTTCAAAGTGGAAAATCAGCTTTATCATATGGAAGAAGTAACTGAGCTTATCCAAGGTACTTATTTGGTTGCAATAGGCTTTATTTTAGAGCTATCTGAGGGAGAAGATGGTGTGATTGTATAAGGATGGTCTGGCTTTTCAGGAAATGAAAATTTATAAAGAAAGAGAAGTTTGATTATTTAATTAGGAAAAAAAAGGAGCACGCCGAGAAGTAAAATCAGGAACCTGGGTAGCAATAAATAAGGAATCATCTAAGTAAAATGGTCTAATATTAGATATTTCAAATGCATTAAGGCAAAACATTGAAGGAAGAGAGTAAATTTAGTTTATTTGGATGGTACTGAAATTCAAAGGCACGCAGGGACATGGTGACAAATATGTCAAGAGTTAAACAACAGTCTTAACTTCAAGGAAATTTACCTATTTTTCTTTAATTGAATTTAAATGTGAATAACTGTTTTCTTGCTCTTGCATTATTTTCTTTGAGAGAGGATCAGGAATAATTGCCTAACTAAATTGAACAGAATGTGGTTAGTATTACTTTCTCCTTCAATTAATAAAATAGTTCTCGATATTCAAGAAAATTAAAGAAAATATTTGGTTTATTTTAAATATTTTGGGGTAGTTTTCAAACAAATTGAAATAATGCTGATGTATTTAAACAGTTCTTTTATTTCATACTATCAGTATTCTATGAGGTAAACAGGGTAAATACCACTGTCACTATTTCATTTTAAAAAGAATTAAGGCACAATTGTGATAAATGAATGAGGTAATGATAAATATTCATAATTATAGTAACAAAATCAGTAACAAAACAAATCAAAATCAGTAAGAAAAACATTCCTTTTATTATTTTAAAAAGGAGAAAAATATAGTTTTCTTAACCATTTTACCTATACCTTCAAATCCTACTTTCTAACATTGTCTAAGAAATGTTTGCTTCCTGCCAAATAACTCAGATATCATTTGACACAAATATTTATTAAGATTTACAAAATTCAAACAAACAAACAAAAAAAGAAATATAGAGGGAGGGAAATTATTTTATTTTTTCCCTTCCCAATATTCTCCACTTTCTTTCTTTCTTCGTTTTTTTTGTTGTATTGTTTTTCCCCTGCTAAGGGAAATTGTGAGGAAAGGGTGAACGTATGTGTGTGTGTGCCTCTGTGTGTGTGTGTGTGTGTGTATGTATGTTTGTGTGTGTGTCCTCCTTAGGTTAATAAAACCAAACCAAATAGATAAATAGATTTCTGTTATTCACAATACTGCTAAGTCAAAATTCACATTTTCATCAGGTTACAGGAAATTTAATAGACCATGACCTGTAATAAATAACAAAATAAGACAAAGAGGCTTTAATAATTATATGTTCATTTTTAGAGAGGCTGCCAAGGCTGTTTTCACGGTAAGGCATTACTAAATGTCACTATTCGTCTTTCTGTCCTAATTCTCTGTAAATTTGTATTTGAAAAGCCTCAATTATCTAATGAAATTATTTGGAAATTATTCATTGGAATAAGTAGTTTTCCAAAAAGCACTCTGGTTTTCCCTTTCATACTGTCAGTGAAAATCTGTTCTTCACCAAGGTTTAATGTACATCAATGAATAGCCCTGGAGACAATTCTTCACCCTTCGGGCAATTTTTCATAGCAGAGGGCAGTACTGTTTGAATTTAAATGATCTTGCACTCGAGGCCAATGGTAATGAGCTAGCTCTCAACTAGACATTCATTAGATATTTTTATCATCTGAATATAACCATAAGTACTTGATGCAGAGCTACCACAGCCTTCCTATGAATTATAAATATAACATTAAAGTTTCTTTTTAGAGGAGAAACTATATTTCTGCAGTGAATGCAGAAGAAGATAGAGTTAAATAATATGATCTGTTTACCAAAAGTGCCTGCCATCAGAAGAAAGCAAAATGTTTGCAAAATGAGAATTGGCGCGACAACTTGCCATTTAAAAAAAAAATTCATTGTCTACACTATGAGATGCATTTCTGAATACAGAATTAACCTATTAGCCCAACGTCAAATAAAGCTTCCAACTAAATGCCCAATTACTCACTCAAGAGACCACCTCTAAAATCATCTGGGGAAAGGTTTCTTTAAACAGACCAGCCCGAAGGTCAGTAGTGGAGGTCTATGATGCAATAAGGGAAAAACGAAATGCACAGAGAATTCAAAGCACTCTCATTATTGTCCTAACTTCGAACAACAACAAAGAAACTTTTTAGTCTACAATTAACCACACATCTACCCCAGTAGATTTTAACTCCACCAGTGGGATTGCATGGAGACCATGTTTACTACCAGTAGAATGTACTCACCCTAAGACAGTACAATAAGTCAAGGGTAAATAAATCTCTCATGCTAAGGTATCCTCCCCTTGAATTTAGGCGATTGTCCAGGTGTTGATATCACTAATTGCTTTATGCACATGACCTATTGTTCTCTGCGCTAGCTAAATTTTTAGTAGAGGAAAAACCTGGTGATGCATCTAATTTTAGTAATGAAAGCCTTGACTATGCCCTCTGCTCACCTGCTGCATATATGCATAAATGTGTCATTGCAAAAAATGTATTTAAATAAAGGTTATCAGCCTTTAAGAACTGTAATGAGACCACCAGGCAAAGAAAAAGGTCACAACTTATATGCTATGCAAAGTTCCCCTTTTTGGAGGCACCATCCTAAATCATTTCTGCTCTGTAAAATCTTTCACATACTGCTGTTTTCTGTAGTTTGAAAATATTCCTCAGATTCTCCAAGCTTCCATTTTCTCCTATGAAACTTCATCACACCTGGCTTCATGTTATTTCATAGTAAATCAAATGCTGAGGGAAATATGAGAATTAGTATTAAAAGAGGTGTAAACCTCAGTGACAATAATAATTTATAGGAGCTCCATTCTGTCACAAATTGACATTCAGGCCAGAAGACTGACACAGGATTTTTTGGTGACACTTTGCCAGCCAGAGATTGCCATGGCCTGACACCACCACCCGGGCCTCTCTCAGCCCTGGGATCACTGCAGGAGGCACCCCTCCCACACGGCCTGACAGTGGGAGCTCCTAGCTTGCACTTTGGCCTGGATCCCATGCTCACTGTGGGATCCGTGCTCAGCCTGCAGCTAGGCCAAGCATGCTGCAATCTGCCTCCACCTTGGGTGCTGGCATCTGGATGAGAGGAATATGGTGGCACTGAACAGGGATGCCAGCCACAAAAGTGTTGTTACAGCATGCTAAGAGCTCTTTTAATCCCACTGTCCGTAGCCTAACAAACAGGGGTGTGTGAACAGCTTTTTCAGTCCTGTTGCCCCACTCCAGCTGTGGCTCTGGGGCTGGCCTGGCCCCACCACTGGGGTCATGTGGGCTGGCCACTGGGTGGAAGCCAGCAGAGGGAGGAGGGCCACAGTGTTACAGCATTTTCTGTACTTGCATTTGGCAGGTCCCAAGTTCTTGTCCCACGTCTAAGAAGAATGAGGTTATGCTGACAACCAAAGAGTGAGCAGGACAGAGTGTTTTAATGAGCAACAGCTCTCAGTGGAGAGGGGACCCAGATAGGGCAGCCCCCCTACCCAAAGTCATGTAGCTCCAGTCCAAAGGTGGGGCAAACCCCAAAGTGTGCCTGAGTTCTGGGCTTTTATGGGCTTATAATGGGGGAGTGCATGCTGATTGGTTTGAGTATACAACAAAAGGCTAAAATAAAAGAACTACTCAAAGGTGAGCATGACAGTCTAAAAAACCAATTAGGGTCTGGGCGTGGTGTCTCACGCCTGTAATCCCAGCACTTTGGGAGGCCAAGGCAGGTGGATCACAAGGTCAGGAGATTGAGACCATCATGGTAAAACCCTGTCTCTACTAAAAATACAAACAAAAAAATTAGCCAGGTATGGTGGTGGTTGCCTGTAGTCCCAGTAACTAAGGAGGCTGAGGCAGGAGAATGGCATGAACCTGGGAGGTGGAGCTTGCAGTGAGCCGAGATCACACCACCGCACTCCAGCCTGGGTGACAGAGCGAGACTCCCTCTCAAAAAATAAACAAATAAAATTAAAATAAAAAATAAAAAGCCAATTAGGGAAGAGTAGGTATATGTAAAATAGGTGAAAGGTGAGAATCAGTCAGAGTAAAGCACGCCAAATGGGAAGAGAGTTTCTCAATCCTCTCTTAGACAAGTCTATGGATTTATCTAAGACTTGTAGCTTGGTTTTCAGGCTTCAGACTCTCTTTGGTTTCACCAGGGACCTGCCTCATCTGCCTAGGCATTTGACTGCCTCCTGCTGCTATCAAGACCACAGGATCATGAGCAAATGGATAATTCCCCACATACAGATTACCTAATGATCTATACATTGAAAATATCAGAAAATTGATACTATCCTTGCAAGTTCTTGATGAGTTCTACTGTATAGTTAAAATTTTGATCTCAAGGATCAAATTGTTCAAATTTTGACTTTGCTATGTGTGGGTTAGATGACACTGGGCAGATTATTTAACCTACATCTCAACTACTTGTATACAAAATGAAGATAACAATAGTGTCCATTTCAAATGATAATTGAGGGTCATGAAATGATTCCAGTTGACTAGTTGTAACAGGGATCATAAGGCCCACAAAGCACTTAGCACTGTTAGCATCCATTAAGTGTTGATTTTTATAAAAATTGTTGTTATATTGTGAATTAAAAAAGATGCAGATATTCAAATCAATTTCTTTGATATTTCCTCCAGATACCACTTCCTTGGTGTTCAATCGTCTTAACTGCTTTAACTAATTAATCAATGTTAGGTGTAATCCAGTTTTAGTGAAGTCCATAGATATAAATCATGGGACACTTACGTTCTAGCCTAGGGTTTGCTAATGTTTTTTCTGTCACTAGACGGACAGTAAATATTTTAGGCTTTGAGAGTCAAATAGTCTCTGTTGTTACTAATCAGTTATGCCACTGTAGGGCAAAATAGCCATAGATGATACAGATAACACAAAAATGAATAAGTGTGTCTACAGTCTAATAAAACTTAATTTATGGAGTCTAAAATTCCAATTTTATATATTTTCATGTCTATAAACATTATTCATCTTTTGATTTTTTTTCTGCAAAAATTTAAAGTAAGAAACATACTTAGCTTGCTGGCTACACACACAAAGCAGGTGAGGTGTATTTGACTCTCAGGCTATAGTTTATCTAATTCATTTTTAACCCATTATTTGTGTTAACACTTTACTTGACATATCTTGTATTTCAAGAAAAATTATATATAAATCTTTTCAAAATTATTGACTATTTAGTAGTCAAATTAATAAACATACCATAGTAATTGCCTAGTAATTGCCTAGTAATAGAATGTGGTGATATTAACATTCCTAAGAGTTAACAATATTAAATATTCAAAACAAAATTTGGCGCATTCCTTAATTTTATTTTCCCTGAAAAGCAGAAATAAAGTAAAAAGCACGTTACACATCGGTACTATGACTGCTCAATCGGTATAGAGAACATGAACCTACCTGACTGATTTAATGAAATATCAACTCTGGATTTATCAAGTGAATTCCAGAACTGAAGACAGATAATTGGAAAAATAAAAACATCTGTCCAGAAGGGGGGATTTGATCTTGACCCAGATAGGGAAAATATTTCCAGCTTTGATTTCTAACATTTACCCGCTTGATTAATTATGTGGCTTCATTTGAGGATGTGGAATATTTGATGTTGAAAAATTAACAAGGGAGGGATTGCCCAATGAATAAAGGAACTCTATTACTCTACAGCTCTGCTCTTTGAGGAGTATTCTGAGGGTTTCATGAATATATTTTATGTGAAGTTCATATTGCCTGGAAGCTCTTTAACTTGGAGAATGAGGACGGGAAATGAAGACACCAGGGAGAAAAGGAAGGAAGTATGATAAATGTAAATTGGGCCTATATAAATTTATATTTAGAAAGTCCAGAGGCTGACAGTCATTGATCATTCAAGAATTTAATCTCTACCATATTAATTTTGAGGAGATGCAAGTTTTGAGTGTAGATTAGTTGATTAGAAGAACACCCATAGTTCCCTAAAGCAGGTGTTAGCAAATTACAGCTCAGGAGCCAAATTCACTTTCATCCGGTTTTTGTAAACATAGTTTGACCAGAATACAGTCATATTTATTTATGTATTAACTGTGACTGTTTTTGTGCTACAGTGACAAAAGTGACTAGATCTGACAAAAATCCTATGACCTACAAAGCTTAGAATATCTGGATCTTTACAGAAAACGTTTGCACACCCTTGCCCTAAGAGCTTACTACTGTAAGTGTGGTCTGGAGGGAATAGCATCTGCACCACAAGAAGATTATTAGAAACGCAAAATCTTGGGCTCCACTTCAAGCCTCTTCAATCAGAATCCATACTTTAACCAGCTCTTCAAATGACGTAATGACACACGCACAATTGAGTAGTACCATCTTAAAATAATTTTTGTTTACAAATAATAGAACATGAGTTCATAAGCGGACATAATGTTTGCCATTTCCTGGGATATATTTGTGAGGTGATATGGTTTGGTTGTGTCCCCACCCAGATCTCATCTTGAATGGTAATTCCCATAATCTCCCTTAGAGCAAGGGACCCAGTGGGCAGTGATTGAATCATGGATGTTGTTTCCCCCATGATGTTCTTGTGATAGTGAGTGAGTTCTCACCAGATCTGATAGTTTTATATGTGTTTGACAATTTCTCCTTCACACACACTCTCTACGCTACCTTGCGATGAAGGTCCTTGCTTCCCCTTTGCCTTCTGCCATGATTGTAAGTGTCCCGAGGTCTTCCCAGCCATGTGGAACTATGAGTCAATTAAACCTCTTTCCTTTATAAATTACCCAATTTGGGGCAGTTCTTTATAGCAGTATGAAAATTGACTAATACATGAAGATTAGATCCTAATTGTTTTCCATGAGTTTTGAATCTTGATCTTCATAAAGATTACTTTTGATTTTCCACAACCCAAACTTCTTTTTATTTTTTTGAAATAGGGTCTCACTCCGTCACCCAGGCTGGAGTTCAGTGGCACGATCCTGGCTCACTGCAACCTCTGTCTCTCAGGCTGAAGTGATTCTCCTGCCTCAGCCTCCTGAGTAGCTGCGATTATAGACGTGCACCACCATGCCCAGCTAATTTTTGTATTTTTAGTAGAGACAAGGTTTCACCATATTGGCCAGGCTGGTCTGGAACTCCTGACTTCAGGTTATCTGCCCACCTTAGCCTTCCGAAGTGCTGGGATTACAGGTGTGAGCCACCGTGCCAGCCCACAACCCAAACTTCTTATGTGGAGATTGTGTTGAGAGGTCAAAATGAAGGTTGAAATATCTATAGGAACAGAATATTCTGAAAATACGTAAATTAGAATCGCTGTGAGTCTTGGAAGAAGGTGGTCTTTAAATTGCCAACAGGCAATGAATGTACTAAAACTAGTGTGTGGTTCACATTCAGAAACTGTCTCATTGAAATGCTATTAAGCTACAATAATAGTATTTTTAAAAACTTTATGGTTTTATAGTTTAATCAGTCTGAAGAGTTTATTATCTTAATCAGATAATAAAGAGAGAACTTGCATCTCATTAGCATAGGTACATGTTTAAGATGGAAAATACAGAACTATGCTTACTGGATGATGGAAGTATAGCTCTATTTAATAGATATTTCATCTTTCGTATTTTATTATTAAGCTCAGTTCAGTATAAGTGCACATTTTCAATGTCATGAATACATGGCATGAATGATGTGAGAAGCAATTTGCATTTATATAGCACCTTTCAAAGGCTTAGGATAGCAAAGCAAAGCATAAATGCTTGTGTAACTCTGCAATTAAAAATTCACTTCTAATTACTCCTACTTAAATGTGCAGTCTCTTTTTAATCACAACATTTTTACACCTGTGGTTAAGTGCTCTGACAGAGCCTTAACCTTATCTCTAAAGCATGCAAATTGCACGACTGGATTTTGTAATGAAGGCTTAGTTTGCCAGTGGGGAAATGATCACAGACATGTAACACCAATAACAATATTAAAGACACAGCTAAATTTAAAAGCATCATTCTCTTGGATTATCTACTCATCCAGATCAAAACACACACATGCTAATGATTGTTCAGCTCCGGAGCATGCTTAAGAGTCAGGCTTAGATATACTTCTGCAGGAAGTTAAGAGATGAAATCTGTAAACCACCTTGTAAACGTATGCTTGCCTGTAGTAAACTGGCAAGTTTAGCTACTGGAGCTACAATTGCTAACTTGTGTGAGATTCCTAGTCTCTTGTATAACCAAGGGACTAGTAAATAACATGGTGTTAAAAAAAAATGATATCCTACTACTAGGGGAAAGCACAATTCAGCTGCAACATATGGTTCTGGAAAGCTGCAGCCTTGTAAATGGAGCTAAGGAAAGAAAAGCAATTCTGGAAAGGCGGTTGTACCTAAAGAGAAGGCCCTGGTGACAGCCATCTACATAACTGACTGCAGTAAAGCTTGACGCCCCATTTTCAAAAGCTGATTAGAAAGAAGATTTATTAGGAACCTATGGTGATCTGGGGACCAGCGTAACACAAATAGACAAGGTTTTGTTGCCGAACCTTGAAAGGCTGCCAATATACAGCAGAATTGGGTATACATAGAAGCAAACAAATTTCAAAAATCCATAGTCAGTTGTGAAGAATTAGAAGTCAGAAGTTCTTGGATTTTTGTAAAGTATTTAATTGTGTGAAAAATAACTTTGAAATAAATCATCCATTTCAAAATCAGATATTGAGTCAATCCAAAATAGCAGGTATTGTGTGCATCTCCACTGATTAAAATGATAACAATAACAGCAATAATAATAATAATCAAGTATGTGTGTACTTTCTGTACTCAGGAAAGTCACAGGATATAGAAAAAGGAAGAAATAAGTAAACAAAGTGGCATGTGCTTCTATAAAGCTTTTGCAGTGTGTTAGAGTAAACAGGAGATATTTAATTCTGTTCATCTTCGGAAAAAACTTCAGAGAGGCAAGACAATTTCAAATACCAGTAGGATTCTGCCAGCCATAATATTGGCGGAGAAGGAGTGAATATCAAAGAGTCAGAACATTCTAATATGAGTATTCACACAAATTCTTTATGTGACCCTTGACTTTGACCCTTGACATTGCAGTTATAGCATATTAATTAGGAGTACAACCTCAAAAGCCAAACTGTCTCTATTTACTTCTAACTGTGTTACTCTGAACAAGTTACTTAACCTGCCCGAGTCTCAGTTTCTTTATCTATAATGGGGAAAGACATAATATGCTTTAGAGAAATGTTGTGAGGACTTAACAATATTTAATGTAGAAATAACGTTAACGTTAATAATAACGTTGATGTATGACTAATATTCAGTAAATGTTAGCTGTTGTTTTTCTTTTCTTTTCTTTTCAACTTTTGTTTCCTTTTAAGTAATGTTCCTTTTAAGTAATTTCCAATATATGGTGAAAGCAGCAGCAAAATAAAGCCTCCTTTGCTTTAGGAAGTCTGCCTGTTTCTAGCATTAGGAGCAAAAGGTAGTGGTGCTGGCCATTTAAGATAAATAAAATATAATATCAACCACCATCTTTAAACCCGCTTTATTTCCCATTCACATTTTCCATTATACAGATCTAGTCTTTACAATAATCGTATGAATCAGGCAATATTATTATTATTATTATTCCCATTTTACAAATGAGGAAACTAAAGCTTAAAGAAAACAATTCTCAAGTTCAAAGAGCCATTTTGTGAAGTCATTATTAAAATTTGGGTGTTTTAGCCAACACCTAAATGTTCATTAAGAACACCTAAATTTTAAGGGTGCCAGTTCTTAATCACTTTATTGAAATGTTCTTAGATAGACTTTGGTCCAAAATAATCATTATTCACAAACTGAAGCATAAAGGGAACCTGGCTCCATGTCCAGCAGGGTGGGTGGTCTACAAATTATGAAAGATTCCCCTAACTAAAATTCTAAAATACTAAGAAAAAACATATTTTTAGTGACATGGGAGAGTTTACAAAAAGTCAAGAATTATGTGAAAGCAGAAATTCTGGGAGATAAATGATCAACAATACCAATTTTCAACAAGGAAATCTCTGTTGAATCTTGGAGACTTGGAGATACCATAGTAATGGCCAAATGGCGTGGGAGACAAATGCTAAAGCCTAAAGCTAACCAAATCTGGGTGACTTAATAGATAACTTCCACACACAACTAAGACCTTCAAAGGTAATCAGAAAAGAAGTGAGAGGAAACCACATGCCATGGCTCTGATATCACTCCATAATCCACAGCACAAAGAGCCAGAATGGATGGAAAAAAACATCATATTAAGATGGTAGTGAAAGGCTATTTTGCTAGTTTACTTCACACTGCCAACCAATGGAGCTGTAGATTCATGCAGTATTTGCCTTCATCTAAAATTTTACTACATGAATACTAGACTGCAATTGTATGGAAAGTAACTTGGACTTCCAGTGTAGGCTTGCTGACTAAACGAGAGTAATTTGGTAACAACAACAACAAAGTACCAGAAAGAAGAATCAGTCTCCAGTCTCACCTGTCATTTCTCTGACCTATGCTTGGAAATGCTTGCTTGGACCCAGTAATTTTGTTTCAGAACTGACATTCTTAATTTAAAGAAACTCCAGGAGTTAATATAAATCCCGAGTCAAATTTGGGCTTTGTGTTTCTTGAGTAGACAGCACCTTACCCTCACTCTAATGTTATCTCTCCATTTCATTTTTGTTAATTAGATTAATTAGATTCTTTAAATCCTTGTTCACAGCCCAGGTAGTCCAAATGTGTTGACTGAAGAATATCAGAGACATAAGTCAGAAAAATGTCTAAGGACAAAACAATTTGGAGGTAGACATGAATATTTCTACTAATGGAGATCAGTCAGGACATCCACACAGAGCGACCAAATACATGAAGGGTGATAGAGAAAGCAGGTAAGAGTCGGTCAGAAAACCCATGTTTTTCTTACAGACTAACAAGGCACAGACGTATCACTCAGGGAGTTAGAAACAATTACACATGACTCATGCCAAGCACTTTAAAGCCACACAATTTTCACAATAGTATTCTACTGTTTCTCTTTCCTTCTATTCACACTCAAATATTCCCCCTGTGTGTCTACTCTCAAGCTGGCTGGTTATGGTAAGTTAGATTATTAAAGACTTTGAAAGCTAAGAAAAAGTGTTTATATGTGAGACATTAGGCAAAAGACAGCCTTTGTAGATTTCTGAACAAAGGAATAGCATGAGGCATGTGGAACTAAGGGAACTTCAGAGTAGAAGGAATCTGTTAGATGAACTGGAATTCAGAATGGAAGTAAAAATTGTAATTCAGATCACATAGAGATTCTTAAATATTTTCTTATAAAATAAATTGACTACTGGTTGATATGAGGTAGAGATTTTGTGTTTAGTTCAATTTAACTAACACTAATACTGTGCCTTCTGTGGGTTTGAGTGTCTTGCTAGCAGTTTAAACGTGGAGACAGTCATTATTGAGCTTTGCTTTGGGTTTTATCAGTTTAAAAAACAAAATCAATAACCATATGTGTAGTTTTCTATGTATAACACTATAGCCAAGAAATTCTGTGGAAATGTTTCATAATACTTCTTTTCATCAGAAGTTGCTCAGATTCTCAGAACGGCAACTAGAAGGTTGAAGAGAAAATAAATTGAAGGAGAGTCAGATTATGAAGCCACAGAAATTTCCACATGGCTAATAATTTTAAATTTTGAAGTCACAAAGACATACATTGGATTCCTGGTTCTGTCATATTTTAGCTACAGAATTGTGCATTTCTCTTTGGTAAAATGGGGATAGTAAAGTGATTCACAAAAGATTTCCTGGGTGCAGCAAACTAGAAACTTTTGTCAAAAATATCTAGAATAACATCTGGCCCAGAAAACTCTCAGTATGTATTCATTTACTTCCTTCCTCAATATTCAAAGAAAAACTGGAAGCATAAATTGGAATGTCCAGTCCTAACGGTCTTCCTTACAATTTCACACATCAACAACTGATCTAGCCACTATTTTATTTTCACCCACAGCCACCGGCTTCCTCCATGTGTAGACAATTCTCTTACTGTTTTAGCATATTGCACAGCTCTTTGCTATTTTACAAATCACTTCGGTTCACCTAGAACCAAGTTTTTATCCACCTAAAGGCATTATATTGATAGAACTCTGAGAATCTCAAGGTTCAAGTCCACTCAGAGTCCCTGAATTTGTACCTAAAACTGAATATTTTACCTAAAATTGAATGAATATTTAGACAAAAACTGAAAACCCAGAGACATTAGGATATGTACATGGGAAAATACTGGCCAAGATAGTGTAAAGAAAAGAGATATGAAGGCATAATCTTTAGTGGAAATAAACTGATATGTTTCATGCACTCTTTAAAATATGTTATTCTGTGCTGAATATAAGCAGTGTGATATCTGCTGTAAAATGCTCATAGATATTTACAGTCACACTTTCTAACTTATTGCAGAGTCAGCCAGCCTCAGGAAGGTGATAGGCCTGACACATACTGAGGTATGTCGTAAAAACCCCTCACAAAGAAAGATTTTTAAAATTGATACAGTTAAGGCTTTTTTATTAACAACAATTAAAGATAACTTTCAGTGGAAGAGAGGGGCTTATCACCAAAATGAAAACTCCAGACTGAGGAGTTGGTGCAAAATCAGAAGACTTGGGTTTTTGATTTTGTGTTTTTTGTTTATCTGGGCAACCTTAGACAAGTCATCCAACCTCTCTGAGCTTCAGTTGCTTCCCTGTCTTGACAGGTTACTGTGAGAAGCAGAATGAGATGATGAGGGTGAAAGGATTCTGTTAGTGCTTCTAACATCACTACTTCTTTGCATGCAATAGATATATCCACCCTGTTGCCATAGACATACATAAAAAGGTTTCTGCCCTATTCTAAGATTCCTTCTGATCCTCTTATTTTTAAATTTCTAGTATCTGCCCTTATATATAGTCTTGCTTGACTTTGTACCTCTAATTCCCTATTGTTTACCATGCCCCCCTCTCATTCAATAGCAGACATTAAACGGCACACTACCAGGATCAGACCCACAATCCCTGAAGAGATTGTGTTTAGAGGCTGACCTTTGGCTGCATCAACACTCCGGTAGCCAACACTTTGGCTGCACGTTCACTCTGCTAGCCCCAGCTCTGGGGCACTTCTCTGGCTGTCTGTTAGTAACCACTAACCTAACTCAACCTCATTGGCCAGGGAAAAGCTGTGGAAAATAAACTGAAAATTGCTATCTCTATATGTCCATGAGGTTTAATGCAGGAAAGCTGGTAGTCAAAAGTCACATTCAAATGCAGTGGTCTCCACAGTGAAGAATGTCTTTAGCGGAATACATGACTGCAGTCAACACCAATTGTCTCAGAGTCTTATCTCCCTTCCCTGCCTCAGTCTAAATCATTCCATTTCACAGAACTCTCCACAGCACAGGGAATAGCATTTGGAATGTATTTCTCGTGGGACCTAAGTGCTGACTTAAGGATATGTGCTCAAAAGGCACAGGTATGAGGAGCGAGCAGCTTCGAGGTGGATTACTGATTCTTGAGAAGGCGCTCACATACTAGAAATGGTACAGATCATTCTGAGGACAGAACACTTGGCTGGATAACAGTGATACTGTCTACGCCACTGCCTGTGGCTCATAAATTCCAGTAACATCAGGTTGGAAGGTAATGAAGAAAGCTCAGTTTAGCAAGAATATTCCTTCCAAAAGTATGTTAAAAGTCTCCATTAAAAAAGAGGAAATTAAAGATACAACTACAGGCCGGGCGCGGTGGCTCAAGCCTGTAATCCCAGCACTTTGGGAGGCTGAGACGGGCGGATCACGAGGTCAGGAGATCGAGACCATCCTGGCTAACACGGTGAAACCCCGTCTCTACTAAAAAATCCAAAAAAACTAGCCAGGCGAGGTGGTGGGCACCTGTAGTCCCAGCTACTGGGGAGCGGGAGGCGGAGCTTGCAGTGAGCCGAGATCACGCCACTATACTCCAGCCTGGGCGACAGAGCGAGACTCTGTCTCAGAAAAAAAAAAGATACAACTACAAAAGAGCACTCTGCGTGCCTCCGGGCTCTTTTTCAGGCTTGGATTGGGCATCTTCTTTAGGCAAAAGCAATCTTTCTCACCTCTCCAGGAAGTCCTGGGAACCACTAGAGTTACATCATGGACCCCGGCTAACCATTAACTTGTGAGGTATTGATCAAGTCATTTTATCCTCTTGACTTCAGTTTGCCCTTTTGTAAAATGAAGTTTTCTTCGATGTAAACATCTGTGATGATATTCAGCCTTAACATAGCAATAAGAATTAAATTATTCTTTTCTTTCAAATTAATGATTTTATGTTTGGAGTGAATGAATCTATTCTGCCGAAGAGAACTGAGCATCTCAGACTTTGAGTGCTCTGCAAAAGCATTTTATGGATCAGTGACTCCCAGACTTTTCCCAAATCAGCATACTAAGAAATGAAAACCGTTCCTGTTAGTAGCAGTGGCTCACCACAGTGTGCATGCATATGGGTTGGGTTGGTTAGGTATCAAATGTATGTGTGCGCTGAAATTCCCCTGGTAATTCCTACATGTTCTTCTCATGCCATATTGAGAATCACTCTAACAGATTGAATTTATTACAGAAACACATAGACCGCAAAAGTTTCATAAGAAAAGAACTTCCAAGTGGCCAGTCTTTGACTGAAAGAGTTAAAGATGAATCTATTCCAGGATGCTGACTGACATAGTCACCAGACAGCATCTGCGCAGCAGACTACGGTACAAATATAAATCCAAAGAGAGGAAAACGTGAATGTAGAAGGCTTTAATTGTTAACCTTTGTTAGCTTTTTAAATTAATTAGTAAGTTAATCATACTTGATTTAACAAATTCATTAATACAGAAATATGGGAGGAAAAGCGTAGCAGCCTCCACCTATACTTCTCTTCAGTCCGCTCTACCGAAGGTAATATTTACAGTGTGGGATGTAAACGTCTACGTCATTCTCTATGTTCGCACAAGTACATGGATTTGGTTTCAACAAAAATTGGGTAATACCATTATATATTTACTACTACTTGTTTTTGTGCTTTTAAATATCATGGCTTCCCTTTCTAGTTATTATGTAGATAGTGATAGAGGTAAAGATGTGGGTTCAGATAGAGAGGTAGAGAGAGATGAGAGAAACAGAGAGAGTATAGAATATATTCATTAGTGAACCATTTCCTACTGATGGATATTCAGGCATTTACAGCTTTATTTGTTAACATCAAAAATTACTGGACAGGCATGGTTGCTCAGCTCTGTAATCCCAGCACTTCGGGAGGGTGAGGAAGGATAATCGCTCAAGCCCTGGAAACAGAGGTTGCAGTGACCCATGAATGCACCACTGCACTCCAGCCTGGGTGACAAAGACAGACTCTGTCTCAAAATGAAATTACTTAAATAAGTGTCTTTATACATCTCCCTCATATCCTTATAAAAAGAAATTACTTAAATAAATATCTTTACATATCTCTCATATCCTTATATATCTCTCTTTTATTTCTTTAGGTTAGAGTCCCAAAAGTGGTATTGTTGGGCAAGGGGTATGATAGTATAAATTTTGAATAACTTAAATTAATTTATTTAATATATTAAAGAAGCCAAATTTTTTCCTGAAAAACTTTGTGCTTACTCATAGCCTCACAAATAACATATGAGAGGAAATATTCTCCTACATGCCCCAGTAATGGATACAATAATTTCTATAATTTTTGTTTAAGAGTGAAAATGGCAACAGCATTGTTGCCCACTTTTGATTTTTGACTAGTTTATTTGCAATTATTTTTCTCTAAATTACCAGTTTGTGCTTATTTTTACATTTAGTGGCTTATTCTTTCCTTTACAATTTGTGGGACATTGTTGTATACTAAACACATTTCCCTTTGGTCTAAATTAGTAACAAAAATTTATTTTGAGAACAGATTTTTTAAAACTTAAAGTAACAAAGTAACTTTCTATGTCTAATTATAATTCAAAATCTTCATATATTAATTATATTAAGGATCATCTTCATATGTAAATGAGCATTCACATAATTTGACTATTCACCACCTATAAACAAAGATCTTGTTAATTATTATGTGCTTGTAGAAATTAACAGCACCAGTTAGAAAGAATATAATTTTTTCTTCTCAACCTGCAAATGTAACATATTGAAAATAGTTTCAAAGAACTAATATGACTTTCAATAAAAAAAATTAATGAATGATTCATCCTTGGGTAATCTTCCATACCTACTCAATCAGGATATTTAAAAAATGGTACTTTCCTTTTCTTTCCCATTAATATTGTATTTTAATGCTCTATTTCAATGAAGTTTTATTTCTCCTTCTCCCATTCCTCCTTCTTTCTCTCACCACTTTCTTCTTTCCTTAATTTAACAATGTTACTCTTTCGATGGAATATTTCAACTTCAGTTACTTTCTTCCTCTATTTTTTCTTTCTTTTGTTTTTTAAATCAAATAATAAACAGTCCTTCAAAAGGATGAGCAGCTAAGAATATATATTCTATACTATTAGAAAAAAGTATTCATATTGTCCACACTCAAAAGACGGGTAAGTGACAAAGACATTCAAATATCTTAAACACATTTGAGACACATAGATCAACTTGAGAGGATATCACTTCACTGCTTTCTAAATGTATGAATTAAAGCAGGAAGTATATTTCAGAGAAAAGAAAGATTAATGAGGACAATAGCAATGATGAATTGCATGTGCCTGTGATAAAGCCTGTTTGCAAAGAAGTCTAGATCCTATCAATCTAATGAAGCTGCATTAAAACAGAATTCAAGGACTTGCTTTAAAAACATAAATTTTTCAAAGTTTTATTCCATTAGATTTATTTTATTTTAGATTCCTATCATTTTTAATATACCATAAGTTGAATTATGAAATATTGGATAATCTTTCTCACCACATTTTGATGACCTTAATATAAAAATGATATTTGTTATTATTATATTATCCGGAAGGAGAGATTTTTCACAGAGACATCCATAAGATTCTGAGGTATTTATCATCATAGCAGATTGACCCTAAAAATGACATTATTCTGGAACAAGACACTTAAGATGGGAGACCAAAATAAATAAAATGATACCTCAATTAAAGGTCAGGACATGAATCTACAGAAAAGTTGGTCCTTCATAAAATTGGCCATCATAGAAAGTACAACCAAAATATCAAGATACATCTCTACTGAGAAAGTAAATTGTCAAGTTCTATACAGCCATATTTGCCATTCAACACATTTAAAGGAATTTAGTATCACTCATAAAATTTTGCAGACATATAGACAAGGATTGTGATCCTCCATTAACTGTAATGATACCTATTATTATTGCTGACAGTGATTGAGCACTTCTTATGTGCCTAGCACCTAAGGAATATATGAGATTTTCCAACCAGTACCCTAACAAGGCCACTTAAATGAATCTGACTCAGTTCATTTTACAGGGAGGAGAGGCATAGAGGAACTGACAGACCTTCATACAGCGACACTACCTTGGGTTCATAGGAGAACAACATCTACATCTTTGGGCTAGTCTGATGACAGAAAGTTATAATGCCTGATTAATTGTGCTTCAAAAATGTATGGTGACTGGTACCATATGAAGGTAACGGATTCTCTCCATTCTAATAAAGATAGTAGTGATCTTCAGGCTTTCTCCTCAATAGCATCAGTGTTATATAACTTGGGCATCATGAAATGAGAATGAATAAAAAGAGAGAAGAGAGAAAGATAGGGAAGAAAAAAAGAAACCTATTTGAATTTTTCTGAAATTTTACCTGCTGTTATACTCAGTGTAAGTACAAATGTGTCCCAAGCAATAGATACAGTCAAGTCTGAAATAGTCAATGCTTGATGGTAAAACCTATTGAAAGACTGGGGCAGTAGTTTCAAGGGCTTCCTGATCAATGATCAATAGCTAACAGCATTGTTAGGAAGGCCAGGCAAGGTGATAATTAATTTCTTGAAAACCTGAAGGAAAAATTCGAAGAATTAATTGAGGGTCACAGACACATTTACTAATGAAGGATTAGAGGACTGTATTGTATATAAACAATACAATACAATATATATACATTTACACATACAATACCACACACACACACACACACACATACACACACACACAGGTAAAAAGTACATGCAGCTGTCTACTCTGGCCTCATATAGAAAGTGACAACATTGTGTATTTCTTCAATTAAGTCCAAATTCACTATCTTCATGAGGCTGATAAGTTGCAGCTTCTGAGTATCATGAAGACAGATGACAAAGCTCCACCATAGGCTGTTTTGGAAAAAAATATAACCCAAAAGGCAATGCTATAGACAAAGAATTATTATACTGTTCTCTCCAAGAGATAGTCAGATTTCTTTCTATAATTCTAAAGTATATTTGAATTTATCACAGCTCAAGGGGCCATTTTCAGAATTAAAGCTACTTCTTTCTTTTTCATTTCAGATTGGCTTTTATCCTAGCTTCAGGGAGAATTATCACATAATTTTGATGAAATATTATTCACACAGTTGTAACTTACATAAATAACGTGTACAACTGCCTGTGCAAAATCTTTCCTATATTTGTGACAAGCTTAATGGCAAGAGTTATTTAGCTAAAGCTAAGCCCAATTTTCTATATATGGAAATATTTATGGTATGATAAGATGCAAACACCATTACAGAGTTGAAAATAAAACTTTTTTTTTTGAAACACTTTGAGCTTACAAGTGTTTCAAATGTAGTACAGAGTAAAGCTGTATATAGGTTTAACTCCACTTCTCCTAATGCTAACATCTTATACAGCCATAGTATAATCATCAAAACCTGGAAACTAACATTGATGAAATAATATTAACTAACTACAGACCTTATTCAAATATCATCAGTTTTTTTACTAATGTCCTTTTTGTCTGTTGCAGTATCCAATCTAGGAACTCCACATTGTATTTAGTTGTTGTGACACTTCAGTCTCCCCCAGTGCAACAGTCTTTCCTGTCATTCATGAAGAGTACCGGTCAGTTATTTTATTTAATTTGTATTTGTTTGTTTTTCCTGTGATTAAATTGAGGTCATGTGTGTTGACAAAAAATAGCACAGAAGTGATAGGATATGCCCTTCTCCTTAATTTATAGCAAGAGGTACAGTATGTTGATATATCTCATGGTATGGTGATTTTAGTCTTTGTCATGGATTAAGGTCATATCTGCCATATATGTCTACTGTAAAAATTATATCACATATTATAAGTATGTTATAAATACCATCATCCTGGTTTCTTGTTGCACAAATTGTTACAGCCTTGACATTTGGTATTTCTTTACCACTTACCCCATCTTTTATCTCTTTTCAATACTTCTTTATTTTCTGGCACCAAAAGATATTCCAGGATCCTCTTATTTTTTTGCCAATCACATCCTTGCATGGGAACCAGGGGTTTCTATGTACGTTTGTTCATTTTACCTTTGAAAAATTTTTATGGATTGTTTTCAAAGTTTCTTATTTTTGTAAAGCAATTTTTTATGGCTTGTTTTTAAAGTTTCTTATTTTAGTGAAGTCCAGATATTTTAGTAAGTTTTTATGTTTGTTTGATTTGTTATGTAGAAAGGCTGCTAAGTCTTCTTTTTCTCATAGAACCCTATATTTTCTTTCCCCCTTTACCACCCAATTGCTAAAAAGTACTTCTGTCTAGCTTTCCTCTTCTCCCCTAGAAGCTATGTCTGTGGAAGATACCCCTTTATTCATGCATATGTTGCCCATATCCTTTGGCTCACACTCTTTTTTTTTTTTGAAAAGGATTCTCACTCTGTCACCCAGGCTGGAGTGCAGTGGCCCGATCTCAGCTCACTGCAACCTCCACCTCCTGGGCTCAAGTGATTCTCCTGCCTCAGCCTCCTGAGTAGCTGGCATTACAGGCACCCACCATCATGCCCAGCTAATTTTTGTATTTTTAGTAGAGCCAGGGTTTCATCATGTTGGCCAGACTGCTTTCCCACTCCTGACCTCAAGTGATCCTCCCACCTTGGCCTCCCAAAGTACTGGGATTACAGGCATGAGCCACCATGCCCAGGCTGTAGCTCTTGATCTTAACTACACAGAAGCTTTTGTAGTCTTTTTCAGACCTATGGTGGGAGCAGTTTTCATAAAACAATTTTAGGTTAACATTAAGTCCCTCCATTATCTAGTTTCCCATTTGTCTTCCCCACAGATTTTTATGGTTTATCTTGGAGCCCTAAGAACCCTGGAGATACAGCAGGAATGGGGTCAGAAGTATGAAAGCTTATGCATGAGAATGTGGGAAATTTTTTCTCTTTTCATTCATAATTATTTGAACGTTCCAGCATTCTCTCTCTTCAAGTTATTGTGAGGTGAAGATATCTGTGCAGCTTCATTTTTCCCTGCTTGTATTTTTTGTGTGATTAGTAAAAGACAGCAAGCTATAGGTGGCTGCCATTGCCTTCAGTCCTCAGTCACGCTTAACAAGATCTCTAAAGTTATACAATTTTCTATAATTAATGTTTGTGTGCTGACTATTTAATATCCCCACCTCTGTCTAAGTCATTAGGTAGGAGAGAATTCCTGCTATTAACGATTTTCCAGAAAAGCTGAACCAGAAACAGCTTAGTGCAGATATGCCGAAGACAAAAAATAGTAGTGATATATTGAAGAGTTAATCTAACCAGTTCTCTCTGCAAAAGTTAAATATTAATCCTGCCTGACAGCATTTGGAGAAGAGAAAAAGGCTAAACAAGTAATGACTAAAAAGAATGTCTTCTCATGCATCCATTACTTCTACTTGTGTGCTTCTGAATATTCTGTTTCATGAAGCACACAGAAATGAATATTGAAGTAAGGATCTATTACAGCCACTGACATGCAACAGAAGATGACTTGTTAACCCAAGTGAGCTTGCAGTAGGATTGTTTCAGGGCAGTAATTGTTCATTTCCTGAAATCAAAGAGTCTGACGATTTTGACAGATTTCCCATTTGTAGATATATTCAGCTCCCAGCTTGCAGTAGTGCTAGTGAATAGCTACATCTTCTTAAATTCAGGTTTGTCAGTAACCGGAGCTGATAAGGCCTTTCTTCTCTTTGACCTTTGGCTATTGAAGGCAGCTGTAATGTCAGATTGCCCTGCACTCAGTGCACCAGTTAAACAAGGGTACAAATTTTAAAATAGGTGTTTCATCTTTCATCCATCAACCTTTGTGGAAATTCATTATGTATTCTCTACTGAAAATGATTTACAAAAATGATTTATGTGCTTCACGTGTTTGTAAGTCTGACATCATGCAGGGCAGAACCTGTTACAGATATACAAACTGTTACACAGGCAGCCTAAAATTCTATTAGCAATCTAGTAGAATAGGAGCAAAGATGGGAGAAATTTATTACAACTCAAAATTGACAATAAAATCTAAGGATCAAGAACTCTCTATATTCTGTTATCAGCTTCTACTCACAAACAGCTAATGGGAAAGGGTAAAGGTGAATATCAGAAACATTTAGGTGTTGATATTAGGTGACCAAGAGAAAATGGAATCTTTGCTGTGTATCTTAATTATTTTATCAAAATTATGTCTAATTTCTAGACTCCAACTAAATTAATGACATATTTGGAAAATTATTTCTGCAATATTTTAAGTAATACTGCTGTTCCTAGGTGTCACACTTGAAGACACTAAAATGAAACTTGCAGCCAGTTTAATCAAAGACATCAGCCAGCCATTGTGAAATAGCAAAAAGAAAAGGTTTTCTTAACTGATTCAAAGAATTGTTCATGGATCAATTAAAAGATTTGACTTACAGCCCACAGCATCCAAATGACCAGTGTACCTGTAACTTGAGACACTAAAGCCCAAAAAAGTGACATAACGAAAAATTTGTCATCTTAAGAATATTTTATGAGACAGTTGGATTATGGAGGAATTGCAAGAAGTTATAACACAGGCTAAGGAAATTGTCTTTTCCACTCATACATTAAGCTTTAGAGGCTAAATTGACATTACCTATTTGGGATAATGCTAAAATTTACAGTATGTCCACACCCTTCAAGAAAAGTCCAGTAATATACAAATTATCAGTTCACAGGAAAGAAGCTCGTGAATTGTTTTGCCAGTTTCCCTTGGTATTTCAATAGATTGTTTGGTTCTGTTTGGCTTTCTTTTTTCCTGGAACAGTTTCTTTTCAGGGCAAGATGCCAGCTACTTACATGTAAAGAGGATGCATTTTAACTTTTTTGTCACCAGTCAAACTTATGGGAAAACAGATGACTAAAGTAAACACTTCTGTTTGCAAATTTCTTAGAAAGAAGTATATATTTCACCTGTCTCACAGCTTCCTCTATCACACTCTTACTGTTTTAAGTGTGTTCTTATCCAAATAAAACCTCATTTCACTATTTTATATACCATAATTTTGAGCAATAATCTTCTTTAGCTCACCTGTGAATACTCAGTTGCTTACAAACTTCTGATGTCCAGAACTATGAGAGAATAAATTTCTGTTGTTTTTAGCCGCCAGGTTAATTAGTAACATGCTATAGCAGCCTTAAAAAACTAATACAGTGTGAAACCATTTTGTCTTTCACTGTTAAGTGTGATATAAGCTATAGATTTTTTATAAATGTAGGGTCTAAATTTTAAAAGGAAATATGCTGGGGGAAAAGGAAAGAAGTCTCAGGCCCACTGGGGAGAGAGATACCCCCACATAGAGTAGGCCTACCGAAGGCTGCTTTCAATTGGATTAACTAGGACAAAAACACAACTTGTAGAAAGCTAGTGAGAATATTTTTCAGTCTTAGGCTCAGCTCCAGAAGGAGCAGAAAACTTTTTAGACACATATGTTCCCAAAGACACAGTAGCCAAAACGTTCTTGAAAAAGAAAAAGTTGGAGGATTCACACTCTCAATTTCATAACTTACCACAATGTTATAGTAATGAAGACAGTGGTACCTGCCATGTAGAACAATGGAATAAAAATGAGAAATCAGAAATGAGTTTGTACAATATATTCTATTAATTTTCAATGAGGGTAAAACCCTCATTGAAAAGATTATTCAACGTGTAAATAATCTTTTCAACAAATGGTGCTGGAACAATTGGTATAGACATGACAAAGAATGAAGCTGGACCCAATCTCAAACCACATATAAAAGATAACTCAAAATGGATCAAAGATGTATGTGTAAGAGCTAACACTATAAAACTCTTAGCATAAAATATAGGTGAAAATCTGTGACTCTGGGTTGGGCAACAGTTTTTTAGATATGACACAAAAACCACAAACAACAACAACAAAAAGAGATAAATTGGACTTTATCAAAATTAAAATCTTTCATGTGTCCAAAGACACTATCTAGGAAGTGAAAAGACACAGACCGAGACAAAATATTTGTAAACCATATCTGATAAAAGTCTAATATCCAAAATATATAAATAACTATCATAATGTAAAAACAAAAAGACACATAACCCAATTAAAAATAAGCAAAGTACTTGAATAAACATTTCTCCAAACACATTACACATGACCAAGAAGCACATAAAAAGAGTCTCACTGAAAACAGACAGAATTTATAAAATTCACCATGAAGTAAGCCATAATCAGTAAGCCAATGAATCAGAAACTAAGCAAATCCCACTGACTTCTTTTAAAAGTTAGTTTCATGCAGACCATTCTCTAACCAACATGCAATAAGAAATTGATAACAAAAAGATAATTGGAAAAAATACATAGTTTGGAAAATGAGATACTTCTAAATAGCTAACAAATCAAAGAATAAGTCATTGTAAAAGAGAAAATAGTATTAAAAAATTAAATATTACAGGTCATATCTTGTAGACAGCAGCTAAATCTAAAACGCTCATATTAGGAAAGAAAAGAGACTGAATATAAATGACTTAAACAGTCAACTTAAGAAACTGGAAAAGGAACAGAATACGTTCAGATATAACAACAAGAAGAAAAACTAGGAGCAAATATCAGTGAAATAAAGCACAACTGTGTCCATTAATAATAAGAGGTGTTAGAAGTGGTTGCTCTGGATTGACAGTAAGGCTAGGACACAGTAACCCAAGGAAGTGCAGGCAGATCATGCTGAACACCATCTCTGATCTCTCACCACATCCCATGTACAGGTCATTGCTTCCTCATATCTGGAGCTGGTGGGGAATAAGTGTCCACAGAGTGAATAAGAAAGAAGGTGGTGAGAGAACAGACAGAACCTAGAGGTGAGCTCAAGATGCCTCGTTGTGCCTCTGTGACCGAAATAAAGGAGCACTAGATGCCACCTGGGACTGTGCTTTTCTACCTGCCTAGGAAAACAAACAAACCACTCCACAGACCTTGCACCAGCTCTGACTACAGCATTGTGCATTGCCCATCTTTACCCAGGCTTTCAGCTGTGTGCTCTCAGCCATTGCTAACTGCTTGAATTATTTATAGCTTAACAGTGGTGTTTTATGATGTATATGCTCCCACAGGCCTGGTGAGTAGCATGGCTTATACATTTATTGAATTTCAAAATAGATTTATATATTTTCTTTCGGCTATGCTTTATTGGGTGCTTACTCCTAAACCGACACACAGAGGATGGTGCCCTGTCTGGAGGGTAACTTGCCAATCACTGCAGGCTAACGAGCTAAGTGAGAAACAGCAAAGCATTTCAAGCTGAATAGAAATTCATCTTCAGATAAGTACTTCTTTACAACTGAGAACAGAAATGTTGAATGCTTGCTTATGAGCAAAGTGTGCTTGTAAGTGAGACACTTGCTTAATGCTACGTAGTAAGTAGAGATGGTGATTCATAACTTATGACCAACATGTAGAAGAAGAATTCAAGTTGTGGAATATTATGCAAAATGCAAGTCTGATGATAGGTAGCAAACTATTATATTGTGTTATATCCTAGAAGATTGAAACAACATAGAAATTCAAGACAGAGCTTTCAGGAACACTTGCCTACACCCCTTAAACCACCAAAAATCTTGCAAGCTCATGCATGTATGTGTATATGAATATATATGCGTGTATGTATGTATACATTCATAGATATATTCATACATATTATTTTCCAAGTAACAAGGAATAAAACAATCTTTGCCATTGTTATTAACAAAAACTCTTATGGTTGATGTCTATCTTTCATAATAGAAGTATTTCTATATCACTTGGAGTTTGAAAGTTATACGGTCTTCTAAATCTTAAATTATTGGAACAGGCAAATAGGGATTTTGTTGCTTGAGTCTTCTTTTAGTCAGGCATTTGGTTATTACTTCTTTCTAAGAAAGAATGTGTCAGAGAATAGAAAATAGTTACACATACGGGGTCCGAGGTCTTTGAAAGCATATCTGCCTTAGTCTCCTCTCTAGTCACAAATGCAGGCTGCATTCACTGCAATGGCAACCACATAGCAGAAGGGATACCCATAAAGAAGGAATCTCAGAAATAGTGTGTTTCAAAAATCCATCTGTTTTCTTTCTGATATCTCTTTTTTGAAAAAATCAGCATCAATATTTTTAGTAGTTTTAAATTTGACCAAAAAAAATTTTTAATGAATGAATCAAGTCATATTCAAAGGCCAATTATATATTCACAACAAGAAGACCTTAATAACTCAAATTCATTTCTGGGAATTATGACATATTTTCTAAACATGAGATAAATAATAGCTCAAGGGCAAATTTTTGTATGGATTTAAAGTTTTATAAATATACTTTTTTTTATCTTACAAAAGTACTATAAGACTATCTGTTTCAGAATTTCTTTACTGTCATAGAATCATCAAACTAATTTGAAAAGTCATCAGCTGGCCAGGTGCGGTGGCTCACGCCTGTAATCCCAGCACTTTGGGAGTCCGAGGTGGGCGAATCACAAGGTCAGAAGTTCGAGACCAGCCTGACCAATATGGTGAAACCCCATCTCTACTAAAAATACAAAAATTAGCCTATCATGGTGGCGTGCACCTGTAATCCCAGCTACTCAGGAGGCTGAAGCAGAAGAATTGCTTGACCCCAGGAGGCAGAGGTTGCAGTGAGCCAAGATCACGCCACTGCACTCCAGTCTGGGCGACATAGCGAGATTCCATCTCAAAAAAAAAAAAAGAAAATGAAAGAAAACTCATCGGCTATTTGTTTCATTAGTGTGAGTATCATTTCTTCTCAGTGGTCACCTGAGAGGGATGTAATAGGTAAATGCCTCTGGGCACTGTATGTTATCTATAATTCCTTTATGTGCATCTCTGGGCTTTGGACTCTAACAGACCTCATTGTTCTTTTTTAACTAATTTAATAGATTTCTTTTGTTATCTGACTCTGAATTCCATTAGATCTCCATTCCTCCATTCTACAATTCAGAAACAAAGGAGAAGAGTGTATATTCACCCTTCCAGCATATTTTGGCAGCTCCTTCAACTAATATCTAGAGCATACCAGACAATAGCCAACCAGCATATCGTATTAATTTTCTATCGCTATGTAACAAATTACCACACACTCAGTGACTTAAATAATACCCATTTATTAGTTCACAGTTCTGGAGGTCAGAAATCTGTTATGGAGTGACTGGGATGTCAGCTCAGGGAATCACAAGACTGAAGTCAAAGTATTAGCCAGTCTGAGTTCTCATTTGGGTACTGGGGGGACATCTGCTTTGAAGCTCATTCTCCTTGTGAGCTGAACTCAGTTCATTGTAGCTGGAGGACTGAGCATCTAATTTTGGGTTTTTTGTCTTCTGTTTTTTTGCTATGCATCTGCAGGGTCTTCTCTTAGTTCCTAGAGGCTATCTGCATTTCTTCCCATACGGCCCTCTCTAACTCCAAGTCAGAAATAGTGTGTCAAATCCCCTAGTGCTTCAAATGTCTCCCCTCCAAGGAGAACCCAGTCTCTTTAAAAATCTCTTTTAAGATAAGAGCTCATCTGATTAGGTTAGGCTCACCCGAGGTAAATTTCCTTCAAGTCAACTGATACAGCTCCTTAATTACATCTGCAAAATATCTTCACATGGGGTCCTAGATTAGTGCTTGATTAAACAACTGATATGCACAGAATCATCTTAGTATTAATAGTTGGGATCCTGGGGTCTATTTTAGAATTCTGTCTGCCACACATCTATTTTAACAGTTTCTTAACAGCTACGTTATTACCTCCAGAAGAAACTTGTGCCATCTTTGGATAAACATAAAACTAGTTTTCCCCTTGATTATTATGATTGAAGGCAGCAAGCATGTTTCACTTAGACTGGTATGCCAGGAATTCACACCAATCTTTGCATGATAAATGATAGTTTGATAGATACATAAAAATTCACATTGTTTAAAAACAATGTTTGTTGATTTAGGTAAAGTTTCCATTTTTGTGACTGAAAACCATTTCATTTTTGTGACTTAAAACCATTTTGTGACTTAAAATCATTTGGAGTCACATAGAACAAAGCTAATTTCTACTTTAAATATTTGAAATCGTCTGATATTCATCTGTCTTTGAGATTTTTGACATTTCCAGACCACACATTTCTAATGTCATCAGTTTTTCATTACACATATTGCCCAATAACTATTGCCATCATGGTGATTTAATTTAATTTTACTGCTTTCAACTGGACACAATGCTCTAGATGATTTTTCCAATGTTGTTGTGATTGTTTTATTTGTATATTTGTTTCATTTGCACAAATTATAATAGAGCTATCATCAACTGGGCTTGAACTCCACACCTCTATAAAGCGGTACAACATGGTAATATTTC
>NW_012116855.1:125654-134009 GCF_000951035.1 Colobus angolensis palliatus | reverse complement strand
AGCAAGACCCCAACTACAAAAAGTATTTGTAGAACTGGTGACTTTTGAGTTATAATGTAGGCGGTAGTATGTGCGATAAACATGGAACAGAGAAATAACGAAGGTGAAGAGACCATTTAGAAGCAGACAGAATTGTCCAGACAAGAGACAATGAGAGTATGAATGTATCTGTGTGCTAGAGAATCCATCTTTAGAAGCCAGATGTGAGAGGTTAGATTGGACTAAATATTCACAGAATCTTTTCTCACAGAAACTAAAAATGTGTCATGCAACACTATGAAATGTCATAAAAGTAACAATCCATAGTTTACTGTTGATTAGTATCATCAGAAAGATAACAAATACTCAGAACTTCCTGCTGGGAGAGAGAGAGACAACATCCACTTGCCCACTTATTCAATAAGATCTTAGCATTTTACTATGTGCCAACTATTGTGATAAGCATTGGAGATAAAGAAGTTTTTCAGTCCTTCTCTTTAAGGCCTTTATAATCTACACATAGCATAAAATTCTCTGTGGCATGATAGCTCAGACCTGTAATTCCAGCACTTTGGGAGGCTGAGGCAGTAAGATCATTGGAGGCCAGGAGTTTGAGATCAGCCTCGGAAACATAGTGAGACTCTATCTCTGCAAAAGAAAAAAAAAATTAGCCAGTTATGCACCTGTGGTCCCAGCTACTCAGGAGGCTGAGGCAGGAAGATCACTTGAACCCAGGAGTTCAAGGCTGTAATGAGCTATGATCATTACGTGGCACTCCAGCCTGTGCGTCAGAGAGAGACCCCATCTAAAAAAAAGTCTGTGGAACTGGTGACTTTTGAGTTATCATTTAGACCACAGTATGTGTGATAAATATGGAACAGAGAAATAATGAAGGTGAAGAGACAATTTAAAGGCAGACAGAATTTTCCAGGCAAGAGACAACGAGAGTATTAAGTGTGTGCTAGAGAATCCATCTTTAGAAGCCAGATGTGAGACGTTTGATTGGACTAAATACTCCCTGAATATAGGGGAGAAGGAAATGGAATAAATCAAATATGCCCCAAGTTAAGCAGTGTGTCTAGGAGAATGAGTCTTGATAGAAACACTGGGTTTAGGAAGAGAAACTTAAATGGAAAAGACAATTATTTTTAATTATTTGGATGGAAATGATAGAATGTCTATGTTGCCACTAAATTTTTAATTTCCAGGATGCTTCATTCCATGTATAAGAGATTCTGACATTGGAGAAACAGTACTGTATGGTGTTTAAAATCATGGGCTCTGAAATCAAACTGCCTGTACTCGAATTCTGACTCTGCTCCTTGCTAGCTAAGGAATGTTGAGCCAGTTGCTTAACAACATGTACCTGTTTCCTCATCTGTAAAATGGAGGTGATCTCAAAAGTGTATATCTCATATTATTCTCATGAAGAATACATGAATTAATGCAATTTAAAACAATGTTTGGTGCATAACAGGCACTTAATACATAGACTCAGCTTATAGCTCCATCTTGACTAGACTCTTGAATGCCAAACTTAGATGTCCAACTGACTATTTGACTTCTAGCATGAACTCAACAGGAACAAAAATGAATGTATTAATACAATTCTTCTTTATTTACCTAAAAAAACCTTGCTCCTTTCCTGCATTGCCTATTGGAAAAGGAAACCTGAAAGTCTTCTCTCCATATATCCAATCAATTAGCATATCCTGAAGTCTTGATCTCCTTAATCAATCTCTTATCTGTCCTGTCAATCTTTATCCATGGTCACTTTTTTGTTCAGGCCACATTGACTCCCCTGTGAGCACTACAGTAAGCTCCCAATTTGTCTATGGCTTTCACATTCACTAGACATTTGATATCTCTAAAATCCAAACCTTATCATAACATTTATCTGAACAGAACTTCTCAAAACCTTGCCATTGGCCACACAATACAGAATAAACTCAGAGAAACATGCTCTGCTTGTTTTGTGTGCTTGGACCCCTGTGTGTCATAATGCTACCACTCCAATCACCAACTCCAGTCACAGCACAGCTGGTAGGTCTTAGACCAGAACAAGTTATTGTCCACCCGTCATAGTTGACACCATTTCCGTTGCTAGTAATATCCCTTGCTTTTTTCTTCTCAGTCTTTTTACCTAGGAATTCACAGGCATTTGTCAAAACTCATATCAAGGGTCACCTTTTATCTGAAACCTTACCAATTAATCCTCCTATTCACTGTCCAGCACTTGCTATGATCTGTCTTCTCTGAAGCCTTCATTATGTCCTTCGCATTTGCCTATTGGAGCACATGTTACCCTAATTAAATTAATATATTTAAATGTCTATTTCACTTAGACACTAAACCTCTCAGATATACTTACATTAACTTGTAACACAGCCTGGCACATGGGACACCCAAAACATGTTCATTGAAGAAATGTTTGATACTTAGAGGGGCTTCATAACTGATTTAAGATGAAGTACAGTAAGGATCACAGCTATAGTTTTCATAAAAGAAAAAATTAAACCAGAAAGAAGATTGGGAATGGGTTTGGGTTTCCAGTTACTTCACAGATTACTAAGATTAAAGTTATACAGCACACTGCTAGAGAGAAAACATTTTAATGCAGAAACACAAATGGGTTAATTTTTAAGTTAAAATAATTTAGGGATTGTTATAAATTCCCACCAAATGGTTTTGCACCAATTATTTTCTTCAAATTTTTACCACCTGTTTTCAAAGTAAAAATGTCAACAATACAATTTCACATGCTCTTCTGTTTCTCCTAAATGTAAATTTCTACTGGTAAATTCTGCCCAATTAAAACACCTTATAACTTCCCATTAAGTAAATTTTCAAGTAGAGAAAAAATTGGTAATAAAGATTTTCTTCCCTCAGTTATGTTCTTCTTTCCATAACACTTGAAAAAACAACAATTGTAATGAACTTTGAGATCTTATATGAAAATGTATGCACCATATTTACTGCCTATATAGTTTCAGCTCAGCCAAAATATTTCCTCCACTACTTGAAAAATCAGGCAATATTTTAATCAGAGAAAATGTAGATGTACTGACTTTCTCTAAAAATAAAAGCAAAATTTAAAAATTATTATGATAGTACTACAACACCAACATCATGTAACAACACAAATACCTCTACACAACAATGTTCACAGCCGGGCGTGGTGGCTCATGCCTGCAATTCCAGCACTTTGGGAGGCCCAAGGTGGGTAGATCGCCTGAGGTCAGAAGTTTGAGACCAGCCTGGTGAACATGGTGAAACCCTGTCTCTGCTAAAAATACAAAAACAATAAAATAAAAAATAGCTGGCCACGGTGGCAGGCTCCTATAATCCCAGCTGCTCAGGAGTCTGAGGCAAGAGAATCGCTTGAACCCCAGGAGTGGGAGTTTGCAGTGAGCCGAGATGGTGCCACTGCACTCCAGCCTGAGCAACAGAGTGGGACTCTGCCTCAAGAAAAGAAAAGAAAAAAAAAAGCCAGGCACGGTGGCTCAGCACCTGTAATTCCAGCACTTTGAGAGACTGAAGCAGGAAGATTACTAAGTCAGGAGTTCGAGACCAGCCTGGCCAACATGGTGAAACCCTGTCTCTACTAAACATATGAAAATTAGCCAGGCTTGGTGGTATATGCCTGTAATTCCAGCTACTCAAGAGGCTGAGGCAGGAAAGTCGCTTGAACCTGGGAGGCGGAGGCTGCAATGAGCTGAGATGATGCCACTGCACTCCAGCCTGGGCAACAGAGCAAGACTCTGTCAAAAAAAAAAAAAAAAAATTCACTAATTAGGCCAGTAACAGAAAAGAGTCTTTCAGAACTATTAAAATCTTTCTAATATAGATTTTTGATTATTCTGTGGCTCTGAGTCATAATGATCCAAATTAATTTGTAGGTAAACACAATCAGTATCTTGGTCCATTTTTAAAGGTCAAATAAGTTATTGGCAATTTTGTACATTTCCTAGTTAATTGCATAGAATTAAATTAAATTGCATTACATTAATGGTATTAACATACTCTGTGATTGAATCACTGTAAAAAATGGTATTGTTAATTACAATTATGCACTACTGGTTATGAAAATGCCCAAACTAACATACAAAGCTCAGGAAATCATTTTTTTTCTCTCCACAAATTAGATTGGGAGTTAGTATTCAAAAGATTTTTAAAAAAAATTCTACAAGATGAGTACCTCACTGGTTTGCAAAACTGCTACATCAGATAACAAGAAACAGGTTTACAATAAAGAGTGTGGCTATATTCCATATCCTAAATATTGCCCGCGTTTTTGCCTTATTTTCAATGTTGAACATCTCAAAAGAGTTCTCTGAATTTGTTTACTTCACTTAGTATCCACTCAGCCCACTCCAATCTGGATTTTCTCTCTTCTGTAATGAAAGACTACTTGTTAAAGTCATCGATAATCTTCATGTTATGAATCCAATGGACCTTCTGTTGAACACGTTCTTTCCTGAGCTTCTGAGGCACTACATTTCCCAAAGTTTCTTATCCAATGTGGGCTACTCCATTTGAGTTTCTTCTGCAGACTTTATCTTCACTGCTTGGACACTCCGTGTTAAAATTCTTAACATGTGGTCACAGAGCACTCTCTTTTCTCTGTTCTTTGCTTGTGAAATTTAACTATAACTATGGACTCATTAATAACTGGTCCTAATCCAGTGTTTTTGTCTCAATCTTGCTACCACGAACCATCCTGTCAATTTTAACCACTACCTATTTCTAAGATCTGCCCCTTATTTTCCATTGTAACCACCATCACCAGAGTACAAGCCTCCAGTGTATATCTTACCCTTAGTAATGCAATATACATTCTAATTGGCCTCCCTGCCTTCTAGTTTTCCCCTAATGAGTTTTCTACACTACATCTAGGTGATCTTTTCAAAACATAAACTAATACCATCACCACCACACCTTAACACTTAGAAAAAACTTTCCACTGATTTTAGGGTTACAATAGTATTTTACCTTGCCCTTCAAGCTATAAAATCTTGCTCTTACACACCTTTAATTTCATCCCACACCAAGACCCCACCTCAGTCTCTGTGTTTCAGTCACACTTTCCATCGCATCCTTAAAATTCCCCCGCTCATGAGCTGAGATCACACCACTGCACTCCAGCCTAGCGACAGAGCGAGACTCTGTCTAAAAAAAAAAAAAAAAAATCCCCCTACTCCAGCTCCCACAGATCATTCCAGGGCTTTCCTCCCTACTTATTGGCCCAGTTAATTCTTCCTCATCCTTTCGATGTCAGCTCACTAATCACTTAATAGGAAACTCCTTCTATAACTACTCAGATATCCCTACATGTTTTTGTGGCAAGTTGCAAACTTATTTAAAAGAATTTTAGAAAATAAAACTTACAAAATGTAAACTAATGTGCCAATTTACCAAATCCGTTTTGTTTTATCACCTCTCTCATGATCCTCTTTTTTTTTTCTTGTCAGTATTTACCTATTTTAAGTATCTAACAATTGCTAGGCTTAATTCATTTATTGAAGAACCAACTTAATAATTTAAATCTCAATTATAGCATATTATGTTGCAAAGTTATCTATTTTGTATGAAACACTGAATTTGGAAGGAAATTCTCATAGTAATCTTTTGATACAAATAGTATTTTTCTGCTGCCAATTAGTCCACTCTTGTTTTGAGTGCTTTAATCTTTTTCCTCCTACTTGGTTAAGTCCACCAAGGAGGAAAACTTAGTAACTGACCAAGCTAGGGCAGTGGGTTAGCAAGAATATACTTTCAATTTTTTAAAAATCATAATTATGTATTACATAATTTTAATCTTCACAATATTACATTGTCCCCCAGATGCCATATCAACTGGAGAAAAAAAAAAGTTTTTAAAAATAAAATATTTGAGTCTTACCACCAGAAAAATGTCTACTAGTATAATCCAAAAGATTTTATCTTATACAGACAAGAAAGCTCTTTCAGTTTCACCTTGTATTCACAATGCCTAGCTGAGTGGTAATGTGGCAGGCCAATTCTCCCTGACAATCACACAGACATCTGCAGGACAGTCACACAGAAAGGCCTGCATTGCACCCATTACGTGGACAAATTTCTACAGCGCTGCCTTAACATTGAGCAAATAGTTAAACCTGGGGATATCAGTGCCCAGACATCAAAGCTAGAAATGAAACATATGGTCAGTACGAGCCTTGAATGGGCTTCTCCCTTGCTGCAGCAAGCCAAAATAATAAAAGCAGTTTTACATTCCTACTGCCAGGACCCATCTCATCGACAAAATCTGAGACAAGTCAAGGTAACAGAGGCAGTTGTTTGAATAGATTCACTGGAGAGTCTAAGGCAGCTCTCCAGACGAAGCTTTAAAGGAGATGAGATAGAAATAATCACTCTGGTACCACAGTAGACAGGCATTGAAGGTACGAAGGCCCTTTAAATAAGACTTAGCAAGCATTTTTTTGCCTCTGACTTCTAGTTGAAACAAAATTAGTTACCATTAGACTTAGGCAAATGCCATACTGCAGGTAGGCACATAACCCCAACCTATATAAGCACTAACAAAACTGTAACACTTAGAGTTGGTCTGATGGAACTATCTCCGGCCTTCTCCCTGTATCTGGTTACAGTAATAAACTCTCCTCGTTCCTAGTTTGTCTGCTTCCCACTTCTCTGGGCCTCAAGAAAATGCAGCCAGACCCAGCTTGGTTCCAGGAACAACAAGGATAGTACTCAACTTTAAAACATTTTTATCATGATGTTATCAAAACATCAGGGCTTCAGTCTAGGCCCTGCTGCTCCCCACACAGAAAGCCAATCACTGAGACAAGTATTGCCGGTGAAGAAGGCTTTAATCAGGCACTTCAGCCAAGAGATAGGGAAACAATCTTGAATCTATCTCTCTGACTAAAATAAGGGTTTATACATAGCAGGGAAAAAATGTAACCATGTGTGACAAAACAGGAATTGGGGGTGGTAAGGGAGAGGAGTTGGTCAACAGGAAGTAGATGGTCACTTAAGCAATCATGATGGGTGAGGGGCCTCACATGTCATTGTTCACATGGGATGATCTAATAAGCTTCAGTTCCTTGAGTCAATCTGGGAGTCCTGATGGTTGGCTCCCTGAGAAAGGAACTCAAATAAAACTAATGTAACCTTCTCAAGTTTCAAAACTGGGAGTGTTCGTTTCTATGTTAATTCAAGAGAAATCATAACATCAGTTCTTTGGGAGAATTGGATGTTTTATTAACGTATGTGTAATATTTTACAAGACTAATGTTCTATGGAATATACTCCAGGGAGGTTTGTTCAAAACGTATTAGAAGAATATAAAGATCCTTGGCATGTCATATGGTATAAAGACTTAGCACATAGTAAATCATTTTAAGAAGCAACTAAGACTTTTTCATAAAGAGGTCCATGAAAAATAACAAATAAAAATATTGCAATCAAATCAAACAATAAAATATCAGAACAAAACAAGAAAGGGCACTGTACTTTGGAGCATTTAAAAAGTATAAGAAGAGCCTGAATAATGCAGGGAAGATAAATCCAGTCTGGATCAGAGATAGGTCCACAACAATCTAAAGATTTTCATCAGTTTCTTAGCCATGAAGAAATTGAAAATTATTATAAGAATTATATATATTTGTCTCAATTTTTCCTTACAATAACATACAAGGAACTATATTGAAAATCAGTGTTCGTTATTCGCATTCCAGAGTGTTGCTTCACTGATCATCAACTAATTATTTGTCTTTTCACAAAGTTTCACATCATGAAAACATCCAGATGTTTCAGATAAACATCTGCCTTTAGTGGACCCTACTGACTATTGAAGTAAAAATGCCTAGTCATGTTTTAAGAATTCATATATGATAATTTCCTAGTTCTCAAAAGATATTTTTAAAGTAATTCAAACTATCAGCAGCTTATTATTATATATTGTATAGTCATGTTTAGAAGTAGGCTCACTACACACACACACACACACACACACACACATTCTGATAACTGCAGAGATGAGCATTCAGAAATTTACACAGGAATGTTACTTTATTTATTGCAAGAGAACTAGGAGAGGACTCACTTTCAAAAATTAGAAGAAAGACTTCTCAATCGATTTTATTGAGTTGGTATTGCCCTCATACCAAAAGCAAGGACCATATAATTTTTTAAATGAGATATCAATATCCATCGTGAATATAAATGCAAACAGCTTTACAAAATATTAGCTAATATAATTCAGTAATATAAAAAAAGAACCAGATAGGGCGTAGTGGCTCACACCTGTAATCCTGGCACTTTGGGAGGCCCAGGTGGGCAGATCATGAAGTCAGGAGATCGAGACCATCCTGGCTAACACGGTGAAACCCC
>NW_012116855.1:123367-125189 GCF_000951035.1 Colobus angolensis palliatus | reverse complement strand
ACTCAGGTCATCAGCCCGCCTCAGCCTCCCAAAGTGCTGGGATTACAGGAGTGAGCCACCCTGCCCAGACCAAGTGGGTTTATTCTAAGGATGCAAAGTTCATTCAATATTTGAAAATTAATCAGTGTAATTCATAATAGTTCTGTGAATCTACGTAGAGAAAGCATTTGACAAAAACCAAAAACCCTAGAAAAATAGCATGACTAAAAACCCTAGAAAAACAGCAGTTGAGGAAAACTTATTCAAGTTTATGAAGAGCATCTGCAAAAAGCTACAGCTAATACTATAATTAATGGTGAACTACTATAAGGTTTCCTCTTAGGATCAGAAACAATATATGATGTGTACTCTGTTATTCTTTTTGTTTGTTTGTTTCATTTTGCAAGTTGCCTTTTTGTTTATAAAAACTTTTTGCTGAGGTAAAATATATGGACATAGTTACCATCTTTACCATTTTAAGTGTACAGTTCAGCAGTAATAAATACATTCATATTTTCCCCCTTCATCCCTCCCTTCCTGGCCTCTGGTAACCATCAGTTTAGTCTCTATCTTCATGAGAACCACGATTTAGCTCCTGCATGTCAGTGAGAACATGCAATATTTGCCTTAATGTGCTTGGCTTTTATTCAGTATATTACTGGAAGGAAGTCCTAGCCAGAGCAATCAGACAAAATAAATAAACAAAGTGCATCCAAATCGGTAAAGAGGAAGTCAAACTGCTACTTTTTGCTGATGATATGATTGTATATCTAGAAAACCCTAAAGACTCATTCAAAAAACTCTGAGACCAGGTAAATGAACTCACCAAAGTTTCAGGATACAAAATTAATGTACACAAATCAGTAGCTCTGCTATAGACCAATAGTGACCCAGGTGAGAATCAAATCAGAAACTCAACCCCTTACAAAATAGCTGCAAAAAAATAAAATACTTAGGAATATGTCTAACCAAGGATGTTAAACACCTGTACAAGGAAACTAGAAAACACTGCTGAAAGAAATTATAGACAACACAAACAAATGGAAACACATCCCATCCTCATGAATGGGTAGAATCAATATTGTGAAAATGACCATACTGCCAAAAGCAATCGATAAATTCAATGCAATTCCCATCAAAATATCATCATTATTCTTCACAGAACTATTTTAAAAATCCTAAAATTCATATGGAACCAAAAAAGCCCACATAGCCAAAGCAAGACTAAGCAAAAAGAATAAATCTGTAGACTTGACATTACTGGACCTGAAACATAATACTATAAGGCCATAGTCACCAAAACAGCATGGTACTGCTGTAAAAATAGGCACACAGACCAATGGAATGTAATAAGCCAAATACTTATAGCCAACTGACCTTTGACAAAGTAAACAAAAACATAAAGTGGGGGAAAGAACTCCCGGTTCAACAAATGGTACTGGGATAATTGGCAAGCCACATGTTGGAGAATGAAACTGGATCCTCATCTCACCTTATACAAAAATCAACTCAAGATGGATCAAAGACTTAAATCTAAGACCTGAAATCATAAAGATTCTAGAAGACAACGTTGGAAAAACCCTTCTAGACATTGACATAGGCAAAGTCTTCATGACTAAGAGCCCAAAAGCAAATGCTACAAAAACAAAGAGAAATAGATGGGACTTAATTAAACTAAAAAACTTCTGTCCGGATGCGGTGGCTCACACCTGTAATCCCAGCACTTTGGGAGGGCAAGGCAGGCAAATCACAAGGTCAGGAGTTCAAGACCAGCCTGACCAACATGGTGAAACCCCATCTCTACTAAAAATACAAAAATTAGCCGGGCATGGTGGTGTTTGCC
>NW_012116855.1:111091-119592 GCF_000951035.1 Colobus angolensis palliatus | reverse complement strand
AGAAGAGAAGCTAAGCATACAGAAATTAATTGTATCTCCATATACTAGCAATGAACACATGGACACCAAAATTAAAAATACCTTACCACTTACTAGCAGTCTGAACAAATGAACTACTTAGGGGTAAATCTAATAAAACATATACAAGATTTCTATGGTGAAAACTACAAAATGCTGATGAATAAAAGTAAAGAAGACCTAACTATATTGAGAGACATACAAAGTTCATAGATTGGAAGATTCAACATAATGAAGATGCCAATTCTCCCCAAATTTAACATATAATTTTAATACAAGTTCTATCAGAATTCCAACATTGTTTAATAAATATAGACATGCTCACTCTAAAATTTATATGGAATGGCAAAAGAAGTAGAATAACTAAGAAGAATTTTGTAAAAGAATAATAAGTTGGGAGGAATCAGTCTACCCAATTTCAACACTTATGATGAAACCTATAGATAATAATTAAGTCAAAACTCAAAAGATGCTTAAATGAAAAATGCATAACTATAAAACTTTTAGGTAAGATCATAGGAGAAAAGCTTCAGTATCTGGGGCTAAGCACAAAGTTCTCGGGCTAGATACCAAAAGCATAATCCACAAAAGGAAAAATTTATAAACTGCAGTTCGTCAAAATTAAAATATTTGCTCTGTCAAAGCTCCTATGCAGAGGCAGAGAAAACAGCTACGGACTGGGAGTATTTGCAAACCAATTAAAGATTATTATCTAGGCTGTATAAATAACTCTCAGAACTTAGTAAAACAAAATAAATAATTGAATTAGAATGTGGGCTTAAGATATAAAAAATTTCACCAAAGATAATATGTAAATTGAAAATGAGTACATGGAATAATATTCGACAATTTATAAATCATGAAAATATGATTAAAACTCTAATGAGCTATCACTATACACCTATCAGAATGGCTAAGATAAACTGTGACCAAATGCAAAAATATAGAGAAATTAGATCCCTCAGACATGCTGATGAAAATGCAAACAGCCACTCTGGAAGACAGCTCTCCAGTTTCTTAAAAACTAAACAAACCACTACCATATAACTGGTAATTGCCTGATATCCCATATTCCAGAGAAATGAAGACTTGTATCCATGCAAAAACATGTACGTGAATGTTTATAGCAGTTTTATTTGTAATAGTTAAAAACTGAAAACAGTTCAGATGACCTGCAACAAGTGAATGGTTAACCACACTGTGATGCATTCATATCATGGAATACCACTGAGCAATAAAAAGCAACAAACTACAGATACATCCAATACTCTGAATAAATCACCAGACAATTATGCTAAAGGTAGAAAGCAATCCCAAAAGTTTGCATACTGTATGATTTCATTTACATGACATTCTTGAAATGACAAACTATAAAAAGGAGCAGATTAATGGTTGCCAGGAATTAAAAGGAAACAATGGGGACAAAAGACAAATGAATGTGGCTATAAGAAAATGATACGAGGGATGGTTGTGGTGATGACGGTGCTCTGTATCTTGACTGTATTAATGTTAATAGTCTGGTTGTGGTATCATATCATGGTTTTTCATTGTTTCCACTGGAAGAACCTGATTAAAGAGTACATGACATTATATTTTTCAACTCTATGTGTATCTATAATTATTTAAAAATAAAAAGTAATTTGGCCGGGCACGGTGGCTCACGCCTGTAATCCCAATATTTTGGGAGGCCGAGGTGGGCGGATCACAAGGTCAAGAAATTGAGACCACCCTGGCCAACATGGTGAAACCCCCATCTTTACTAAAAATACAAAAATTAGCCAGACATGGTGGCCTGCACCTGCAGTCTCAGCTACTTGGGAGGCTGAGGCAGGAGAATCACTTGAACCCGGCAGGCGGGAGTTGCAGTGAGCCAAGATCACGCCATTGCCCTCCAGCCTGGGTGACAGAGCAAGACTCTGTCTCAAAAAACAAAACAAAACAAAACAAAACAAAAAAACAGTAATAAAAAAATACTGTAAAAGAGTAGGCAAATAAGAATTATATGTCTTGAGAAACAAGAAAATATTTTGAATGCTATTAGTAATAAAAATGCTACAAATTCAAATGACAATGAGCCACTATTTTTTCCTATTAATTTTGAGAAAGTTTTTAAAGGTGGCGAGACCTGCACTTTTTTCAAAACCAGTGACATATAATTTGACTGTGTTTTCTCTTTATTAGCAATGCATTAATTAATAGCACAATGCATGGCCTTTTAGAATCACTAAAACATGGTAAATATGATTATTGACAATTTATACATTTACACATTTATTCATTCTTCCATTTAATAGACATTTATCTAGAACATACTATGATCCACATACTTGGCCTTGGAAACTCAGGAAAACTTTTTATCCTAAAGTTTAAAATCATTTAAAAATGGGGGAGCAACACTGTGTACCTATTTTCTCATCAATAAATTAATGAGTTCAAATAGACAGCTTCTAACATTGGCTTTAACATTTTGTAGTCTTTAAAAATTAAATTACATGAAAGGATTTTGGGACATTTTTTGTTCCTAAAAAGGTGAGACCTGAACTTTTATACACTGTTGGTAGCAATGGAAAATCATGACAGACCTTCCGGAAAGCAATTTGTCAAGAATATTAAATGTGATATTTTTTCTTTTGATCCATTAATTTGATCCAAAGCTCAAAATTTTTTCTCTTAGTTCTATTCTAAGAGTCTATATGAATGAAATTATAACATGCATATACACAAGTAAATTTGACATGTATCATAGTTAATAATTGGAAAAACAAAAGAATGGTTAAACTGTTGCACATTCATATAATGACAAACTATGTAGCCAATAAATATGTTCTTTCAAGAATCTATAATGATGAGAAAATGTTCATCCCATAATTGCATATTCGTATTGATTTTTTTGACAAATTTTTGTTAAAAAGTTAAAATCAATAAATGATCATTCCTCCAAAATATTAGGTAAACCAAGCTTATTAGCAGCTTCTATAGCCCTAAAGGTCATTATAGAAACAGATTCACTACACACACACACCCCCACACATACACACACACACAAATATTCTGACTCACCCAGAGTATTTTCACATTATTTTTTTCCATTTTATTGCAAGAGGGCCAAGAGGGAATATTTGGAGAGTAGAATTATACATATCAATATTCCTTTGATGGTTTCTTATTTCTCCTCTTCAATCATTTCTTCCACAACAGACAGTCGACCCTTGGAGTCTACCTTCTAGGGACTATTAGGACCTTTGCATAGAAGACTGTCACTCAACGTCTTTTAAATTAAAATATTAATGAGCGGGAGCTTAAGTTATTATGCCTCCCAGATATATATTATTTTTAAAAGGCATGTTAAATTTGGATAACACCTAAGAACCAAAAGAATTTATCACTGTTGGCAGAATTGCTGGCACCCTGGTAGATAACATTATTTGGGGCATATAGCTGTATAGGATTTCTTTAAAATCACACCACATAGACCACTCCATTCTGAAAAATGTGTAGATGTTTCATATACTGGAAAACAATGTGTGGCTGGATCAGCACAATCAATTCCCATTACCGAGAAAGTAATTCAAATTCATATCAATGTGATGGTGAGTCAGGATTATTATTAAGGTATATAAAGGGATGTGCAAAAAGAAGCATCCATAAGGCCAACAAAATGTATTTTAATACAACCTGATAATAAAGGCACTATAAAGCAACTGATTCACCTTGAAAAGATTTTTATGGAGAATATATTAAAGAAAAAAATAAGGCCGAGTTCATCAGTAAACCTCATCTTAATGTCAACCAAAGAGTTAGATAAGGTCCCCAGATGGACCTAGACAAATTCAGAACCTTTTTTAAAAAATCATTTATTTAAGCAGTCAATTTTAATGGCTACATCTGTACTGGCCTCATAGGGTTCTCATTTATCAAACAAAATTAAAACTTTGTTTGGTCAGCATTATGAAACCAGTCAAACTCCACAGTGGTTTGAGAACTATTCAAATCCACTTGGGTAAAATGGGAATTTGCCAGGGAACTCTGTGGGCTGTCTTCATTTCCTTAACTCCTTCATTCCAAATGGAACGCCACTCTTTTGTTAATTTGAGAAAATTATGAGACTAGAATGAAAATAGCATCAGATGAATCCTGGCTATTTTCCCATTTCTCCAAGTCCTATAACTCATCACAACTTTCCTTGTCTATTACAGAGGTTCAGAAAGGGGTTTTGTAAACTGTTGTCCTAGGGGACCAGGCATTATTTAATAAGCAGGTGCTTAAACCTGATCCCTGCTGAACAGGAAGAGACAGATTCTGAGACTCTATAGTGGCTGGGATTTGTTTTGCTTAAAATGCTTCAAGCGTTGAGTCTCTGGAAAAACACAGGAGAATAGATCATTTTCAATGTTTTCTCTTTTCTTTCTGACAATGCCATTCTTAACTCAGTGAGTTAGAGATAGGCAAGCACAAATAACACCTTCTCAGCTTTCTCAAAATGCTAACAGAAGATAAAAATGTTACACAGTGATGTTTAAAATCTAATGTCATTTTACAAAACAAAACCCATGAGTTCCTAAGTAGAAAAAAACTGCTCTGCAAGAAAATGCTATAAATGCAATGCAGATAAGAGAGACATTAAAATATAAGTAATCCACTCCCTAACAGACTCCCCTCATCAACTAATCCCTCCTCCCCACCTGTTTTACACAGAGAACGAATAGAGATTTGTTTAAGATGCTTATATTATTTTCCTTCAAGAGTATTCTTTAGGTAGAGTGGTTAAGTAAGAATATGCAAAAGGATAAGCAATAAATAGGATGAAGGTTAGAAGGAGAATAACAAGATAAATAGCATGCAGGAAAATATTAACTTTAAGAAAAAGAAAAGAAAAACATTTTCTAAATGACTTTAACTCATTCTGAAACCTATAAACTACCATTCATCCGTAAAATAGAGAGGGAATGTACTTAGAGATTTCTAGTAAAAATATATTGTATGCCCCATTTGTGATACTGGTTTGTGTTATTTTAAATATCAAATTTTAAAGCAAAACTGAAAAAAAGCCCAATCCCAGAAGAGTAATCTTCCCTCAAGATACAAATTATCTTTGAAGAGGTGCACAAACTTTTTGTAGTAAGTTACCTCCATTTTAAATTCAAATCACCAAATTTGTGATTTGCTGCTCTCAGTCTCTGCAGTTTCATCATCTTTATCTTTTAATTGTTCTTTAAGCAGACTGAAACCAGTGGCTAGTGCTTATTAGCATAATTTGAAGACTCTCGATAGATACTTTTGAAGAACTGGCCTGACATTAAATCCACCTTCTTCCTCCTCCTTGGCCTCCCCGCCACACACAATTAGGACAGATAATGTAATGATAAACTTTACCTGGGGAAAAATTAAAAAGTGCTTTTTTAATCACAAGTATAATTTGCCAACTCTTTCTCATGAGAAAATAGTCATGGTGCTATTAGAATTATTATTTTTTACTGCTTGAAAAGTCTGTTTTCTCTAGTTTGCTTTCAGTTCTAAAGAGAGGGCCCAAATTATTACATGACTATAATGTTGATGATTTAATAAAGAAAATCAATGTAGATCTTTTCATTTGTTTCTTCTTCCTGTAAATATAAACTATTTCTATCAAGATTAATTGCAAAAGAACTCGGGAGCTGATAAACAGAAGGATTTTTGCTCCTTTAGATGAAGTAACATGTTAGAAGGGGTATTATTTTTAAAGTTTGATGTGTTTTTTGTAGATATTCTTTAACAGTTACAATTTAGAAACTATTTTCATCTAAAATAAATCCTATTTGTGAAATCCTAAATCACAATAATCAGTTCCAAAGTAAGTAAGTAATTAAGGCACAAATAATTATTTTTTCAAAGTATAATCTGTTGAGTTGGCATCTGAGCTCAAATAATAATTTCAAACAATTTGAAAGCAGCTTTTATATAATTTCATGCTCTATGAAAAATCCGTTTGGAAAATCATGTGTAGCCTTTGTTATAAAAGTAGTGCATTCATACGTACATCCCCCTGTTTTTTTCCATTTTTCAACTGCTGCCTAACATAGGTCTAGGAGAGGCAAAAAACTGTCATCACTGTAACCACTAGGATGTGGTTTCGATGGGAAATCATCATTCAGGCTTCTATAACTATGTTTTGCCAGAGAATCTAAAGAATATACTGAAAAAAACTACTGGAAATCAGCAGATGTGCTTCATTATGGTACAGACCTCATATGAAGATCTGGCTTTCTCTGTACTTCTTTCAGAAGATATTCACACATGCATTGAATAGGAAATGTGCTAAATGCCAGGAACATATCTGAGCCTTTGGTCAGGTTACGACACTGTTTTATTTGCTCTTTAACTCAGATATATTAATGACAAAGTTTGAAGAGAAAAATATATTAACCAACTACGGAGGTTAATCGTTCTTTAAGCAAAACTGAAAGAAAATTAGAATGTTGAATATTTTTCTTCTAATTCTTGTTAATTATACAATTTTAAATACTTATTGCTACACCACTATAAGATTGTCCTATACTCTTTATGGTTGTAAACATTAGCATAAACATGTAAGAATGAGTAATTTATTAATTTTTCTTGAAGGATAGCTGTCACTAGAATAAGAGCTATTTAGTTTCCCTGGTTAGTGTACCGTGCTAAATAAGCCCCATCCAGATTATAACCTCTATAGCTCATGGGTTACACACATTGGTTTGTTCTTGGGTTTCATAGTTTACATGGAAAGGCACTGTGTATATATGTTTGTACATGTTAACATGCTGCTGACCAAGATCAGTAAAAATACATCAGTGGAAATAGAAAAGTCAATTATAACTACTAATTGTGAGTCAAAAGCCTTCACCTTTGTATGTAATCAAAATTACTGAAATTGACAAAAGCAAGAAAAAATATGATCTGCCTTTCTCTAAGAATTTAAAATCTGATGTAGGATAAGAAGTGTGAGGATCACAAACCTATACAGACATAACAATAGCAGAAATAAGGAATACATAGTCAACATCGGCTCTCTTGTACAGAGCTGTGAGTGGGAGCCAAGGCCATTGCTCTCTGTATATTCTGGCCTTCCTCTACATTTTTTGGTGACTACATATCAGCACTTTATCATCAGGAATACATGTATTACACATTATATTCATTATGTAGCATATATGAGGAGAAGAGAGTTTCAAGTATTAACATAGGACACTAAATCCTTTTCAACACATACAGATTATCCAAAAACTAATTTATTTGCGTGTTTCTGACATCATAATGATTTTATTTTTGCCTTTAACCTTACAGACATGGATGTGGATTTTAGAGATTAGACTGTAAGAATATGGTTAAGAAGGTGATGATATTCCTTAATTACACTGATGGCCACGAATCTCTTTGTTTAACAAAGGAGGAGTTTAGAATTATCCATGCATTTCTCTCTGATATTATATCCAAAGCTACTGGCTCCTTGCCTGGCACATAGCTGCATTATATTCTTTTATTTCTGTCTCCATATATACATTTGTAGGATTGAAATATCTTACTGGACTTTTAAAAAAATAAATAAGTTCTGCAACATTCTGAAACATTTATTTCCCATTGGAAGTCATTCTACAAGCATTTCTGGAGTTATCACTATGTGCCAGTTCTTATTATATTGGTGTAATCTATACAGCTCAGTCTAGAAGTTAAACAGAAATAAATAAGGCATTGCAATGTGGCATTGATGGTAAAGGGATACTACAATTACTTTAAAACAGCCTAAGAAGAAGATTGAGCCAGGGGAGAGTCAAGTTAAGACACAACAGTAACATAAATTTCCCACAGAAAGGGACAGAAAGCATAAACATTCAGAAAATGGCAAGTAGTCAGGGGATTCCAGGAACTAAATGAATTATGAAAAAGCTACATTTCAATGATATAAATGTGAAGATCAACCAAGACTCAAAATTACTGAAATCTGAAAATCTAGATTGGCTATAGAAATATAATTTTCTACATGACAAAGAAACTATATGGTTTAAACTTGAATACATTTGTGCCACCGAAATATTTGGTTGTTAACTCATCTTCAACAAAGCTGTCAAAAGCAAACAATGGGGAAAGAACTTCTTATTCAATAAATGGTGCTGGAATAATTAGCTAGCCATATGCAGGAAATGGAAACTAGACTCCTTCCTTACACCATACACAAAGTATATACATATACAAAAATCAACTCAAGATAGATTAAAGACTTCAATGTAAAACTCAAACCTACAAAAACACTAAAAGATAACCAGGGCTGACCAGGTGTGGTGGCTCATAGCTGTGGTTCCAGCACTTTGGGAGGCCAAGGCAGGCAGATCATGATGTCAGGAGTTTGATACCAGTCTGGCCAACATGGTGAAAAACCATCTCTACTAAAAATATAAAAATTATCCGGGCATGGTGGCTGACACCTGTATTCCCAGCTACTCGGGAGGTTGAGGTAGGGAATCACTTGAAAC
>NW_012116855.1:109010-110319 GCF_000951035.1 Colobus angolensis palliatus | reverse complement strand
ATATGTTCATTGCAGCACTATTCACAATAGCAAAGACATGGAATCAACCTAAATGCCCATCCATGGTAGACAGTATAAAGAAAATGTGGTACATATACACATGGAATACTATGCAGCCATAAAAAAAGAATGAGATTATATCCTTTGCAGGGGCATGGATGGAGCTGGAAGTCATTATCTTCAGCAAACTAATGCAGGAACAGAAAACCAAATACTGCGTGTTCTCATTTATAAGTGTAAGCTAAATTAAGAGAACACATGGAAACAAAGAGGAGAACAACAGACAATGGGGCGTATTTGAGGGTGAAGGGTGGGAGGAGGGAGAGGGTCAGAAAAAGTAACTATTGGTTATTAGGCTTAGTGCCTAGATAATGAAATAATCTGCACACCAAACCCCTGTGACATGAGTTTACCTACATAACAGACCTGCACATGTACCCCTGAACTTAAAAGTTAAAAAAATAATAACAAATAAATATCTAGTTGTGATAAAACTAAACAAATGGCTTATGAAGTAAATTTAAAACTACACAATATATTTTTTAATCGTGCTTCTTATGTCATTACTTTTCTTATGTAATTATGATTGAATTATCATTTGTTGTATTGTTTCGTAATTTTTCTTAATGAAAATAAACTTTTAATAAAAAAATCTCAAACTGATATGATTACATTAATTCACCATTATATAGTATTTATTCACTAACACAATTTATTCTTCACTGAACTTGTAATACCCTTCATATTAAATTACTCTTGGTATGATTTAATTTGTCATTCTAACACTAAATGATAATTGGTAGTGGCTGAAGCTGCAGATTGGATACTACCACTCTGCTTATTGCAGAGTGGAATAATGTCATTTTCTATAATGCACATAAACAAAGTGTGTATAGGCAAAGAATACTTATGTTTGTACATAGAAACAAATATTCTCCTTAAAAGCATTTTTGCTTAGATCTAATACAACTTGATGATATTTAGTTTGTACTGACAATACTGCCATGCAGAATATCACAAAATTATTTTCAGCACAATTTCTTTGAAATCTTTTCCTTTGTGTTTCTAATATTTCCTGAAGATAAAGGGCACATTAACTATCTTTATAACTGGGAAAAATATCTTAAAAGTAATCTGTTTTCATATTTATTTGAGAGATTACATTTTGGTCCATTGAACAACACTGAGGTCATGAGAGTGTCTGTCACAGCCAAAACAATTCTCTTTTTTATCTTTAATTTTTATACCTTGATGGAGGATTGTTAAACTTCAAATTATTTTTCTGGTTGGCATTTTTTCTTATTTTTAT